>NW_024748109.1:3840843-4435843 GCF_018991925.1 Homarus americanus
TGGCATTTTCGAAAATCCGGCACTCCTCAGGTCCCGAGGTTGCCGGATTTTTGATAGTCCACCTGTATTCAATAATTTTAAAAGTTTAATATTAAATTTTTTAGTCATTTTAACAATTATTGAACATAACTGAAGGTAATGAAACTAGTTTTATGCGCGCCATCCAGCCTTTCAACACACCATACAGGCGTCAGTCTTAGTGTCTTTTCAGTGGAGGTAACATCTTGCTTGAGACTCTCTTCAACTAAACGCTTTTTTTCTGTGTTTGCAAGCAAATTATTGGTCATTTTGAAATTTATTTTACATATTGACAATATATAATGCAGTGCAGTGTTGATTTAAAGAAAATAATCTTGAATTACACCGAGAACTAAAATTTTATGGGTGAAATGGCGCCATGGGGAGACTTCTTTTCCATCCCAATGCCTTCTCTTCTCCCTTCTCCTCCACCCCCATTCTAATTCTCATCACCATCATCATCATCCAGGAGCCTTCTACATACACACCTCAAAGTAAGTGTACTTTTCTACTTTTTTGTTGAATTTAGGCAATTTTCGGTGAGCTGGAACCAATTACCCAAACACCCATTGAAACAATGGTTTCGGTTAACGAATTTTTCGGTTAACGAGCAACCTTCTAAAACGGATTGTGCTCGTTAACCGAGGGACCACTGTATAAATCGGGAAATGCCGAGATATGTAAAATTATCTGGGAAAATCTTGGCATATCTGGCCACTTGTATCACCTACCATGCATCTGTGTCACCTACGATAATGCTTCATTCTTTGCCTGCAGTGCTGATAAGTGTTATTTTTTTACATTTAGTAATTACATGTACACATACATGGTTTCAATAATTTTTTATTGTTGGAGTTTTGTAGGAGGGGGGAAGTGCCTCGATAAATCGGAATTTGGGATAACTTGGCAAGGCCAGAGCCCCAAATGTGTCAAGTTATTGAGGGTTTACTGAAGTTTTGTATTTGAAATAGCAACACAAAACAAGTGTTGTTATTGGTGGTGGGTGTTGTTGTTGGTGGTTAGTGTTGTAGGTGGTGGTGAGTGTTGTTGTTGGTGGTTAGTGTTGTAGGTAGTGATGAGTGTTGTTGATGGTGGTGGTGGTGGTGAAGTGACCCATGTGCTGTGAGTTGGTTATTGGTATTTTTCATCTCATTATTTTATGGGTAGATTTATGCCTTTTTTTTAACTGTTATATGCACACACAATCTTCATACATAATGTGCAAAAAAAAAAAATAATAATAAATAAATAAAAAAATTAAAAATAAAGAAATGATCATCATAAGGTCAAAAACATAAACATAATAAAAACTTCTTACAACCACTGGAGTCACCCGGATTGTGTGAGGTGTGAGTGGTGGTAGAGGTCTTAGCCGCTCCAGTTCCCCACACCTAGCGAAACTACTGCCAACTGGCAATGCAGTATTTTTTCTTTTATTTTATTTATTAGTACAGTACAGCAAAACCTTGCTAAAGTAGACTAATTGGGAGGGGGGGGGGGTGTCTGGGATAAAGTTGTCCGCCTCGGAGAAAAAAATAAAAAATAAAAAAATAAAATAAAATAATAATAATAATAAAAAAAAACAAAAAACAAATACAAAACCAATGTATCCAATTAATTAAAAGAAGTAATGTACACACAGTACTGTACACTTACCCCCAAAATTGGAAGGTAGATCCAGCTGGACATGCCTCTGATGGCAGGAGGCTTGCAGTCACCTGAGTCTGAGTGCTTTGAAATTCTATATTCAGTGCATATTTGCGAGGGAGCAGCACCTTTTTCTAGCTTTTCAATCACCTTTAACTTTTCGTTCACTGATAAGGTTTTAGACTTATCCTTCTCACCACCCTTACGAACACCAAACACTTTCTTAGTGGCCATGGTTATTGTCTAATTTTTCAATAATAATGCAAAAATATGTATGCTACGTCAGCCTACAACACAATCACATTACTGGCAATGTCAAATAAGTTTCAAAATAAAGTTCAGAACGTCTAAATGGCAATAAAACACAATCAACGGAGCCAAAGAGCAGAAATGGAAAAAAATAAAACAGATCAAGAGTGAGAAACAATATATATATTGTGTAGTCAGATCAGCAACCTGGGACTTGGTCATAATTTTTGTGATGCAATTTGACAGCAGGGTCTACCAACAGACAACTAATTATGTTTCCAATATCTTTCCAGGCAGTAGTACCTCCCTGTTTGATAGCTGGCTATTACCTACTACCTATTAGAGAGTAAATACTAACTTACTGTATATTCATTAAGTATGGTACCTGACTTCAATGTTTCTAACTGATTTTATATACACGGTGCACAAAAATATGTGCTTGCTACTCAAAACAAACCAAAAGCTACATTTAAAATTTTTAACCAACAATACCTTTAGATACTGGAGACATTGGTCGATTTATAGATGTGTCACCTCCAACACTGGTCCCCAATAAACCTTTTGGGCTGCTCTCAGTAGTCCCAAAATTAAGATTTAGTCCAAGCAGGTCTGCTGAGCTTGTCTTGTTGCTGTAAAAAAAAATTATCCATATTAGTTAAATGTCAAATTGTGTTTGTACTTTTCGGTTTACAGTAAAGTGTATAGAAAATAAAAAAATTGTCATTCCCCTGTAATAAAAAAAATAATCATTCCTTATAGCAGAAATTCTTTTGAGCAGAAGTTCGATTTAGCGGAATGAATTTGTGCCGGTATTTGCTTTTCCATCTAGTGGAGCCTTCCTTTTGATGAAGGGAGTTTACTGTAATGTCTGAGCGGGCTTGCATCATTGTTTGGGTGCAATTATTCAGTTTTCCACTTTGCCTTGTCACACATTGTTGTAGTCCCAGGTTTTTCATATTCTACCAGCATTTGTGCATGTATAGCTTTGTCACCATGCCTAAAGTGAGTGCTAAATCCAGTGAAGAGAAGGGTAAGAGAGTGCATCTCTCAATTTTATGGGAATTGGTAATTTCTATTAGCTGTTGAATTAGATATTTTGTTAATATCCTGTACATACTGCATATGTGTTATCCAGTATCTTCCTCCAGTATCATCTGAGAGCAAGTCTAACATTAATTATAACTGTCACGGCTCCCAAAAGGCCATTAACTAGTGGGAGTGCATCTGGTGAAGAGTGAAAAAAGTAATAACTCTGACATAGGAAAGTGATGTGTTAATTAAACTTGCCAGTGGCATGAGTGCATCAGCGGTTGGCTGTGTGTTTGAAGTGAATGAGTAAAGTGTTCGTTCCACAAAGATGAAGGCAAGGAAATTAGAAGTACAGTAGACCCTTGCCATTCACGGGTTTGTGATTCACGATTTCGACGATTAGCGGTAAGCAGATGGTGGCTAGCTTGTGAGCCTTTTTTCTGTTGGGCAACAAGTCACCCCACATGCCCGCAGGGTCTCCTCTCCCTCTGTTCACGTTCAACCAATACCTATGATGCGGCATCTCGTGCTGTACTCTCAAAACTTAGTGTTTCTGCGCGAAATGGCCCCTAAAAGACTGCCTAGTGTCAGTGCTAGTGATGTTAGTGGAGTGAAATGTAAAAGGCAGAAGTCAGTGATGACCCTGACAAAGAAAGTTGAATTATTAGATTAGTTAAAAGAGGAGATGAGTGTTGCCGCAGCTGGTCGGTTGTTTGGTATAGGTATACAGTAGTGCACTAAGGTACCTGTAGTATAAGTTGCTATTCGCGGTTTTGCCTATTTGCGCCATTCCTTGGAATCTAACCCCTGTAAAAAACAAGGGTTTACTGTAATATTGCTCAAAGTGCATAGTGCACCGAGATCCAACCCCTCCACTCCCATCTCTCTCCTCACCAACCAGCTCGGTGTCATCTGCATCACCACCATACTCATGGCCTGCTTCTCCCCTTCACTCCACTGATACAGCTTCCTCATTTGCCATCCCTTTATCGAACAATCTGGATAATCCCAGTCTAAAGGTCTTTACAGGAGCAGTAATATCTTCAGTATCATTACACTTTATATACATAACTCTCATATACATAAGTAACACAGCTAATTATTTTGCTCACATTGCTGATGCAGTGGTCCCTTGGTTAACGAGCACAATTCGTTCCAGAAGGTTGCACGCCCAATCACTGACATTCCTTCTCCGTGTTTACCGGCATGTCTCTTTACAATATCCAACTTTACGTCCACTGTAACTGCCACATGTGATCTCTTAACAACATTACTGGGAGTTTTAGTAGCTGGTCGCTTAGGCATTGCGATATCATACAAAACACAACTGCGAGATTACAAAATCACACAAAACACACGGCAGCACATGTTAGACAGAGGCGAGTGGGAGCGTATGGCAGAGGAATACGTACACAAGCTGCCTTACGCTACGGTCGAGGCACGTGGTTAAAAATTTTTGCTCGTAAGAATTTGCGAATAAACGGGGTAAACATTGTGAATAGTGGAAATGGGTAACAATAAATTGATTGAGGATAAACAAGGTTACGAACACTGAGGCTATGAATAACGGGGTTTACTTGTACTGTACAGTATACTGTACAATAATAAATAAAAGCAATAAAATATTTTAACACTTAATTTGAGGTGTGTTTGTAGAATTCCCGGCGGCTTTGTTTACATAGCGGCAGCACAAACAGCTGATTGCAGACACAGTCGATGACGACATGCCATATTCTTTATAGAGTGCATTGGTACTAATGCCTTCTTTGTATTTCTTAATAATTTCTGCACTTTATATTATGAATATGTTAATTAAATTTCAGAATGACCAATAATTTTAATGTAAAATGCAAAAATATTCAAGAGCACATAGGTAAACATAGAACCGATTATTGGTGGACTAGTCGATCAGCTGCTGTGCACACCAAAACGTGTTTCTTGTAAGGCTGTCGTTAATAGAATTTGTACTAGTTAATAGAACTGAAAGTCCTTACGGGAGCTAACTCGTTAACTGAAATCTCGTAAATTGAACTGCTTGTTAATGGATGGACCACTACCACGTTAGCCGGTAATCAAAGATAATACCCAGGAAATGGGTCTCAGTGACACACCGCACATGGTGACCATAGAGCTGTGATGGATAATGGGATATAGGGTACACCACACTTGTCCAAGACAAGGATGGCTGTGCCCCCATGATGCGTCTCTTTTGGATTTTAAGGAGAATAAAAAAGTCAGATAACCTCTGGAAGGGGGATGATCACAGGCACCTAACATTGTCTCCAGGAGACAAATGCATATAGGGGAGAATTTGCTCAAGAGCAACTGGAGTTCCTCCCAGTTGGTTTGTAAGCATCGACAATTCCATTGGACGATGGTAGCCTTGATTATTGGGGCTCTAACCCTTAAGCCCCGGGTTAGGGCGCTGCTGACAGTAAACCCCCCCATTACCAGAAGCAGAGGTTCAGTCGACATATCTGGGGAGGAGGCGCCAGACTAAGCTGTCATCTGCTGGAGTGTATGGGTTCCAAAGTTGGCAAAATAGCCATGCTTCCTTCATAGCAGCAGGATGATTCCACCATTGAGATCTTAGCCGGAGGATCGTCCACCTCCAAAGACTCTGAGGACCCTCGATAGCATTTTGCTAATGTATTTTTATTATTTTGAACCAGGATGGTGGGTGGAGGAAAGATGAGGCGTATCAGATGTACCTGCCTTATCCATATAGACTTCAGCCACTACAAGAAAAATCTAAGGACTGTGGATTAGTGGCATAGGGTTGGGGTGGGAGGTGAATTCAATACAGGTACAGATGATTCTCAGATTGAGCCTTTTGTCTGGACAGATTTCAGTGCTGTGCTTCTGGCTTCAGCAAAGCTCACTTTGTCTCTCGTGCAGATATTGAGTATCTCTTTCTTGAATTGGAACCGGTCACATTCACTAAACGATGGCAGGGAGCACCTAACTACAGTAAAAACAGCTAACCAGACCCTTGCATTTCAGACCCTCACAGACTTTACCACAGTTAACACATACTGCAGGAACACCCTGCTGTACAGTAACTTACGACAAGTGCAGCTGACATGGCCATACACCTGACAATGGAAGCATTGTCCAGAGTTTGGGTCGTGTTTGTTACCGCCCCACACTGCGCGAGCGGCAATTGTGGAATTTGTGATAACATATGTGGGTGTTATGATAATGGTAATATGAAAAAATAATTGATATGAACACAGAGTTAATTAGTTAAGTTGAAGGAGTGAGAAGAGGCAAGCAGTGTTGATGGTGCCGGTTCTGCTGAAAGCACACAATGACGCTGTATATCATCTGTACTCCATCTGTCCTAGGTGGGTCAGTTCAAGACACAATGTTGAGCTGTGAGCACTATCCCCTACAGATTAGTATAAGACCTGTTACACGTAAGTCTATGCTCATACGAGGCTTTATTGTTCTATAATGTTATGTATTGGGTGATACTATGTGTACACCTTTGTAATATTCAGATAAGTGTGTAGTAAATGCTGTTGCCATTGTATACAATACGAAGCTGCATTTGCCACCTAAACTGTAATCCATAAATCATGAGTAATGTGTTAACATTCAATTTAGTGGAATCCTCCCTTTTGAGGAATTGGCATGCAAGCTCCAGAACAACTGAGAAACATCAAGTGAGGGATGTTATGATATTTGACAACTTGACACAAAGTAGTTGTGAGGTCATTGGCATGCAGGGGGGATAATCCTATACTCTTCACGACCAGGTGTTCAACATGGATGAATCCGGTCTGTTTTGGAAAAAGTTACCTTCCAAGACCTTCGTTGTCCAGTCTGCCAGCAAGTGTCGGGGCCGGAAGTTGCAGAGGGAACGCATCACCATCCTGTTTACCACCAATGCCTCCGGTACCTGTAAGCTCAAGTTATCGGTGATCCACACAGCCCGCAAGCCGCACGCCTACAAGAACATGGACATGACCAAGCTAAATGTCCACTGGCTAACCGAACGTAAGGCGTGGATGTTCACTGGTCTGTCCCTCTCCTGGTTTGACGACTGTTTCTTTCCCGACGTGAAGAAATTCTGCGAGCAACAGAATGTTCCATTCAACATTTTGTTGCTCCTTGACAACGCACCAGGACACTCGCCCCTACTGTTGGATCGTTACCCCAACGTAAAAGTGGTCTTCCTTTCCCCTAACACTACGTCATTAATGCAGCCCATGTATTAAGAGTTAATATGTAATGTGAAGGCTGCTTTCTCCGCAAAGAAGTTTCAGCTCCTTAATGACTTGACCAACACCAAAGATGAGTTGCAGAACCAGAGTGACACCGATAGCGAGAGAAGGACGGGGATCAAGAAGAGTTGGCAGAGCATGAAGTTCGCGTCAAACAGTTTTGGAAGAAATTCAACGTCAAGAAAGCTGTTGATTTCTTGGTGGAGGCATGGGGGCAGCTGTCTGTGGCAACGATTCGTCACGCGTAGCGGCATGTGTTGCAAGGTATCCCAGGTGGGAGGCAGAGGCAACCTGTGACTGGTGAGGTTCAGTCTGTTGCAGTGGCAGTGGACCTTGCAAGAGAAGCTGCACAGAGTGTTACAGCTGCAGGCTTCTCAGAGACCACCAACGACGACATCATGGAGGTGATCAGGGATCCTGAGGTGACTGCCGACGAGATGTTGGAAGACGATGACGTCAGTGAGGAGGCAGTTGATGCGGCAGCATGAGAACAGAAGTTAACACATGGTGATGTAAAGGATGCCATCGAGTTTGCAGAGAAACTCAAGCTCATCCTTTCCAACGACCCTGTCAATCACCGGTATGAAGTCTTCAATAACCATCCAGACCAAGGTATGGAGCAGTACATCAAGATGTATCACGAACACATCAACACTAGCAGTGAGCATAACATCACCGATTTCTTCGCCCGCAACCCACCACAGCCAGCCCAAATCAGTGATAGTGACAGTGATGTTGACTTTGAAGGGTTTGTCAGGGAGGCCCTTATATCTGCGGTGGATAGTGATAGTGATTCACCTGAGGGCCAATAATCTGCCCTCTGCCTCGGAACCAGCCCCCATCCACGTATGCCGACCCATCTCTTCTACTAACGTAAGTGTTAAACCTTGATTTTCTTTTACCTGGTGCAGTATATTATTCTCTTATTGATATTTATCTTCTATAGTATGTGTGTGTGCATACCATCATAAAATTAAGATACTATTTTTACTACAACGTACGTACAGTATTGTGTCGGAAAAAGTGGAGTTTGGGGGTCGGCCCAGTCTCTATTTCAATTAATCCCATATGTTCTGTTATTTCATTTACGTGTTTCTTGTTTTATGCGGACCTCCACGGGTTCAATTGACCACGTAAATGCAGACTATACTGTATTACAGATACTGTATTGGCATAGTGTTTCATACTGTTTACTTTGTTACCAGTCTCGTCTAGTTTCTCTTAATTACTGGTATAAAATTATTAATGTACTGTACTGTATTTCACTTATTCGCTTATGATCACTGTGTACACTTTGCCCTCATTAATTTGATAAAAAAGGGACTCTAGGTCACTCGAATTACCGAAAAATCCGAATTAATCGATTTTGGAATATTTTGACATTACAGGTACTCCTCGACTTACAACTGCCGCAATCGTATAAAATATTTTTCAAATTACAGTACAGGTTGATTTCCCTAGTCCGCAACCTCGACCTGACCGGATGCGGACCATGGAAATTTCAGACCATGGAAATTCACCCTTTTTCCTGGATAGATAGTGACTTGTGCTTACGCCAGCACTAGCACCACTTTCTCTGCTTCATGGTCTCTTTGAAGACATATTGAAGGCTAAATGTCGTACAGTAGCTTCTCAAATTTCATGAGTCTTTAATTTGACGTTTTTATTTGAACACACAAAAACACATTTAAAAAATTTTGACGGGCGGAAACTCAAATTTCGACGGGTTTGAACGGCCCACCAACGTTCAGACGACGGCACAATCGTGCAAACAGCGTCATTTTTTTTGTACAAAAGATTCATTATTGTTTATTACTGAAAGTCTTTTGATTGAATTAATGTTTTTGCGAAATGAGTAGTACAATTCATTAATAATACGTGAGAATATTAAAACACGAGAAATGAGACAGCATTGTTTTCATTGATTACAAAACCAGTGACTGACTGGTTCTACATATAAAACTGAAGAAAATAAGACCCTGGTTAGCTGTAGTAAAGTTAATATGGTTGTTTTAAGTATAATGTTATTTAATGTTAATAAATGGAACAACAGAAGTAGCTAATCTATAATGGTATAGAAAAAAGAGAGATCGTGATGTAAGTGTGCGCACACGTGAAAAACAAATCATCATTACTTTACATAAGAATATGAAAGCAACACGTATTTACTGTTCATATATATTTTTAATTAATGTTTCTGAAATTGTTTTATTGAATTAATGTTTGTGTGTGCAAAATTAACAATACAATTTTATTAATACGGGAATATTAAAACACACGAGGAGATGAGACGGCTTGCCGCATTGTTTTTGTTAAAGTTACAAAACCAGTGACTGATTGGTTCATATATAAAACTGAAGAAAATAAGACCCTGATTGTAGCTGTAGTAAAATTAATAAAAAATTAATATGGTTGTTTGAAGTAATATTATTTAATGTTAATAAATGGAACAATATACTGTAAGTAGCTAACCATTAATGGTAAAAAAAAAGTAGACTGGCAGATGTAAGTGCGCACATGTGAAAACATATCCTCATTACTCTACATAAGAATATGAAAGCAACACTTATTTACTGCTCATATATATTGAAGGGTTAAATGTTGTACTCTGTATAGACAAGCAGAGAGAGAGAGAGAGAGAGAGCAGCCGAACTGCCGGATGTAAACAAACCTTAATTTCCGCGCGCTTTGTTGTTGCTTTTATTTTTACGGGGATTAGCCCACCGGGCATAGGTCACTGACCCACATTGGGGCCTGAGGGCAAAAATTTAATGCTCCTGTAATAATAATGCAAATAAGTAAAAAAAAAAAGCTTATCTACCTACTGGACAAACTAACATCGTTCCAGACCACGTGAGTTTCCGGATCACAGAATGCCGGACTAGAGAGGTACAACCTATACTTATTTCTAGTCCCGACGTAATGATCGTGACCGCGTAATTGACAAAATTTTTGTTTGTAATTCCCTTTAAAATGCCTGGCAAGCGTAAAGGAGAGTTCTCGTGGTGGTGAGAAGAAAATGAGACACCCATTTTAGATGGGTGAAAAGCACGCCCTTGTTAAAACATGCCTGCCATGCGGGGCAAAAATGCAAGTGTGAAATAGGTCTAAGTAAAGCCCAATGTAATAAATGTGTGTGTGGATGTGGCAGGTTGCCAACCACCATCACTACATAACCTTCCCTCTTCCCCTACTGGGCAAGCCTTTGAGTTGCTTTTTTTTTCAACTCATAATTTCAAGCAGATATACATATTTTTATTCAATTTCTTTTACTCTGTTACATGCAAGCACAATTGTTCATACAGAACTGCCCCCAAAAAAAAAAACTCTCATTAGGTAAAAAAATAAAGCTATTGATCATTTCCTACAACCACCAGTCTACTGGATTGTGGGAGGAGGGTGGTGTAGATCTCAGCCCCTCCAGTCTCCCGTGAGAAGTGAAATTACAGTATTGCCAACTGATAGTATGGTATATTTATTTTATTTTATTTATTATTATAATTTTTATTTATTCCTCACATTTACTGGTACTACAGTATACATGCGACCCTGGTCCCTAATAGCCTTGGATAATGAGAAGTACGTATATATAAAAAAATATGTAGTGAAAGTTGCTGACTGGGAACGACTCCTCCATTTACAATAATTCTTATGGGGAAGCGCCCTGATATTCACGAACTTGTTATTCACAATGACTTTTAGGAACGCATCCCTTGCGATTACTGAGGTATTCCGTATATAAAAAATTATGTGGTGAAAGTTGTCGGCCCTCTTCTGCACTTTTCGAGGAGTTTCCGTTGTGTGGCATTAAAGGAGGAAGACCAGGCAGCGGAGGTATAGATGAGCTTTAAAAGTAAGAATATTGAGTAAGCATTGAGAAGCTCAGGCAGAGAAAATCTGAGGGGCTTGAGTCGGCGGAGGAGGTGGAGACGAAAACTGGAGGATTTGACAATTTTACTGACGTGTGTTTTCCAATTCAGTTTGTTATAGCCTGGTGTAGTCCACAACCTGGAGTGTGTTGGGGCCCAAAGTAATGGAGGGAGATGGGACTCGGTCAGAGGAGAGATTGCTGTGCATAACCATGGTCTACATATGGTTGATGGTGACTTGGTTGTTGGTGGCCCAATTTTGGAGACTGTTCAATATATCCTGGAGGGCGGTGTAGTTGGGAGCCAATTTGTTCACACTGATCCCAATGGTGGAGCTGACATATTTCCAGTGAGCAGAGGTTTCTCTTAGGGCATCAGTGATAAGCAAAAGGAAGCAGAATGGTCCCATCTTAGTGCCCTGTGGGACACCACAGGTGAATGACTGAAAAGTGGAGATTGCCCTTGAAAGTGCAAGGCTGTGTCAGTAACCAAGGAAGTCGGTAAGCCATGGTATAAGACTTCTTTGAAACCCAAGGTTGATGATTAAATTGTGGTCAACTAAGTCAAATGCCTTAGTGAAGTCAATGAAGGCGACAGCTACAGACGTCTTTCATTTTCTCCAGATGGCGGTATATGTAGTTGAGAAAGCTGACAAGACAGTAAGTGGTGGAGGAAGTTTTCAGATGGCGGGATGAGCTTCTAGTAATGTAGGGGTCTGGTACTGGTCGAGCCCTATGATTAAGATGATTTTCTTGCTCAATGGTTGGGATGATTGTTCCATGGTTATTCCCCTTATTCTATTGGTGTGCAGATCCTGTATGGCTGCTGGGTCACTTCTAATCAGAACATGATCTTATGTACTGACTCTGAACTGAAACTCAGCGTCTGGGTGTTTATCTTCCTGATCGTCCAGCCATCAATACTTGATTTCAGGTGGTGTACCTACAGGGAAGTTTAATCTTACTCTCATGGGGGGTTGAGGTTGTAGTTGATGGTCTCTAAGTTTTTATGCCTGGCCTTCTGCTTGTTCCTGGACTGAACTAGTTGAAAGCCATCCTCTCCATTGGTGTCAAGGTCAACACCATAGTCACCTGGTGCACTCAGCGCATCAGGAGAGTTAGAGCGAGTAGCTAGGTCTCCAGTCAACTCCGGCATGGTGGAGTTACAGGACTCGACCTATATGCCTACGTCAGAGGACCGAGGACTGCTTGGCACTCCTAGGAAGTCAGCGGTGGTTGGGAGGCTTAACCCTCTTACAGGGCAAGGGAAACTGGAGTCTACAGCGTATCAGCGGTGTGAGGGTGGCCGTGAACGGGCCTCCCGGGAGCAGAGGGAGTGTGGTGTTAGAGGGACCAAGGTAGCAGGAGTATTCTCAGTTTATTAACACTTTTATTACACTACACTTATTCTTAATAGTATCTCTGTTTTTCTGGTTAGATACAGTATCAAAGTCAATTTCAGTTTCAAAAGAACTATCCAACCTGGCACCATATGAGGACGGGGGTTTGCTTACACAAACCCTCACCACATGGCTGAGAAAGCCACAAGGGTAGTAGGCCTGCTCATGCACCTACACACGCCACAGTGCTCAACCCACACGTTAGTTCACTTGTTATACAGGCAACAAATTTGCAGTTGTTGACCTATCGGTTAAGGTAATCCTCCAAGTGATAGTGTTAGGAAGAACACCTAATATTCAGTAACACCCTGTGAGAATCCTGTCCCTTAATTCCCAGTGTGCACCACCGTAATCTTAAAAAGATCACAGGTGGTCCACACACACAGTTTGCCCACACACAGGCTGAGGGGAAACTGCCAGTCAGCTGTGTGTGTGTGTGTGTGTGTGTGTGTGTGTGTGTGTGTGTGTGTGTGTGTGTGTGTGTGTGTGTGTGTGTGTGTGTGTAATAATAATAATTAACGGTTTATTGAAAAGGTTCTGCAGCCTCAAGGCTGAAAATATACTGTACATTGGACATAAATGACTTAATACATACATTGGTGGTTTAACAAAAGCCTTCATCAGAGAAACATACAGTGAACATACAGATTAATGTTTACAGTGGAGGTCACGTAGATCTTGTGCGCTGAGGTGTTGAACAGCTGACACATGGTGTAGTAATTCCCTCACAGATGGTGTTGTGAGGGGCATCACATGGTGTAGTAATTCCCTCACAGATGGTGTTATGAGGAGCCTGATGTGGTGTAGTAATTCCCTCAGAGACGGTGTTATGAGGGGCCTGATGTGGTGTAGTAATTCCCTCACAGATGGTGTTATGAGGGGTCTCACATGGTGTAGTAATTCCCTCACAGATGGCGTTATGAGGAGCCTGATGTGGTGTAGTAATTCCCTCAGAGATGGTGTTATGAGGGGCCTGATGTGGTGTAGTAATTCCCTCACAGATGGTGTTATAGGGTCTGACGTGGTGTAGTAATTCCCTCACAGATGGTGTTATGAGGAACCTCACATGATGCTGTACCAACTCATTCACTACGTGGTGTCGTAGCATCTTGGGGACACCACATGATCTGGTGTCACAGGACCTCACTCACTCATGTGAGCGAGGTGTGGTCCCAGGCCTCCCTATCATGGACGGATTAACACATAGCTGGTGTTGTTGAGTCTCACGGGCAGTTACCACTGGGTACATGGGACCTCACAGTGTGAAGGTTAGCTTGGGTAATGACTCGGCTGTTATTGTCGAGTTGTTTTTCACTGACTTAAGCACTGTTCAGCACTGTTCAGCACTGGTTCCATTCCTTTCCTAAATGAAGTAGTAACTTCTGGCGAGAGCTTGTTGATATGTCGGTGGGGAGGGCGTTGTATGTGCCAGTTGACCTGGCTGCTGCCAGAGCAGTGCCAGTATGTCTTGACCCTTCGGTGGTCAAGGATGAAGAGTGTGTGTGTGTGTGTGTGTGTGTGTGTGTGTGTGTGTGTGTGTGTGTGTGTGTGTGTGTGTGTGTGTGTGTGTGTGTGTGTGTGTGTGTGTGTGTGTGTTTGCACACAGGGTGGTATAATGCCTAGTGTGGCAGCATTATGTTAGTGTTAAGATGCAAGAACTGCTTGTTTACCGCTTTTAGCTACTGCCGCTGGTTAGCCTGTGGGCGAACAGGGAAGCAACTTGCATAAGGCTTCCCAGGCCAGTACACAGCCTTTTCACCATCAAGACTGCTCCTGTGCCTCCTCGTGGCAACACATGGTAACTGGGTGCCTCGTGGGCCCAGGCTAGACCTGCAGGGGATCTTGGAGCAGCAGTGGGCCCCAAAGGAATGGCACATAGGCCCACTGGCATGTGGAAACATCTTAGGACCTACCAGCCACTGCTCCACTGCCCTTGCGGATTAACCTTAGCAGGTAAAAGGCTACGGGAGTAAACCTCGAACGAAATATCTGCAGTGGATCTCTGCAACAGTCAGACATGGTTACAGAGCTCCAGTAAGACCCCAATGACGGTATAGGCAGAAGAGGTGACCAACATGGGAACCCAATGACTACACCCATGAAGGCAATGCAAGTGCGGGACAGGCTACTAAGGTGAAACCCAACAAACTGGGCTATCTGTAGTCCATTGCAACTCTCCATCTCCCCAGTCATTGCAACACTTGCACTACTGGATCAGAAAAGGAGAGCCAAAATGTGTGATTGCAGCCTGCGCTCCTGCCTCACCACATAAATCAACTCACGCCAAGAGCCATCATCCAGCTCATCATACTTCTCATCATCATCATCATCATCAAAACATCTATACCCCCAAGAGTTCTATGGTAACGGATGAGTGGTGATGGGAACAGGCAGAGATGACTGCCGGGAGTCTCTAGTCACAACTCTGCACATGCTACAGATAAGATGGTTGTTTATGCACTGTGCGACTGAGCAGCCCTTTCGAGGTGCCACTCTGCTCACCCCACATGGAGAAGGGGCTAGAAAAGGTGCCCTAAACATAGCCTGCCTAAAGAACCAACCTGTCTGGGCAACTGCACCCAGTAAGGTTATAATCACAGATTAAAGCAAAACCAAAAAATACAACCTCTTATGGTCACTGCATGGAATGTCAGGACCCTTCTGGATACTGGCACAAATGAGTTTCCTGAAAGAAGAACCACCCTTGTGGCAAAGGAGCTGGCTAGGTATAACATCGACAAAGAAGCCATTAGTGAGTTCCCGGCTCCCAGACGAGGGTCGACTCACAGAACGGGGGTCTGGCTATACTTTCTTCTGGAAGGGTAAGCCTGCTGTGGAGAGAAACCGCATTTATGGAATTGTCTTTGCCACTCGCCAAAGAATCCTACATGGGCTAACTGAAATGCCTGTTGGGATCAACAAGCACCTCATGACGCTCCAAGTCCCACTGAATCACTCATGTCATGTCCTCTTCATCAGTGCATACCCCCCAACACTGGATGCAGAGGATAACATCAAGGAAGCCTTTTATGCTGACCATTACAGAGTGCTAACGACTATCCCCAGAGAAGATAAGGTTGTGTCATGTTAGGTGGATTTGGCATCCTGTGTACCACCGCCAAGGCCGGGGTCAGAACACTCAGATGCTCACGGTGCCCACAGTTTCCAGGATGTCGGTCACACTAGAATAACCCTTTACAGTATAGTACATCCTTCTTTCCTCAAACAGCCAAACTGTGGAATGCTCTGCCTTCCTCTGTGTTTCCATACACATACAATCTGTCTCACTTCAAAAAGCTGGTTTTCCGGCATCTTCGTGGTGTAGAATAATATATTCTTTTTCTTTTCTATTTTTAACTTCTTTTTACACTTATTTTTTGCCCCCTATGCCCCGGTGTGGGTTGGTGACCTGTGGCCGGGTGGGCTATTCTCTGTAAAAAAAAAAAAGTGACTTCAATGCCAGAGTTGGAAGAGATGCCGACATATGGCAGGGAATCATTGGGAGAAATGGACCTGCAAGTCTAATTTCAACGCCCAATTCCTTCTCATCAAGTGTGCTGAACACAACCTCACTGTCACCAATACCTTGTTTTAGCAAGACGACAAGTTAAAGGGTTCGTGGCAACACCCACGATCCAAACACTGGCATCTCATTGACTACATCATTGTCAGAGAAAGAGATCGCCGAGATGTCCTCATCACCCGAGCCCTGCGTGGTTCAGACAATTGTGAGAAAGATCATCGGCTCGTCAAAGCCAATCTTTCACTTCATGTTGTACCAAAACGGTGGAGGCAACAAGCCTTCAGAAGATGTTTTAACACTAAGAGTCCGGAGAATCCAGTGGTAGCACCTGCTTTAAGAGAGCAGCTCAAACATGAGCTGATAAACTACCACACAACAAACAACCCAAATCTTAGTGCCAAATGGGGTATTCTTGACACTGTCAGGACAAAATCCTGCAAAGAGACCCTCAGCCAGATGGAAGGAATACACCAGGATTGGTTTGATGAAAATGACCCAGAAATCAACGTACTCGTCGATGATAAACGTGTTGCTTAACTGACTGGCAGAACAACCCTCGGTCTCGAACCAAAGCTGATACCTTCCGCAAGAAGAAAGCGGCAGTCAAGAGCCAACTTCGTAATGTAAAGAACGAAAGGTTTTAAAATAAAGCATGTGAAATGCTGTATTAGCCCCTGTCTCATAGGCAGAAGTACTTATATAAATATGGGTTAATATATTTGTGTTGTATAACTAGCACCCAACCTGTAATCTTCCGTAGCTGTGAGGTATCATGTTTAGTGCAAGTGATGGGTAAAGTTCCACGCACAAGGCATATCCCCAGAATATCCTAGGTCAGCTATCTTGGGCTGGACCCAGCAGCAGTCTTTACTCATTTCTCACGCTAGTCGGACGTCTTTAGAGCTTATCCCAGATAGTTCCGTCCGTCTTATTATAGCACTCACAGCTACAGTGACTATTACAGTGATATCCTTTTGAAAATGTACATAAACCCTTTTTAGAATAAACGAAGAAAAGGAACATTTGGGTTTCGCTACTAAAACTCTATCAGCCTCTAAGGTAATTGGCTAGAGTATAAGGAGTAAGCGCCTGGAATATAAGGTAACAGCTTGTCATGCTATGACTATGGACCAGCTGGCTAAGGACTCATTGGCTGGTTCAAGCAGCAAATATTGACATTAATCAACGTCAGAGTGAGTCATAACGGGACTGGCCAATGAGACGGGACCACGAGGTGGTGCAACGGAGGTGAGCTAGCAGCAGCGAACCATCACCCCGGCAGTCGGACTCCTGGCTAGCCCGGTCAACACTTGCTGCCGTGACCTGTGTGTGCTATGGGAGTCCTGCCATGAGATTTGTGCTCTGGGAGTCCTGCTGTGAGGTGTGTGTGCTGTGGAGTCCTGCCGTGAGCTGTGTGTGTGCTGTGGGTATCCTGCAGTGAGCCGTGTACTGTAGGGGTACTGCCGCGAGCCGTGTGCTGTGGGAGTCCTGCTGTGAGCTATGTGTACTGTGGAGTCCTGCCGTGAGCTGTGTGTGTTTTGGGAGACCTGCTGTGAGTTTTGTGTGTGTACTGTGAGAGTGCTGCCTTGAGCCGTGTGCTGTGGGAACCCTGCCGTGGAGCCGTGTGCTGTGGGGAGTCCTGCCGTGAACAGTGTGCTGTGGTAGTCCTGCCTTGAGCCGTGTGCTGTGGGAGTACTGCCGTGAGCTGTGTGAATCCTGCCGTGAGTCGCGGGTGAATCCTGCCGTGAGCTGTGGGAGTACTGCCGTGAGCAATGTGCTATGGGAGTCCTGCCGTGAGCTGTGGAGTACTGCCGTGAGCAGTGTGCTGTGGTAGTCCTGCCGTGAGCCGTGTGCTGTGGGAGTGCTGCTGTGTGTTTTAATTATTAAATAGTTAAGTCCACCTTTATACGTTGTTAATACCAACCCTATTATTCTATTGGAAATAGCATAACATAGCTTCATGAGTGCCTGTTACAAGTGGTGACAACCCAGGAAGGTTGTTACATATATGACAGCTCAACAAGTAGCTGTTATACAACGGTAACAGTCACCTAGTGGTTACACAGTTGAGATAATCTGTTCTGTTACTGTGTAACTGTTACAAAGAAGCATTTGTTACACGGCAAAAGCTCACAGATATCCCAAGATCCGCTAATTTTTCAATTCCCCACTAAAACATTTTATGGGCCAATCACTAATGCAACAGCACCCCCTGTTCATCCAACAGTAACTCCCTAAGTAAAGACGAAGAAGGTATCTTTCAGCTGAAAAAGCACTACCATTCGCTGCTCAATCGAAACACCGATGTGGATGTGCTGACTACCCAGCAGGTCCCTCAGCACCCAGAGCTGACCCACCTCAGCTCTCCTCCATCCCTGAATGAGGTAGCTTATCATCAAACAGATGAAAAATAACAAAGCTGCAGAGCCTGATAAATTCCAGCTGAGGTGTATAAAGCAGAAGGACCTCTGCTTACCAGCCACCTCCACTTTGAACTGGAGAATATATAGGAAAAGGAAGAAATCACCCAAGTTTTAAAGACGCCTCCACCATATTCATAAGAACAAGGGAGACAGGTCAAACTGCGGAAACTACCAAGGGATATCTCTGATGTCCATAGTTGGCATGATTATAACCCGAATCCTCCTAAACAGACTTCTTTCTGAGGCGGAAAACTTCCTCCCAAATTCTCAATGAGGCTTTAAACCATCACATGGTACCACAGACATGATTTTTTCTGCCCATCAGATACAGGACGTAGTCTATGTTCCATCCTCTGAGTTCGCTGGGAAGACAAGAGAAGAAATGCCAGTACTCTCGCTGACACCAAATGTAGGAGCATCGAGGCTACCATTATCCATGAACAACTACGTTGGACTGGCCATGTTACTCACATGGACGACAGTAGAATACCAAAGCAGCTACTTTTTACTCACCTAACAAATGGTAAACATAAGGCTGGAGGGCTACGGAAAACATATAAGGATAGTCTTAAGACAAACCCGAAAAAGTGCCAAATCGACCCCCTCACTTGGGAAACAGTTACTCCATACCAAAACGCTTGGAGGAGCACCACATGAGAAGGTGTCAATACTTTCAAGTTAGCCCAACTGCATAAAGAGACAGACAAGCACTAACGTTGGAAAGACACTGCCGACGCCCCTTCTGCACTAGATATAGCCCTCCACACATGCAACATGTGGACAACCCTGCCAGTCCCATATCGGCCTCTCAAGTCACCTCAAAGCTCACCAACGAAGGTAACATCCTAGCGCCTACGCCTGTTAAGGTGCCATGACCTTGTCCCCCCACGAGGTTAATCGAGAAAAATCAAAACTTTTCCAAAATAATTTTAACCTTTTTAAATTACAAAACAATCAAAAAGAAGTAAGAAAAACTATATATTGACCCCAGAAACTTCCTTGTGCCAGCAGTGGTGAGGGAGAGAATGGGACAGAATTGTTTTGACAGCTGACTTTCTTCACTATGCACTTAGCGGCCATTTTCTGCTTGCCTTTGTGTCAGGGATGGCCAGTAATGCATATATTTAGTGATCATAATACTTATTTCCTATAAATAATTAATTTCGAATATTATAATTGCTTTAGTTTTCATAAAAAGTGCTCGGCAACACACACGCAGTCGGTCGCGAGGCTGTCTTTGTGTTTGGTAGAGCAAGTAATGAATAAAATAATAATAATTCCACAAATAAATACATTTATAACATAATCATAGCGTTGTTTCCAGTAATACTACACTACAATAAAACTACACAACTACATGATAAAATGGACAAACAATGAAAATGAAACAAACAAAAGCAGGTAATTACTTTCAGGAAGCTTCCCTGTGGCTGGAGCGAGGCAAATAGTCACACTGGAACCTGATAACCTCGGCCATTTAAACAGTGGCGGGAAAAGGCGCACATTCTGGAATGTCACCTGGGGTGCGCCGGTCAGGGCGTTTGAACTTCACCCGGGGTGTACGGGTTAATAACTCATATCATTGTATCATAGCTGGATGATTGTCATACTGGTACTCGTTTCTGAGTGACAGCAAAATAGTAATAGTATTAGTAGTGTGTGTGTGTGTATGAAACAGGATTTCTTCAGAGTAGAGAATGAGTACAGGAATGTAACTGAGAAGAAGACACTGGATACTGATGAAGATGGCAGCAGCAGTGGCTGGAGCAATAGGTGATTATCTTTGAAGTGGGGATAAAATGGGGAAAAAAAAGAAAAGAAGAAAACAATTAACATGTAAAACTACTCACCTTAGTTGCTGTGTGATACTATTGGAACGTCTCATAGAATTGAATGAGTCTTGTGTATCAGTTGAGGGTCGTCTAGTCTGCAAAAAAATATTTATAATGGTTTTACTTTGATATGATTGTTGACAAAGTTTCTGGACAAACTTAAAAGATTACTGATTCTTCTCATAATTATGTTCAATCCCTTTCACAAAATATTTGACAAGAATCAGGCAAGAGTTTGTGTTGTAACCAGTTACAATCACAAAACAAAAGTAGAAGGAAAACCAGTCTAGCCTGCTTTATTGTCTTTGCTTTGAAATACCTTTATACTTGTAACAATTTCTACACCAAAATATATTCTCAGCTGATAAACCTAATTTCATCAAAACTGGGAAAATGATTTGTGCACCAACTCACACTACCAGTGTCACCTGAAATGTGTTCCTAGAAAAAATAAAAATAAATGGGATGCATTGGCAGTCAACAAGAATAAAAAAGAAATCACAATGAGGTAAAAATACCTGAACTGAGAGAACAGAGCAACAGAATACTGAAATGAGATTTTCCTTGAAAAGAACATGAATATAATCAGTATAAATTCAAGAAATAAATAGAAAAATATGAAGAAGATAAGGTCACAAATAAGATATAGTAGCTATATATGCAAGAAGTGAATGTGGAAAATGTAAATTTTGAGGGATGGCCTTTTTTAATGTGTATAGGACTCAGTTTCCCATGGATGAATTAGGGTGGAAGAAACAAAGGCACTATCATTTCTATTAATGATGATTCTCTTTTACAGTTACAGTAACACAGCACTACACTTTCTCCATCTTCACACTAACATCATAGTGGTGGCTATTATTCAAAGTTGCTGCTACACACATTGGTTTGCCCCAATTTGTTTGCTTGTTTAGAGTTGGGTGTGCAAAACTTAGGCACAAAACAACCATTGATGTCAGAGGACATAAAGTAAATAGACTAAGCAAAACTAACATAATGCAACTTAAGATTTTAGCTAGGTTAGGTTAGGTTAGGTTTGGTATGATAATATGCACAAACTAATTGACTTAATGAACCTAACCTATGGCAATCAAATAATCTAATGTTGTTAAATATGGTGGGTTCATATCCACTGTCATAAGCTGCAGCCACCATAACATATATTGTTGACAGGACCATTACACAATCTATTGAAACTTAAATGAGATTCTAGATAAAAAAAAAATGTCCCCCATCAAATCTGTATTACCCAGCATAAGCTGAATACAGCCATTTATTGCAGACATCCAAAATAACTGAATTAGCCTTATGCATAAACAGGCTATGTACAAAGAGCTCTCTAACAAAACTTAATTGAAAGTTAAAATAGCTCTACTGTAAACAGTGGGGTCTCATTTTGTGTGGGTATATCGTACTGGTACACATCTGTGCATTGAACATCCATGCAAGCAATGTTCTTTTATATGTGTTCAACCAATTGCATAAGCGATAACCTTTCACACAAGACCCGCGTAAAATGAAACCCCACTGTAGTCACTTTCCTTTTAAAATTTAAATATTTTGCTGTTTCCCATACTTTTGACTATACTTGCTATAATACAGTACTTTCATCCTTTATGTACACTTGTTTTTCAATGTGCAAGTTATGACTCTTTAAATAATATGATGGTTAAATCAGTATAAACACTTCTTTTAGTTATGAAATGATCCTTAAAATCCTATTTTACAACCAAGAGTGGACTTAGATACCCATGTTATTCAGCCAGTCAAATTTGGGGGTTAGATCCCAGACTTATAACTAACAGGATTGGCTAGGGACTAATTAAATGACAATCTATACTCACCCCTATAACTGGAGCCCTAAACAGGGGCCATAAGAGACAAGAGTTGTCGTTTCATTGCTACAAGAACAGTGCACATTACTTCGGTCACTTGATTAGTTACAACACGGCAACCACAACCATCAGGAGGAAGGAGGGTAAACTGCATCCCCCAGTTCAGTCTAAGCTATCAATTGGGATTTCAAGATTAATCCATCATTATACAATTCACTGGGTGCTTGCCTCCTATCTTAAGGTTCACAGGTTTGATCCTAAGGCACTTCTTATCCATACAGCAGTAAATGGGTACTTAATTTTACAAGTTGGGTAAGTGAGGACATTCGGGTGAGAGGAAGAGGATGGTGCTGCACACACACACACACACACACGAGAGAACTGACTAACCACGGAGTGTGTGTGTGTGGGAGATGTGCACCTGCCAGTGGTCAGTCAATAAAACTCTAACAGCCTCACAGATAGGTAAATTTTGATGGCAAATCTTGAATAAAGGGCCACTAATTATTTTTTGTGAATAAATGAATTCACAAATATGGGGGGATAAGTGTACTGTACATAAGTCCATCAACTGCAGTCCAATGAAGAAGTGTTCACTCAAGCCACACCCACCTGAGGAATGGGAGCCAAAATTAAATAAGAGAGTGATTATCAGATATTAAAAACAAATCTACCTTTGGACAACTCCAGTGACAGAAAGCATTAACGAATCACTATACAAAACCCATCCCAATGGAATCGCCATATTTCTAGACAGAGCATCTGCCATAACATTAGACTTTCAAGCCATATGCATCGCCAAAATATACAGGAGAATTTTGAGGGAAGGAGGAACATCACCTCTCAATCTACCCATGAGGGAAGCCTGGGAGTTGCTCATACAAGGGTACATACAATGCGGAGAATTATTGGTAACCAAGACTTAGGGAAAAACAGAACTTATTTGTGCGCTTCAAACTCACAACAGAAAAGAGAAAAGTATGTGTCCAACTAACTGACGCAACAAGAAACATGGCGATGAAAAAATCTGGAACATTTAGCATCTAGCCAGACCTCACAGATTATACCAGGATTGCACTTCACTGTGCAGTGCAGGACCCCAAAACCTGAGATATAAAAAATAAACAACACAAAAATGAACAGCACTGGAACATACAACATGATTGAAATACAGTACAACAATCCACACTGTACTGGGGTGAACAGATGACTCTCAATTCATTAAAAAGCAGCTCTTAGCTCAACATTATAGTTGCCAAGACCCACGTCACACTATTTCTTTGCATTATGTAAAGAAAACTTTTCTGCAAACATGAGGGAGCCCTCTGCAATTTCAAGGGTTCTGTTTTTGGAAAGTCTCCTGAATGCAGAATTTACAAACAAAAATAAATTAGTTTAATGGCAAAAATGTGGTTAGGTTCCCAAGTCAGAAAAGACCACACATTTGCTCTTAGCAGCCACAGAGGTACAAATGACTGTTGAGCCAGTCGGCACAATAGGCGATGATGCACTGCCATGCAGTTGCCACATTTGAAAGTAGACACCTGAGAGACATTTATATCAAGAAGCCCAAAGTGGAAGACCTAAAATATGAATTTATACAAATATTCACATTGTTATCTGGAGATACAACTGCCACGATTGCTAATCTAAGAAAATGACTGTGGTGATCCAAGTCTTACTATTCATTCAACAAAACACTGATCAAGGCATATTACAACAACGTAGGCTCAATGATACAGTCCCCTGTGGCAGTGACACGAGAAGAAACGGAATACAGGTATGGGATGGTTTATCCAGTGTCCCAGTATCTGGAATGCTCTATAAAACCCACTAAATACTGGAACTAATTATTTAAAATGAATGCGAAGTAATTCCTGAGACAAGTGGGAAATTTCCAATCGTTTCCCACCCTATATGTTATGATTATTTTTCAACTTGTAATTCCAGGTAGATACTGTATACAGTTAAAAAAAATTATTACTCATACTCAGTCACATGAGCACACACACAACCCTACATATAGATTTGCCCCCCCTGTAAAAAAAAAAAAAAAAAAAAAAAACATAATATATATATATATATATATATATATATATATATATATATATATATATAGAAAATCGCTCACTTTTGCCGTTAATGTAACCCACAGGTCCCGCCAGAAAGTGAATAACATAACATATGGGATTAATTGAAATAGAGTCCGGCCCCAAACTCCACTTTTTGACGACACACAACTATGTTGTAGTAAAAATTTTATCTTAACTTTAAAAACAAGTAATATAGAAGAGAGTTAGGTTAGGGAAAAATAAAGGGTTAACATAGGAAAATAAAAAGGTTGGAGTTAGAAAAACTAAAAGTTATGCTGGAACACTTATGTTGATAGAAGAGATGGAGTCGGCATCACGGGGATGGAGGCTGGTTCGAGGCAGAGGGCAGATTACTGGCCCTCAGGTGAATCACCATTACTAGGTGAATCACCATCACTGTCACCTGATTGTCAGGGAACTTCCCTGACAAATCCCTCAAAGTCATCTTCACTGTCACTATCACTGGCTTGGGCTGGCTGGCCAATTGGGTTCGCGAGTAGAAGAACTTCAGTTATGCTTTTTGGCGGCTGGTGTTTATGTTGTCTTGATACACACGTGTGCAGCTCCATGGCCTGCAGCGAGAGTGGAAGACTTCTATAAGTCATAAATCATTCAGCCATGAGAAGGGAAGGACTTCATTACTGCTCTGCACACTCCATGGCACCCTTAATATCACTATAGGTTAAACTGTGTTCTTGAATGGCGCACCTTCTTCTCCTCTTCACTGGCGTGATCTTCTTCCAATATCTAGTCGGCAGTCACTTCAGGATCTTTCAGTCACCTCCAGGATGTCGTCGTTGGTGAGATACTCAGAGAAGCCTGAACTGTAACAGTCTCATAGCTTCTCGCAGCAAAGATCCACTGCTACTGCAACATTCAAGACCTCACCAAGTCACAGATTGGCTCCTCTCTGCCTGGTATTCCATGCAACACATGTCTCCATCGTGACAATTGCCCAGCAATAGACAGCTGATCCCGCGGCGCTCCACAAAGTGCAGCTTTTCTTGATGTTAAATACTCTCAAATTGTTTGAACAGTATCTTTTTGCTGTTCCAACTGTTGATCTCATCTTCTTGGCCTCTGCTTATCGGTGGGCAGTCTGCTCAGGTTCGCAACTCACTTCCCTGGTATTGATGTAGAAGTCGTTCAGGGTTTGAATTTTTTTGTTGAGAATGCAGCTTTTTACATTACAGATTAACTCTTGGTCCTTGGAGGCTTATAATATAGGCGTAGTATTTGGGGAGGAAGGGAAAGACCACTTTTTACGTTGGGGTGGCGATCTAACAGTAGAGGCAGTGTCCTGGTCGTTTACATCAGCAGCAACAAAAATATTAAGATAGCACATTCTGTAAGCTCACAGAATTTCTTTGTAACGGAACAAAACAGTCCCTCAAACCCAGGAGAGGGACAGTGTAGAGAACATCACGCCTTCGTCGTTAGCCAGTGGACATTTAAGCAGCGGTCATGTCCATGGTTTTTGTAAAGCGTCTTGACTGCGTGCTGTGTGGATCACCGATAGCAGGCTTACAGGTAGCGGAGGCATTGGTGGTAAACAGGACAGTGAATGGTGCCTTCACCATCTTCATTTGAATCCTGCATTCTTTAGCGAAGGACTTGGAAGGTAGCTTTTCCAGAAAAGACCAGATTCAATTTTCTTAAACACCTGGTCGTACTGTACTTGTCCTTCCTCCATAATCTCCCGTAAAACGGATGAGAGTTCCTAGCCGCCTTACAGTCAGCCTCGCTTCTTCACCACCAATGTTTATATTGGTGATCTTATTCAGATCTTAAACCTCTTAACCACCAGAGAAGCATTAAAGGTTTGGGCTCTGTAATTTCCATCTTTTCGTGCCACTGCCATGTACCCAGTTCCGTCGTAGTCCTTAACAGAAGCGTGCCACATATATTTAAATTTGCGCCACCAGCGCGCAAGCCAGCTCTGGCTAATTTTTCTGTCTTGAGAAGCACCTGGTTGTGAAAATACTTGATCATAGAAGCACCTGTAGACTTTGTGATCTTCATGTGCTCCTTTATCTTGGCTGCATCCTTCTTTATTGTTCGAATCGTAGATTCATTCACACCATGCTGGCGAGCCAAATCAACCTGCTTTGTTCCTTTCTCCAACTCTTGGATGATGGTATATTTCACATCGTAGCTTAAGGAACGTTGTGTCTTCTTTGGCTTAGTGCCGCTGGGTCCAGGTAAGGAAAGGTTTCTCTCTGGGGGTGGTGGTCCGGCGGAAGCCATTTTACTGAACAATGGATGCACGATTACACGGTGTGGCCTTGAGGGATGAAACTGCCGCGGCTAGGTCAAGCGTCGTCTTTCCTCCCTCCCTCCCTCCCCCCCTCCCCCAGGTGGACACGTCATAATACTTTAAGCCAATTACAGCTAGCAGCAGAGGGGGGTAGGGATGCATGGCCAATCACAGTCGGATACGTCATATGATGTCAGTGATAACGCAAAAAAGACACACACTGCGCAACCTTACCGCGCGGCTTGCCCAAGCGGAGGGAGGAGGAGGGAGAGGCAAGGAGCACATGCAGGCAGGCGGGCGGGTGGTGGGTGGGGCGAATCTAAAAATAGCGTCGCGCCGGACACTCTCTGCATAATGGGGTTCACGTACCGCGTAATGTGAGCACATTAGGTTCTGGCAAGGCACCGCGTAAACGTGGAAACGCGGAATGTGGGACCGCGTAAAGTGAGGGTTAACTGTGTGTGTATATATATATATATATATATATATATATATATATATATATATATATATATATATATATATATATATATATATATATATATATATATATATATATATATATATATATATATATATATATATGCAACTGAATCATAAGCCAAAGGGATGAAGTACAGGTTGAAGCTCCTATATCTGGCAACCATGGGACTAGCTCTGAGCTGAATATAGGAAATTAACATTACAGTGGTCCCTCGGTTAACGAGCGCCTCGGTTAACGAGATTTCAGTTAACGAGTTACCTTCCATAAGATTCTTAACTTCGGTTAACGAGCAATCCCTCGAATAACGAGTTTCTTACGAGCCAACCTGAACATGATTTCGCTTGCATTTGGCGGTCCACCAGCTGTAGTATTAGTCCGCCAATACAGTACAGTAATCGGTTCTAGGGCATAAATTCCTTACCATTTTAGCAAATATCAAGAAGTTTATACTATTCAATAATTTTAAAAGTTTAATATTAAATTTTTTACTCATTTTAACAATTATTGAACATAATTGAAGGTAATGAAATTAGTTTTATGCATGCCATCCAGCCTCTCAACACACCATACAGGCGTCAGTCTTTGTATCTTTTCAGTGGAGGTAACATCTTGTTTGAGACTCTCTTCAACTAAATGCTTTTTTTCTGTTTTTGCAAGCAAATTATTGGTCATTTTGAAATTTATTTTACATATTGACAATATATAATGCAGTGCAGTGTTGATTTAAAGAAAATAATCTTGAATTGCACCAAGAGAACTAAAATTTTATGGGAGAAATGGCGCCATGGGGTGACTTCTCTTCCACCCCAATGCCTTCTCTTCTCCACCCCCATTCTAATTCCCATCATCATCATCATCCAGGAGCCTTCTACATACACACTTCAAAGTAAGTGTACTTTTCTACCTTTTTTGTTGAATTTAGGCAATTTTCGGTGAGCTGGAACCAATTACCCAAAAACCCATTGAAACAATGATTTCGGTTAACGAGTTTTCGGTTAACGAGCAACCTTCTAAAACGGATTGTGCTCATTAACCGAGGGACCACTGTACATATTTAGAAGGTCGTATTTTTTATGTACTGTACTTTTAACAGGTCACAGATACAGGTGTTGACCATTATACGATGGACCATATATGATCAATCAGTTTTATGTTAAAAAGTTAACATCATTTACCGCTATATCATGGATAAGAGCAGTTTTACAAAGGTCGTAACCTTCTAATAAATACATATAGTATTTACAAAATTATTTATAATACCTGTATATTTTTATTAATTTCCAAATCTAAACTATTACATACAGTATTTCAAATTTATGTGCGACAATGACATGTACTGTACATAAAAACAGCTGTTGATTCTCTTAAATAATTCTGCTTGCTGAGAGATAATCAGTGAAACTCTTAACATACTGTACTTCTTGAAGTACAGTACAGAAAGATATACTGTATATTATAAAGTACAGCTCTTCCCCGTCTTACGACGGGGTTAGGGACCCAAATCCAGGTCGTAAGTCGAAATGGTTGTAAGTCAAAAATGCTTAAATAATACATATAAAATATAAAATGGGTGTCTCTTTTTCTTCTCAGCATCACAAAACTCTCACTTTTAAGGTTGCCAGTCATTTTAAAGTGAATTACAAACAAAACTTTTGTCAGTACACAGTGCAATCACTAACGTTGGGACTCGAACGTACGTAATTTGGCAAATTTTGGTACGACTGAGGAGGTCGTATGTCTGGGTGGTCGTAAATCAGGGAGAAGCTGTAATTTTATTACAAAGGGCTAAAATTTCTATCTCTTGTGGAAAACATATGACGTTTATATTCAAATTATTCGCTGTCTTGCAAGGATTCTACCAATGTAAATTATATTCTCCTAACTTTAGTCTGTGATATTGTATAAGATAAACACTGTAAGCCTATAACCACCAAACCCTGCCTGGGAGGAGGGAGGAAGGGAGCTAAGAAGGGGAGATGACATGTTTGACAGTTGGTGCCAAAGGTCTAGTGAGGTATTTATTTGTTTATTTATGTCACAGAAGTGACTGGGGAGAATATAATTTACATTGCTGGAATTGGGGGACTGGTGGTAGAAGCGATACCGTTCTTGCCTCGCAAGCGAGATGTCACAGGTTTGATTCCCGGACCGGTGGAAGTTGTTTGGACTTACTTCCTAGCCCCCATTAGTCCCTGTTCACCTAGCAGTAAAGTAGGTACCTGTTGTAAGTCGAAAGTTGCGAATTCGTATTCAGGGAGTTGTTGGAGCTTCCAATAACTTGATGACATAAACCACTGACTCTTCAGGCTTCTACGCCCTTAACTCATGAGACATAAAGGCAAGCATGAACTTAGCATGCTTCCCTGTTGGGTGCTGTAAACGCTTCTGCGCTTCGCCTTACACAAGGATGCACTGGAGTGCCCAATAAAAAAAATAGAAAAAAAAAAAAAATTGCTGGAATTCTTATAAGAAAGTGATTAATTTGAATATAATCATGCTATAGTTTGCACTAGACAAAAATTTTAGTAATCATTTAGTACATTATTTTGAGTACATCTACTGTACAGTACAGGTTTGCCCTTAGGACAGTGTAGCGTGCCCAGAGAAACATTGTCAATTGTGGGTGTCGCTTTAAATACATAATCTTAAATTGAATCTCTTTAAATCGACGTTCTTCTGCTTATCAATCTCTTGATGGCAAGTAAACCCACACAAAATGGAGCCTTGAAGCATTCTTCAACTTTTCCAGAGGTTGACACGAAAGGGAGAGCAGATATGCAGTCTCAATATACATTCTCTTTCACGTACTTTCTGAGTAAACTGATCTTAACAAGGTTAGAGAGCACCTTCCATAGACAATGGAAGCAGCACATCAAGGTGTGGCCCTGCTTGTCTGAAGTCCATATACAACCTAACTCTTTACACAACTGTTTCATGCAACAACTGCTGGAAGGAACAAGTCAATAGCTTGTGTTCCTCATGCCCCATCTATGTTAACTATATTAATTTCTTTGTTCCCTGCCTTCCAGCCCTTACCAGATACTGAAGCCACAACAACTAAATCTGAAGTGGAGGCTTCCCCACCACAAACCAGATAATTCACAGAATCCAAATATGTTATCCAATCTTTCCCTCTCGTTTTTCCTTCCAAATTACTTGTGCTTACCAACAGATTTTGGGTGTACTTTCAATGACTACACTCTTAAATTCCTTCAATTCTTCATCAACCCCTCTATCTTTATATCTATTGGCTACATTCTCTTTTCTCAGCTCATCTACTTTTATGACATCTCTCTCACTTCTATGAATTTCTTTCATCGCAAACTTTCCATTTACTTTTAACCTCGTTACTACCAGGTAATTATTACACTCAATCTGCCACCGTTAGTAGAACAATACAGTAATCTTTTGTCCTCATTACATAAATTAACACTCATCAAGATTCTCCATTATTCTGCTTTCCTGTTTACATTTGGAATTCTGTCTGAATCATGTGGTCCTCACTTTCACTTTCAGTTCATTTTTATTCATTCCTGACACTTGCTATTTCCCCACAAATCACTCCATATCCCTAACACCAACCTATGCATTAAAATTCTTACCAATGTTGTATCATTTTCTCTCTCAAACTGAATCTTTCAATGCAAGAATTGAAGTCTTCCCAGAACCTACCTCTTTTTCCCCCATTTTTACATTCCTGGTTCATATGCATTTATTATAGCCCATCTTCCACACCCTCTTACTTATAATGTAATCCATAATATTCTAAGAATAGCAGCTTTATATTTCATTAGTCAATAAACCTTCCCACTCCTCCTTTTATTCTTACTCTTTCAGAAACTTCTGAATTCATACATTTCATTTTTCCCCAGTTCACATCCTTGCCTTTTAGATTTATTTTCACACAAAACCAACAGTACACAGGCAACTCCCTTGCCTCTCACCAACATGTCCTGGGTTAAATCACAGATCAGATGTGGGAAGGGTGTTATCCAGTGTGTCCCTACCAAGCATGGTAGGTTTTCTATGGATACTCCTCTTTCCTACTGTACTAACACTGGACAATGAAGATCACAATAAATAACAGATGGACTGTCCGAATGGCTACAAGTTTTAAGCTGACAAGTAGTGGGATTAATAAATCAAATCCAGCTTTCTTTCACTATCACACATTTAATAAATCTTCCTTTATCACTCTGATTACATCTATGCATATCCTAACACCTAACTCTCATATGTCATGTTTCTTTTTAGTAAACGGCAACAGAAAAAACAGAAAAACATAAATGTGGGGCTATTACAAACTAGGAAGGAATTACGTCGAGCCCTAAGCAGATAACCTGTTCCCATATCTATCAGTACAGGGGGAAAAAAATCACAAATACATTCCATAAATAGCACTTCTCTTCAGTGGGTGATTGTGTGTCACCCACTTTTATGTTCAAATCCATCTACCGTATACAGTATGTACTTGAAAAGAATTAATCTCGAATAACGGAGTCCCCACTTCCACCTGTAATCTCATTGATGGTTTTCTATAATACACAGAGAATCCCCAGAGGTAGAACTGATATTCTAAGAGGTTCATCTAAGGGTGTAAGAATGGCATGGGAATGACTAGAGATCAAGTACAATGGAGATGAATTCTGTGTGAAAGTTAAAGTGAGAATGGTGATGTGTCTCACTAATACATCAACAGTCAGTGAGGAGAACACATATCAGTACTTAGTAATCTGAGTGTCCTTCATTTTACTGTTTCAGTCATTATAGAATATATCAACAACTTTTGTTCCATTACAATTCAATTTTCCAAGAGAGTATATTTAGTTACTTTTACTTAGTGTTACTGTACAATATAAAAATTATCCTTCTCATTTTCCCTTCCATCTTAAATTGCTAAGAATAAAGAATGATAAATGGTCTCATTCCCAGAACAAATCATAAAGTCAAATATGAATGTGTAAGTTTGTAATAAATAAAACCAAAAGATTAACTTTACAAAAATTAGGAGTATGGATATATGAAAAAAGTAAGATAGTAAAGTACAGGTATATTTAAGTGATAACTGAGAGGAGGAGAAAATAGGTGATAAGGGATGGGTTGATAAATGTGTACCGTAGATATAAATAAATTCTTAAAAGGTAACCCTAATTGCAGATTTTAGTTCTGATTATTCTATCTAAAGATAGGGCTGGTACCTTCACAGGCAAGCTATTAGCTGTACTCTAAGACAAGCCCTAACTAACAAAAACCTCTAAATATAAAATTGGCATGAAAAATGGGCAATAATATCTTATATATTAATAAATATATTAAAATATATATACACCAATGTACAGAATAGCATTCAAACATGCACTTATGAATACAATCAGTAAGTATGCATATCAAGAAACAGAAAACACCTACTACAGGTACTGTACTTGAAAATGGGCAGCGATGGCATTATCAAAGCATCAGCTTCAGGCAAGAACCTACAGTACCAATAATTATCATGCATTTGGTTCAATGACCAGAAGAATAACACATACACAAACAGGTGACAGCAGTATTAATATTGGGTTCATCTAAATAATCATATTCAAAATTTGCAGTGGCTTTCCTCGTCTGATCATGTACAAAATTATGCAAACTGAAATACCATTTTATAATTGAAGAGTTTCTTCCATGTCTGGGATATAATTAACAGAATACATATAAAATACACACAATGTTCTCAAAATAATTTGACCAAATATGTTTCAGTGCCAAATGAAACAAAAACACAGGTAAAATAGTGCATCCTGCTGGTTATTAAAACAAAACATGTAACATATTGAAAAATAATATTATGAAATATCTTGATGTCACTACAAGCATTAATTAAAATATCAGATTGTCCCACAAATCCAATGCAATAATATCAACTTTTCAAACCATAAATTTACGATTATTTTCCTTGTTAAAAACTCAGATACTTTGAAAAGTGATAGTATGGGAACCAATTATGTCTTCATTCATTATCATGAGGATGCTATATGACACATGTGTGCAAGCTGAAAAAGAAAACTGGAAGAACTATTACACAAAGAATAAATACCAGAACAATAATTTGGGCAATTGTACCCCACTGAGATACATGCCAAAAGTGGAGTACTCTACCTTTTTGTGGTCTCATAAGAAAATCTTCAACATGAAGGGGTGAAATTGATGGGGGAAGGCAATACCCAGATATATATATATATATATATATATATATATATATATACTGTATAAGTATTGGCTACTGTATGTGCCGAGATGCTTCAGGCACGCAGAGAGAATGGAGACCAACTGGGTCAAGAGATGCATGAGTTTGATTGTGGAGGGGAGGGGAGCTAGGTGAAGGCCAGGAATGACATGGAGAGACATAAGAATCTGATGAGAGAGACTGGAAGAGTCCATGCAGTTTGGAGAGCTGCCATCAGGTTCTCACGGTGAACCCACGCAAGTATAGAAAATGGCCGTAAAATAATGATGATGATGATAGTGGTTATTTGCTTAAGTAGTTTCTTTTCTTTCTTTTTTTTTTTACATTCACAAAAAAAAAAAAAATACTGGTTTCTTTTTAAAGTAAGAGGATTTGGCTCTTTATTGTATCACAAATATTTTATCTGAAGTTTAAAATTTGTTTTGGAAAAATTCAATACAGTATGTGAATTGCTTCTGATAGCCTTTTTTAACTTTATTGTTTTTACATTAAACTTGAGCCCCTCTAATTCACCCTTAATCAATTTGGATTTCACCGCAATTTGAATATTTTTGGCAATGTTGAATTACTCAGCAACTTTTCAACATTGAGACCTATTTGTCTTAAGTACACTGCAGTTATCTAATTTATCTTTGTGTCCGACAAGTTGAAACCTGTGGTTCCATGAAGCAGAACACCGCCTCAAATACTGCCTGCACAGGGCTTACATAAGTTACACACATTAATATTCCATCCAAGCACATTTCATTAAAAAACTATCACTATAGTAAAACCCCTGTGTACCGGACCACCTGAATAATGACACATCCGAATAATGGCATAAAACCCTGGAAAAAATTATTAAAAAATTCGAAAAAATATCTTGCAGATCATTGTAACTGTTGAGAAGTGATGTGGTATGGACTGCGTGGTCCCGCCTGCATCACAACAACACAGCTGTGCTGTACTCGTTCTACGTGTGGCTATTACTCAGTGTAGATATGCCTGTTTTCTCGTGACATATAAATAACACACACTGTAAGAACCATGCCCAGACAAGTATGTAAGGGTAAGACTCCAAAGAGCAGAACGCATCTTACCATGAAGGATAAACTTGAAGTGCTCGCCATTGTCGACAATAAAGTGTGATCCACTTCATCTCCACTGAGAGTGAAAGTGGATCCCATAATCTTCATGTCACCAGGCAGCTGTGGCCTTGAGATGGCTATGCATGTTGCCACTGATTCATGTTATGAAACTGTAAAAGTTATAGGAAAATCATTTCAGTACTCTAAAGTGACTTAGAAATAAAGGAAATATGAAGAGCATGACTGTGAACAGTATTCTGTGTGGTAGGTGAAAGCATGTATGGATGTGTAATGCTCTCCCCAATGTGACATCACGACATACACAGCATAGCAACCACACGTTTCTCGAGTCAGCTGGCAGGCTGAACTCTCCACTCTCAGCGTCACCCATAGGATGGTTCAAGGGTGGAAGGAGTTATATTTTGTGCATAAAATATGGACTATTGTATTTTATGATGTGCTATGTATTATTTTCATTGCTTATTCTATCAACTTTTGCTAATTTTTTATGTATGTAAAATACAGAATAACGAAAGATTGGAAGCTATTCCCTTTTATGCATTGTTAAATCTACCTATGAAAACTAAGTTCCCAAGAACAAAGTGGATTTCGTGAACATATCCCCTTCATTGCCAGAGGTATACTGTACAGTACACATACACATCATCCACTTTATCTCACACTGCACAAGGCCATCCATGCCCCATACTGTATGTGTGTTGGGACTAAGGAACCGTCAAAAATCTTCTTTGCGGTTCTGAAAGTTTCTAGAACCTTATCTACACCTATTAACACTTTAAATAAAAACAAGTAAATTTACATCAAAGTGTATCATATATATGATTGTTTTACATGATTTCATTTATTATGAACTTAAATAAGCCAATCTGTGTTAGAGTACAGTAGAACGTTGATTTAACACGAGATACGTTCCAAGAGAGGTCGCTTTAAACCAAATTCACACTAAATCGAAGTGTTGTTTCAATGGAATAATTTAGTTTCGTACTTGAGAGAAACACAAAATACTAAAAAGACTGAGTCTATCCAGATGCACCTCAGCCCATCTCCTAAAATAAACAAAACATTGTTTTTTGTAGCAAATTATGATAAAACAAACACTCATAAATCAACACAGCTAAAATTAAGGGACATAAAATAGTCTGTTTACTGGCTAGGATGATGGGGGGGGGGGAAGGTGAGGTGATATGTTTGAGAGTTGATGTCAAGGTCTAGTACAGTGGTTCTCAACCGTGTTTGCCCCATGCACCCCTTTCACCATATGTCAGAATGTCATTCCCCCCTCCTTTCCAAGATTGTCTGCCTCAAAAAGTGCATTCCAAATAATATGCATATAATACTGAAAATCCTTTATTTTTTCCATATTAGTAAATATACATTTACAATTTTACATGGATTATTTTTATAGTGGAGTTTTACAAATGAAATGCCAATTGAAAATGTTGATGGATTTATAAAACTTGAATAAAAGTAAAACAGTTTTTATTTATTTATAATGAATTACTTAACAGACCAAACTGAAGCATAATGCAATAAACAAAAAGTTCAATAGAATACCAGGATATTGTAAATTTGTAATTAATTTTATTCAGATGAAGATTACAGTCAATGAGAAACCTGTGATTGTTTTTTCTTCGCCAATTCTGGGATACACGGAGGAGTGCTTGAAAGGGCACAGCGCAGGTCATTTTCTACCTCTAATCTACTACGTTGCTTCGTTTTAATTTGCAACAGAGTTGAAAAGCCTGACTCACAAAGATATGTCGACACAAACGGAAGCAATGCATGGATAGCTCTTTCTGCCACTTTTGGGTAGGAATCGCACATCAAGGGCCAAAATTCTGTGATTGATTTCTCATCGAACACATCTCTTGCTCCCGAATCAGTTTTCCCCCCCCCTGAAGACCTGAATTCCCCCCCCTGGGGGGAATTCCCCCCTGGGGGGAATTCCCCCCTGGTTGAGAACCCCTGGTCTAGTACTTATTTATTTATTTGTCCTCAAGAGTGACTTTAAGTTTCTCTCTCATAAAATGTCACTCATCTGACCAGGGAGAATATAATTAACATTGCTGGAATTCTTATAAGATAGTGAATAGTTTGAATATATACATGCTATAGTTCACACAAATTTTACTTTTAATTAATTTTATTACAAAGGGCTAAAATATTTATCTCTTGTGCAAAATATATGACGTTTATATTCAAATTATTTGCTGTCTTGCAAGGATTCCAGCAATGCAAATTATATTCTCCTAACTTTAGTCTGTGATCTTATATAGGATAAAAACTGTAAGTCTATAACCACCCAACCCTGGCTGGGAAGAGGGGGGGGGGGAGGTGACAGTGACACATTTGACAGTTTGGGCCAAAGGTCTAGTGAAGCATTTATTTGTGTATTTATGTCCTGTATGTCCTGTTTTTTGTTTATAAAATGTCACAGAAGTGACTGGGGAGAATATACAGAAATTTACATTGCTGGAATTCACATAAGACAGTGATCAATTTGAATATAATCATGCTATAGTTTGCACTAGACAAAAATTTTAGTAATTATTTAGTGCATTATTTTGAGTACATGTACAGTACAGCTTTGCCCTTAGGACAGTGTAGCGTGCCCAGAGAAACATTAAGGAAGAATTTTAAAATATGATGAGCCAGCTTGACTCGTACAAAATAGGAAAGATTTGCTTTAAATTAAAATATTTTCCTTAATTGTGGATGTCGCTTTAAATCAATAATCATAAACTGAATCGCTTTAAATAGACGTTCTACTGTAATATGCTGACTGTTGTTTTGAAGAGTTGTGCCTCCGTTCTGATATGAACATCAGAATAACGGATTCAGTCTGATCAACAACGTCACTGAGGCTTACTTAGTCCGGTACTCAAGAATTTTTACTTTATATGTACAGTAGTACCCCGCTTAACGCGGTCAATAAAACCCACAGGGTACCGTGTTAAGTGAAAACCGCGCTAAGTGAACAACAGAACATATGGGATTAATTCCAATAGAAACTGGCCCATCCCCAAACTCCACTTTTTCCGACACAATACCTATGTTCTAGTAAAAATAACATCTTAATTTTATGATGGTACATGCACACAATTAATACTTAAGAGAAATAGAGAAATACAGTCGCCAAGTTAATGTCCATTCAAATAATGGACTCAACTCCCTCCCCCTCTTCTCACACTACACTGCTGGCTCTTCCCTCTCTGAGAAATTTTTTGGGGAAAACCACTAAATTTTAATAAATAATACCTCAAACTAAAGTTAGGATAATACAATTGACATTGCTGGATTCCTTGTAAGACCAGGAATATTTTGAATATAAATGTCATATATTTTGCACAAAAGATAACATATTTACTCAGAGTAAACATTATATCTAAAATTTGTATGTCTAATGCAAAATCTATGATGTTTATATTCAAAATGATCACCAAATTGTAAGAATTCCAGCAATGTAAATTATATTCTGGCCGGGTAATTTGTATGAATTTTATGAGCTAAAACAAATATCTTCAGTTAATAAAAAAAAAAATATTCTTCACAACACTATCTGTCAATCAAAGTACCCCACCTTGCCTCCCCCCCTCTTCCAACCACGAGGTCCGTCCCAACCCTCCCCCCCACCCCCCACCAATCCTCCCTTCAAGAGATGTTGGGTGAAAAAACTAAATTTTAACATTTAGTATTAAATAATACCTCAGATTAAAGTTAGGATAATATAATTGACATTGCTGGATTCCTTGTAAGACCAGGAATATTTTGAATATAAATGTCATATATTTTGCACAAAAGATAACATATTTACTCAGAGTAAAAATTACATCTAAAATTTGTATGTCTAATGCAAAATCTATGATGTTTATATTCAAAATGATCATCGAATTATAAGAATTCCAGCAATGTAAATTATATTCTGACCGGGTAATTTGTATGAATTTTATGAGCTAAAACAAATATCTTCAGTTAATAAAAAAAAAAAAATATTCTTCACACGGTAACAGATGGTCGGTCGGTCCCTCCCTCCCCCCCACCAACCGTCCCACCGATGTGTGGGAAAACCAGAATATTTACCTTTTTAGTAATAAATAATACCTCAAACTAAAGTTAGGATAATATAATTGACATTGCTGGATTCCTTGTAAGCCCAGGAATATTTTGAATACAAATGTCATATATTTTGCACAAAAAATAACATATTTACTCAGAGTAAACATAATATCTAAAATTTGTATGTCTAATGCAAAATCTATGATGTTTATATTCAAAATGATCATCATATTGTAAGAATTCCAGCAATGTAAATTATATTCTGGCTGGGTAATTTGTATGAATTTTATGAGCTAAAACAGGCAGTCAGGCAGGGTGGCAGGTGGGGCGAATCTAAAAATAGCTCTCGAGCCGGACACTCACCGCGTATACGTGGAAGAAACCCGCGTTAAGTGAAAGTTCAGCTCTGGCGAGGCACCGCGTATACGGTAAAACGCGCTAAGCGAAACCGCGTTAAGCGGGGTAATACTGTACAGTATTTCATAAATTACTATTTTCAATAAACACCCAACAGATATTTAGAAATTTAATAATAAATCTATACACTACATATTGGTAACTGGATTGTGTTGTTTGTTTTTGACAGGGCTTATGTAAGGTACACACACTACACTAATAGTCCCTGTATTCATACCAAAGAAAACGTAAAGGAAACTAAAATTTTTTGGAAAAAAAAAAAATTATATAGGTTGACAATCCCTTATCTGAAATCCTTGGGACCAGATGCATTTCGGTTTTTGGAATTTTTCGGTTTTCAGAATGGTTAGTCTTTTTTTTTTTTTTTTTTTTTTTTTTTTAACAGGATCACCCCACCCGGCATTAGATCACTGACCCACATTGGGGCCTGGGGGCTAAAATATAATAATAATAATAATAATAATAATAATAATAATAATAATAATAATAATAATAATAATAATAATAATTACAATAATAATAATAATAATTCATAGGTCTAGGTCGTGTTTCTCACTTTTGATCTTGTTTTCATTCTTGTATTTCTTTATTATTATTATTATTATTATTATTATTTTATTATTACAGTATGATTGTTATTATTATTATTGTTATCATTCTAATTTTATTTTTGTGTATTTTTTATTAAAAATTTTATTTACTATGAATAATTATTATTATTACTGTATTATCATTATTATAATTATTATTACTATTACATTTTCACCCCCCAGGCCCCGACATGTGGGTCAGTGATTTGTGCCCGGTGGCTAATAACCCCCCCAAAAAAAAAAAAAAAAAAAATAAATAAATAAATTGTTTCCACAAAAACCCCATCGGGTTTTCAGAGCTACTTTTTGAATTTCGGATAAAGGGATGTCAATCTGTATATATATATATATATATATATATATATATATATATATATATATATATATATATATATATATATATATATATATATATATATATATATATATATATATATATATATATATATATATATATATATATATATATATGTGCATATATACACATATATACACATATATACACACACACATACATGCAGTAATACCCCGCTTTATGCAATTCTCGTTTACGCGTTTCTACATTTACCTGTACCCTGCCAGAACCGGAATTCCCACTTTACACGGTGCATCTACTCATATACAGTGAGTTCTGCTATAACGCGTGTTTTGATAACGCGAATTTGCTCTAACGCGATATTTGTATAACGCGAACGCTTGTTTGCTGTAACGCGATTTTTGCTTACTATTTCTCCAATTTTGTGGTATTAACTGTAAATATGGTAAAGAAGAATATCTCCAAGAAGCGTTCTGGTGATCGAATTCCCGGTGATGATCGGAAAAGAAAGGATATAACACTTGAAGAGAAGCTCGATGTTATCAACCTCAAAATCACCCTTCTCCCCCATCAAGTTATATTCATATTTTTTCAAGGTAAAGTGTTACATTTACTGTATGATTTCATTATTAGATATGAATGTAACATTTATTTAGACTGTGCTATCCTTTGTGTTAGGCTAACTACTAATTTTTTTTCTCGATTTCGAGTAGTAATCTGCACCTAACCCTATTTTCTCCATAAGCCCTGTTATTTCTATTACGCGATTTTCTATAACACGATATTTTACAAGAACACAACTATCGTGTTATAGCAGAACTGACTGTATGCCATATACGCGAGTGAAGTATAATTTTTTTATTTAGCTCATAAAATTCATACAAATTACCCGGCCAGAATATAATTTACATTGCTGGAATTCTTACAATATGATGATCATTTTGAATATAAACATCATGGATTTTGCATTAGACATACAAATTTTAGATCTAATGTAAGAATTTTGTTTACACAGAGCAAATATGTTATCTTTTGTGCAAAATATATGACGTGTATATTCAAAATATTCCTGGTCTTGCAAGGAAACCAGCAATGTGGGTAAATCTGGATTATTTCATGTTAATCTGGACTCAATCCGGATTAACAGAAAGTAGTCCAGAGTGGTTTGCCAATCCGGATAAAAAGAGTCTGGATTAAGAAGGTTTTACTGTATGTACGTCTACCCAAAATTACTTGTAGTGATAGCTGAAGGATCACAACTTACTACTGTATACGTACAAATAAATCTTTATTTTTTATAAATTTATTGATTTAAAGTAATGTCTATTTATATTAATTGACATATTTAGACATTAGTAAATCATTATAGCAATGGGGCTCAGGAATGGAACCTATTTCTCCCCATAAATCATTAATACTGATATACGATTAATCACTAATGGTTGGTCTTTTAAGGTCCCTAACCCCATCGTATAACGGTCATTGCCTGTACTGGCTTCTTAGTATCGGGGGTAAGACTGCAATTGATGCACTGAGTGCGACAAGATACCAAGCGCCAAAAATCACAATTGAGAAAAAAAGCCTCTTAAAGTTTGGAAAAATTCAAAATTATATAACTTTTGAACTAATGAAGATATTGAGATCATTCAAGTGACATTGTGTAGAGCTCTTAAAGCTGGTTTTGTAGATACTAAAATCATATTAATTGATGATTGTTTATAGTAATAATTACTTTGTCTTCGATGGGTAGTGTTTCAGTTATATTAATATGCATTATTGAGGTATAATTTTCATGACATGGAAGCAATAATGTATTAAAACCACACCAGAAAGTCAAAGGTCACTGTACCCTGTGCTGTTTGCTTAAAAGCAAACAATACTAGATATTACCAATAATTCAACCGGGGACCAAGCACCAAAAAGTATATTAAAAAATATGCGGGTACTTAAGTCTTAGTTATTATTAGAAAAATTACAGTAAACAATGACATATATTACCACCCAACCTCACTCCCAGCCATCTCCTCCTCCCTCTGTTTCCCCCAATGGGGGGAATGACATGCCAGGTGCCACCAGCCCTCACTCCCACCCTCCTCGCCCTCCCTTCTCTCCGTTTTGTTTATTTTTCTCTCAATGGCCCTCACTCCCTCCTCTCTGCCAGTTGGAAAAAAAGAAGAAGAAGGGTTTAAGTGCTATTACATAGCGTTCCTATGACATTTTGTAAAAACATGGACTCCCATTAGCTACAAAACTGGAAAATAATGAGTAGTTATGAGCGAGACAGGCTACGATTGGGGGCCGCTGGCGCTTGTTCCCTTCTCCCCCTCAGTCCGCATCGAGGCACAGATCACGTAGTGTAGAGGCACTTTTACCTACCTTCACTAATATATCTCTCATCCTTACAAATATTGTATTACCAGGACAGTTTGTGTTTCTGCAGATAGAGGAAAGGTTGGGGAGTACAGATAATACTATAACTCGATTTTAGGGGGTGGCGCTTGGTACCTTGTTGCACCCGGCACCTCAATTGGTATGCCTCCAACCAATGGCCCCTCATGGATGATGATAAAAAGATGGCTGAGAAGAACAAAGGATATTTTATGAAAGAAACAATTAAATAGCTAAAGAAAAAGAAGTCACATAAAATTTGATGAATGGTAAGCTTGACATTTCAAATACTGTACTGAGAGGTGTGGCTACTAGAATGAATATATATTTTCATTGATATCATTAATGCAGATCACAGTGAAACAGGGTGGATTCAAGATAGATCCTTGTGGTACTTCACTGAGAACCTTCTTTCATTCTGAATGTACTCCATTTAAAACCACTCATTATTGTCTGTCTTCAAGCCACTTCAATATTTTACCTGTGATGACATATGCCTGAATCTTAGATTTTGTCAAATGCCTTTGAGAATCATGCACAACATAACCCCTGGCACACCTTAGTCCTGATAGTCTGTTAACATTTCAAGGAAAGTGAATAAGTTTGTTAGAGAAGATTTTTCCCTCCTTGAAACCTTGTTGTGATGTGTTGATAATAATGAGCGGGTTGGCTATTGGATGATGAGATCCCTCAAAATTTACCCGAGTTTACATATACAAGTGATATCCCCGTTAGCCAGAACAATTGGTGCAGAGCACTTCCGGGGATGAGATTTCTGGCTAACCAGACAACTTTCTCAAACCCGGAAAAATTCCTTATCCCGAGGTATCTTCCGGTTACTGGGAAAAGTTTCCGAGTGTCTAAACTAGGTATCTTGCACACACAGACACTAGCCCACTTCCCCAGAATGTTTCTGGGTGCTGGGGATGTTTTCCTTGAGTCTAAACTACTGGAGTCCGTAAATGCAGTTCTAATTAAGTTAGAAACTCCATTTCTTTACTATAATAATCCAAAATAGTTTATCTAAAAGCTTGGTAAAATAAATATATTTGAAAATTAAAAATCCTTATGATATGTGCGTGAATGAAACTGTGTTACAGCAAAGACTGGTATTTTCCACTCCCATGGAGCTGTGGGGGATTAGTGGGTCTTGTGTACCTGACCTGATGCAATGTCAGGTGGAGTTAGGGTGGGGGATTAGTGGTCTCATATTACTGACCTTCTGATGGAATGTCAGGTCACCCTTTCTTGGCCGGGGGAATAGTGGGTCTCATGACCTGAAGATGTCTTGAATAAACACGAAACCTAAAGTATTTTTAGAGAGATTGTGATAAGTATAAATGAACAAAGTTGTATCCCTTCAACATTACATTACATAGCAATTTAAAATATGGAGTGAGAAAACAGAAAGGTGTGGGTATTAAAAAGAGAGATGGAGTGGAAATGAGTGTTGCCAAGCGCTACCCAAGAGCTGATATTTAACTCACTACCAAGCAGTCACACACACTAAGATGTGTCTTAATTCCCTTGCTGGGGTGTGTGTCAGTGGTGCTGGGGTGTGTGTGTGTGATGTAGGGGTGTGTGTGTGTGTGTGTGATGTAGGGGTGTGTGTGTGATGTAGGGGTGTGTGTGTGTGTGTGATGTAGGGGTGTGTGTGTGTGTGATGTAGTGTGTGTGTGTGTGTGTGTGTGTGTGTAGGATGTGTGTGTGTGATGTAGTGTATGTGTGATGTGTAGGTGGGGGGAAGAACCATTTTGGGGTCATGTCAGTTTCTTCCTCACTCAAGCGTGGTTAATTGTGATAGGGAGATGAATTTATACCATAATGATCTTTAATAAATTCTCTACAAAACGTTCCAATAAGACATCCTAAAACTAAATATTTCTTTATGATATAGTGACGAAAATTCCTTTCCCTTATAAAAAAAAAATTAAGAAATGTTGTTACCGGAGTCAGTAAAATCAGTTCTAACTTCGTAAAATACACTATTTTCTTTTATCAAAATAATCCTGAATACTTTATCTAAAAGTTTGGTTAAATAAATATATTAAAACAAAGAAAAAAAAAGATCTATATGATATGGGTGTGAATAGAGTTGTTACTTTTAACCTTTTCACCACTGATCGGCTAGTTAGTAGTTTGGGCAATCGTCACGTCTTTGTTACACACTTCACTCAATTGACTGTACTGTAATACAAAACTAATCATGTCTTAACACTTGTGATGAAGGTTGAGTGGAAGATTATTGGGTCACGTTACTAACCTGACCTGATGCAACGTCAGGTCACCCAGTGTTGGGTGGAGGATTAGTGGGTCTTATGACCTAAATATGTCTTGAATGACATTTTTTAGCTATGACGTATATACATAGTACTATACTGTGGTCCCTCGGTTAACGAAATTTCGGTTCACGAATTACCTTCCATTAGGATCTTCAATTCGGTTAATGAACAAAAATTTGATTAACAAAATCCTTACGACAACATTTTTTGGCTTGCGCATCAGCTGATAGGCTAGTCCGCCAATACAGTAATCTGTTTTATGTTTACATTCGTTTCCATTGGAGTAAATATCAAGAAGGTTGTGCTCTTTAATATTTTTGCAAGTTTTGTATTAAAATTACTAGTAATTTTAACATTAATTAAAATACTGATAATATATGCAGTACAGGGAATGAGTTCTTGGTGTGCCCATCAGCCACTTCACTCACCCACCAAAGTGTCTGTTTAACTCTCTGTACAGTGGAGGAAACATCTTGCTTGTGGGTCTCTTGAACACAGCATTTTTAAGTTTTTACATTACAATTATTGGTCATTCTGAAATTTATTTAACATATTGATAATATATAACGCAGTGCAGTGTTGATTTAAATAAAATAATCTTTAATTACAGCTAGTGAACTTAAAACTTTAGTGGTGAAATTACTGTATTGCATCCAGCATGGGTCCAAAGAAATCTAGAAAGGCAATTTCAATTCAAGTGAAACAGGAAATTATTAAGAAACATGAAGAAGGCATTAAAACCAATGTACTAAGTAAAGAATATGGCATGTCGGCATCAACTGTGTCTACAATTCTTGCGCAGAAAGAAAAATTTAAAAAAGTGAAAGTGAGAGATAAATCTACCAGAGTGTTTAAAGGTAGATCATTAATTGCAGAAACAGAGAGGTTACTTCTTATTTGGATTCAAGAAAAACAAATGAAAGGAGATTCCATTTCTACTGAACTTATTTGTGAAAGAGCCAGGGAAATATACGAACATTTGAAGGAAGATCAATCTAGTTCTTCTGAAACTGAGTTTGAAGAGTTTAGGGCCAGCAAGGGCTGGTTCGATAAGTTCAAGAAAAGAAGTGACATTTATAGTGTTGTTAGGCATGGTGAAGCAGTGCAGATAAAGGAGCAGAAAATTTTGAAGTGGAGTTCAAGGAACTGATGGATGAAGAGAATTAATTATCTTCCACAGCAAGTGTTCAATGTGGATGAAACTGGGCTGTTCTGGAAGAAAATACCCAATAGGACATTCATCACCAGAGATGTAGCTTCTTTACCGGGGCATAAACCCATGAAGGACCGTCTCACTCTATTGCTTGGTGCCAATGTTTCAGGGGATTTCCGACTGAAGCCTATGCCTGTCTACCACTCTGAGAACCCAGGGTGTTCAAGCAACAAAAGGTGGTAAAAGGACAACTTGGAGTTTATTGGAAGTCAAACTGTAAGGCATGGGTAACAAGACAGCTCTTTAAAGAATGGGCAGTTGAGGTGTTTTGCCCTTCTGTGAAGAGTTACCTAACCACCAATAAACTTCCTTTAAAGGTACTTCTCCTTTTGGATAATGCCCCTGGTCATGACCCTGAACTTGCCAGCACTTTGGAGGCTTGATTTGACTTTGTCAAAATGTTGTTTTTGCCTCCCAACACTACATCAATTATGCAGCCAATGGACCAAAATGTAATCAGCAAATTCAAGAAGTGGTACATGAAGAAAATGTTCAGATGGTGTCATCAGGCAACTTCCACTGAACCTGATCTATCACTGGCACAGTTCTGGAAGACGCAATACAACATCCTGGAGGCTGTAAAATTGATCGTGTCAGCATGGCAAGAAGTCTCCATTAGATCCCTGAATTCTGCATGGAAAGCACTTTGGCCAACAGCAGTCCATGATTTTGAGGGATTTGAGGAAGAAACGGAGTTGGACAAGGAGATTGTGTCCATTGGTCAGTCAATGGGACTCGAAGAGGAGGAGGATGATGTTGAAGAGCTTGTGTTGTCTCATGAGCAGGAGCTTACTCCTGAAGATTTGAAACAACTGGATGAGATGCTAGAAACAGACAGTGGTGAGGAGGAAAAGGAAAGTGATGACCATACGAGGTCTGTCCGGAAAGTATCCAGCCAAGGTGAATATTGTGAGAACTGGTCGCGCGGCCTTGATGTAACTTGGCAGCCACTCAGAGAGGACCATACTGCGCATGCATGAACAGCCACACTCCCATGGGACAACTCAGTTGACTGGCAGACGCCGTTGAGTGAGCTTGGGTACTAAGTGACCGTCGCATTTATAATGACCAAACAATAACGAAGGAGTACTACATCGAAGTTCTTCGCCGGCTGAGGGATGCGGTAAGAAGAAAACGACCTCAGCTGTGGGCAGGTGGTGACTGGCAGCTTCATCATGACAACGCGCCTGCCCATTCTTCACGTCTCGTGCAGGGTTTTTTGGCAAACAATCGCATCACCCAGGTCTCATAGCCCCCCTACAGCCCAGATTTGGCTCCCTGCGACTTCTGGCTTTTCGCAAAGCTAAAATCGCCTTTGAAAGGGAGGAGATTTCAGACCTTGGACGAGATTAAGGAGAATGCGACGAGGCAGCTGATGAAGATCCCGAAAGAGGACTTTGCAGACTGTTTGAAAATTGGAAGGGATGCTGGGAGAATTGTGTGAGGTCCCAAGGGGAGTACTTTGAAGGGGACTAAGGCGCCATTGTCCTAGGCAAGCAATATTTTTTTTTTAATAGTAAATGGCTGGATACTTTCCGAGCAGACCTCGTATGTCTTCTTCAGACTTAAAAAATGTTGTTCACCACTGGGAGATGTTCAGGAAACTGGATTCAAGGCACCATGATGTGGAAACAACAGAACCGATTTTGTGTAATGTGGAGGACAAAGTGGTCCCCTTCTTGAAGAACCAGCTAATGATCAGGAGGAGAAATGCCCCACAACGAAAAGTTGACAGTTTCTTCTCTAAAAGGCAGCGTGAGAAAGATGCCTCCCCTCAGCGTTCCTCTTCAAAATGGAGAGAGGATTTTCCTGTTGTAGAATCCATCAGTTCAGAGGTTCCTTACATTATTATGGAAGGTGACTCGCCTTCCAAGAAGCAGTAAAATGCTTCTCCTCCACACCCACTTCCTTCTCTTCTCCCTTCTCTTCCTCCATCCCCCACTTCTAATTCCCATCAGCATCATCAACCAGGAGCCTTCTACATACACACCTCAAAGTAAGTGTACTACTTTACTGCATATTTTTTTTACTTTGTATGTAATTTTGAGTGAACTGGAACCAATTACCCAATATCCCATTGAAACAATGGATTCGGTTAACGAACGACCCTCTGGAACGAATTGTGTTCGTTAACCGAGGGACCACTGTACTGTACTGTATATGAAGGGTACAGGTATTTATAAGCACAAATTAATACAGTAATGTATCTGTACTAATTAATGAAAAACAAATAAACAATATTGGATCAAGAAGAGTAAGTACAGTAGACAAACAATGAGAGACGACCCTTGTGGGAGGGGGGTGGCGCGGTAACTTTTACACCCCCCCCCCCTACGGAGGATAGATTAACGCTTATAAAATGTCACCAACTTGACTTAGGAGAAAATAACTTGTAATGCTGGAATTCTTGTAAGATATCGATTAATTTGAGTATAAACACCACCTATTTTGCACCACACACACACACACACACACACTCGGGAATTAGCTGTTTGGGGGGGTTGTCACGGTCACTTTTACCCCCAATAAACCCTTCTCCCTTCGGCTGGGAGGAGGGGGGAGGTGAGTTGTTGACAGCCAGGAAGAGGGAATATTAATGCATACTCAAGGCAGAGGGGTATTAATTTTTTCTTATAAAAAATCACTGACTGGACTTAGAATATGCAGTCAACCCTCACTTTACGCGGTTAATGTAACCCACAGGGTACCGCGGAAAGTGAGAAACGCGTAAAGTGAATAACATAACATATGGGATTAATTGAAATAGAGACCGGGCCGACCCCCAAACTCCACTTTTTGACGACACACAACTATGATGTAGTAAAAATATTATCTTAACTTTATGATGGTATGCACACACAATTAATAATTAAGAGAAATATCAATAATATTAGGTTTTTTAACACTTACATTAGTAGAAAAGATGGCTGGGCACACGGGGATGGGCGGTTGGTTCCGAGGCAGAGGGCAGATTATTGGCCCTCACCTGTATCACTATCCACCACAGAGGCTTGCAGGGCCTCTTTGTCAAACCCCCCAAAGTCCATACAAGTCCATATCCTCACCATAATTATCACTATCACTGACTTGGGCCGGCTGTGGTGGGTGGCGGGTGAAGAACTGGTAATGTTTTGATGACTGGGCGACCTTGTGTGCACCATGTTCACGCCGCTTACACAACATGGCGGATGGTGGGAGGTTTGGATCCAAAAATAGCGCGGCTCGCCAGCTGCTCTCCGCGTAAAGGGGTACGCGCACCGCGGAATGTGAGCATCCTGGGTTCCGGCAGGGCACCGCGTAAACGTGGAAACGCGGAATGTGGGACCGCGTAAAGTGAGGGTTGACTGTAACTTGCATTGCTAAAATTCTTGTAAGACAGCGATTAATTTGAATATAAACATCCCTTATTTTGCACCAGACATAATAATTTTAGTGATTAACTTAGTTCATTTGAGTACAAGTTGTGATAATTTATGTGGTTGCAATTTCAAAGCTTTGTGACATCACTAATGTATAATGAGTCTCCATATGCTCTGGTTTATTCATTGATCAGTTGTCTAAGTGCAAAAGTAGCCCTGTTATAAGACAGTGGTTTAGTAGTGCTGTTAATGTGTGTGCTGTGTAAGTGTCTTGGCATGTCACCTCACCACCTGACTCCTGAACAAACTCTTCATCGACTTCTTCAAATCCTACAATGTGCTTGGCAAGCTCAAAATACACACGCACACATGGGAATTAAGACAACATGCAGTCACGTGACTGCATGGAGGCGAATTAAAAGATCAGCTGTTGAGGAGCTAATCGCTCAGCAACACTGGTGCATGTTATCACTCCTTTCCACTCCATCTCTCTAATCACCCACACCTTTCTAACTCCATATTCTAAAATGTTATGTAACGTAGTGTTGAAGGGATACAACTTTGCTCATTTATAATTAAACTTATCACACTCTCCCTAAAAATATTTTAGGTTTTGTGTTTATTAAAGACATCTTCAGGTCATGAGACCTACTAATCCTCCACCCAAGAAAGGGTGACCTGACATTCAATAGGTCAGTAATATGACACCGCTAATCCCCCACCCTACGTCCACCTGACATTGAGTCACATCAGGTCCTCCCCCCCAAAAAATATTTTAACTTACATCTTTATTCAGGACATTTTCAGAAAATTCTCTCGATTTTCAACCCCTTAAAATTTGTTCCCAAAGCCAGAAATTTTGGGAAAATTCCGGCTTTGGGAATGATTTTCCGAGCAAATTTCAATTCCAGCTATCGGAAATTTCCGGGTTTGAGGGATTCCGGCTAACGGAGATATACTGTATTATGTAATGTTATGTTATCAACGTCACAGGGTCCCAAAGCGACGCCAAAGCCAGTCTCTGTTACAACTACAAATCATTCGTGTGTGCTTAAGTGTTTTTGCTCTAAAACTGTACTCTATCCATTCAAAATGGCTTCCAAGCACCCATCAAGTGCTACTGATGCTAGTGTAGTGAAGGGGCAACATAAGACCATTACCCCTGCTACGAAAATGGATGTATTAACCTGATTTGAAAAAGGGGAACGTGCTGTGGACATAGCCGCTGTGCTTGGTCTAACCCCCACAACAGTGTGTACTATCCGGACCAACGCTGACAAGATTAAGGTTAGTGCTGGAAGTGGTTCTTCTCCGAGTGCTACTAAGACGACTCATACTAGAAGCACTGTGATAGAGGAGGTGGAAAAGATGCTGGCAAAGTGGATGGAGGACCAGAATCAACGCAATGCCCCTGTGAGCCTTATGGTTATCCAGCATAAGGCCAGATCACTGTTCGACAACTTAAAAGGCAGAAGAGGGTGAAGGATCGAAGAAAGAGATCTTTACGGCCAGCCGAGGATAGTTTCAACGATTTAAGCATCATTATAACTTCCACAATATTAAGATGACTGGTAAAGCTGCCAGTTCAGATATGGTTGAAGCCGAGACATTCCCGCCAGAATTCAAACGGATTAACCAGCAAGGAGGCTACTCACCGAAGCAAGTCTGCAATGTGGACGAGACTGGTCTCTTTTGGAAGAGGATGCCTGAGAAAACCTATATCTCCAGGAGGAGAAAAAGAGCGCCAGGTTTTAAAGCAGCAACAGACCGCTTGACGCTGCTGCTTGGCGCGAACGCTGTCGGTGACTTCATGCTGAAGCCTATGCCGATATCTCGCGCTGCCATCCTACGGGCCCTGAAAGGTTACTCTAAGGATCACCTTCCTGTCATTTGCAAGGCAAACAAAAAGGCATGGATAACCAGAACCATATTTAGCCAGTGGTAAAACGTGTACCCCATCCCTGCACTGAAGGAATATTGTGCCAAGGAGAACCTTAACTTCAAAATTCTTCTGATCCTTGACAATGCTGCAGCTCATCCTCCCAATCTCGACGACTTGCATGACAGTTTAAAAGTTGTATTCCTGCCTTCCAACAGGACAACACTGATGCAGCCTATGGACCAAGGCGTCATCGCCGCATTCAAGGCGTATTATTTATGCCATACCATGGCCCAGCTGCTCAAGGCTACAGACGGAGAAAATAAACCAACAATCCGAGAATATTGGCGCGGTTTCAACATTCTTCATGCAACTGAAAACATTGGCAAGGCATGGGAAGAGGTTTCAGAAAGTTGCCTGAATGGTGTGTGGTGTAAACTGTGGCCAGAATGCATCAACAGTTTTACGGGATTCACGGACTTCGTCCCAGCTGTAAATAGGGATATCCACAGCTTGGCTAGACAGGCATGCTTTGATGAGCTGGAATCAGAGGATACTGAAGATGTCCTGGTATCCCATACAGAAGAGCTTACCAACAAAGATCTGCAACAACTAACAGAATACAGTCCCCTTGAAGACGACGACGATGAAGAAGAACCTCAACGAACGCTAACTGCCAAGAGGTTGGCAGAATCGTTCAACATGTTCCAGCAAGCAATGCAAATGCTTCTAGATGACGACCCAAACAGAGAACGTAACTCAAAGGTTCAACGCAGCATTGAGGACAGTCTTGGTTGCTACATCGAGATCTATAAGAAGAAGATAAGTAGCACCAAGCAGCCAACACTGGATTAATTTTTTCGTCGCGGGACAGCAGAAGACTCTTCACAACAGCCGGCAGTCGAGGAGGAGCAAACAACAACGGAGGAGGAACCCTAGTCAGAACAGGAGGAGGGGGAGGCAGCCGCAGAGTCTCAGTGACTCACCACCCTCCTCTCCCGCCCTTCCTCCTCCTCCGCTCCCGTCATCCTCCTCCTTCGCTCCACTACCCACCACACACTCAATCTACCATCTCCGCCTGTCAGTGAGTACCAATACAAACTTAGTACTGTAGTTCTATATACTGTTTTCTATAGAAATGGCAATGATTTTCTGTATATGTAACTTTTTTCATGGGGCAAAGGGAGGCTCTGGAACGTAACTCCCGTATTTTATCTATTTCTTATGGGGAAAATTGATCCACTTAACATTGTTTCGCTCAACGTCGCGTTTTCAGGAACTTAACCCCGACGTTAAGCGAGTACTGTACTTTTCCTTGATCCATGGATTTCTTGAATAAGAATCTTAGTGGAGTGCACATCTCATATTCTACCTTTTTTTTCACCTTGGTCTGTGTTCCTTTCACTCTGAGGATGTAGTATGTGATTGCTATCTCTCTTAATTCACTTTCAACCTGAGGTATACACCCTCCTAGGTCAAAGTTTCCCAATCAGGGGTCCATGGACCCCCAGGGGTCCAGAGAGTGTTTTCTAAGGGGTCAATGGCTTTAAAGCTAGCATGGTAAGCTAACCTTACTCAGCTACATTTGCTGCAGGTGAATAATTTTGAAGATATTCAGAAAATCTTATGCATTTTACACAATTTCAAAATAAGTTTCCAGTTTGGATTAATTTTTAACACAATTAAAAAAATTTCATAATTCTGGAATTAACTTACTAAAATCTAAGTAAATCTGAGAACTAAAAAGGTTAACTAAAGGAAAAGATTTCATATGCCTGGTGTTCCTGTAAACTTGCTTGGTAATGCAAAGTGAGAAAAATTTTGAGAACTACTGTCCTTGGTACAGGCATGTTATCCAGCATCTCTTGTGTGAACACTGATATGAGGTCTCCCATGATATTGTGGAAGATTTCACACATCAACAAATGAGAACAATGTTGAAGTTGTAATGCAATCAGAGATGCTGATATTTTAAAATTTTACACAAATAAAAATGATTTATTTGATTTAAATAGGATTTTATTTATTTCAATAAAAATTTGTAAATTTTTAAATCAGATTTTCTCCTTGGTTGACGTACAACTATTCCTAGTCTTCTCCTCCTATACACTTGTTCATTCAAAACAAAGGAACCACCTTGGTCCAGCAAAAGCAGCAAAACCTTTCTTTCTTTTTAAGTCTTTAAATGCAGACACTGGTCATGGTTACAAAGATGCTCAATAAAATTAGAACTTATTGTTTGCATTGTGTGACTTAGCAAAGACTAGGAAACATTAGAGTTTGATTTGTATAAATATTAAATGTCATGTTGTATCCAAGTGTTGTGATTTTGTTGGTTTTGCTTTGTTTTTCTATTTGCAACTCTGAAGTAAGTCTAAAACAAGTTATTAGTGCCTTTAATACTTAACTACAATCCATATGTTTAAATAGAGGTTCAGTACAGGTATACCCTGAAAACTGATGCCCCAATAACTGCTGACTCACATAACCAACAATTACATATAGGGAAAATACCTCGCAGTTTTGTCGATACCCGGGAGATCCAACGTTTGGGAGAGATGCGGCAAAACTGTTTTGAATTTGGCGAGCAGTGGCATGGTGTGAATTTTTGCCATGAAAGGGCTCTGTGTGCTGTCTCTGACTCATTCCCACCTCTGTGGTCTTGTTTACATTTACCAGGAGTCTCTGACTACAAGTTTTTTCGTTATTTCCGACTTTGTGTGTTATGCAATCATGCCTAAATGCTCCAGTGATAGTTCCTCTTGTGCTGCACCCCTAAGGGGCAGCTTGATGTGATGTGATAAAGCATAATAAGAGTGGTGATGGACCAGCAAAGATTGGTATAAACTTGAACTTGCCACCCTTGGCTGTCTGTACCATCCTCAACACAGGTAAATAAGTCTCAATTTATGTTTTGCATTGCTTATTTAAGGCTCATTATGCTTGCTTTATGTCTGTTTTATTTTCTTACTTGACAATGTGCACGACAAAGTTTTTGGGGAGTGGACAGTCCCTAATCTCATGAATTTTTTATATTTTTATGGGATTAATTGTTTCGATAGTTAATTGTTGATTCACTAACCAACGACTTTTCCCGGTCCCTATATGCGTAGGTTATCAGGGTAAGCCTGTACAATAAAACATGTAGGATAAGCAAAAATATGTTACTTTTCTTAAACTTGTGTATGTTGTTTCAGTTACAAAACAATTATTGTAATTTCTGTTGTGAGAATACTGAATAGTGAGCATTGTGAAAGTGAAGGTATCTTGTGCTTAATTCTGTAGGCTACTGTGATAAAGGCATAAGATTCTATGTTTCTTTGACTGAATAATTTATAACAATACAACATATAAGCAATTATATAGTTTTTACTTCCTTCCTTTACATTTAGCAAAAAAAAAAATATTGATATAAATGATAAAAAAAATATTCGGATTTCAATAATGATTAAATTCAAACAACCCTAAATGCAATCTTTCATGCAATTGCCATGAAAATCTGTAAGGCAGTGTGTGTGAGTACATCATTTTGAGATATATATACTCTGTAAAACAAAGGGACAAATATGTGAGTGTATGTTCAGTCGTGAAGGAGTTGTGTAATGTGCACTGGATCAATGTGAGTGAAATGAAAATGTGTGTGTGTGTTTGTTTGTTATCCAGACTCGAATATTAAAAACTAAATACACATACTGTATAATGTACATATTTTTTCCTACAGCATGGAAAAAATAATTAACAAACCTCTACATGATTTTAAAAATAGGAATAAAATACAGTACTGGTATACTACATCTGGAAATAAATAAACATGGAAAACTTAAAATCAACATAATTAAAGTCATTGCAATGTCTACCATATTTGCCTGGGGGTTAATAAAGTAAATTTATGGTAATAATGGCTTACACATACCAAATGTTAATGACATATAATTTCCAAATGAATTATGCACCTGAACATCTGGAATTTGAGTGAATAAATTCATAGTAGTACAGTAATTACAAAACACATATGATAAACCCTCCTTCCCACAAGTATTATGAAATGGTTTTGAAAGATTTTTTTTTTTATGAAGTATATGACAAACAATGATATTAATAAATACATTGATATACAGTATCATAAACTCTAAGACATAATAGAGTAGCTGAATCTGTAATGAGGTCAAGCAAGAATAGACCTGGACTACAGTGTACAGCAGTCTGAGCTGAGGCATAGATATCAGGCAGAGAGCAGTCATGCACAAAATATTTTACCTTCTGTAATGTTAGGTATCTGATCTTGATCTTTCCATCCGAGTTTATCTGGCGTGGAGGCACACGAGGCTAGTTGGAGGTTAACCATTAATGCCATTATCTAATTACCAATATTCCAATATACCTGTACATGATCTTTTCTTTGATACTGCCATTTCTCGTAAAAATTCATTGTAGAACAATAAATCCATGCTAAATTTAATGTTAATTTACATATATTTTCAACATCAAAATTTATGTTTCCCTAAATTTAATGAGCACTTTTTCTATTCCTACCATTCACATCTTTCCTGTAATGCTTATTACTCTTCCCAAATGCTAGTTAAGACATTTTTTCCTTATATTTTTTCACTGTTGATGGTACATTATTATCAAAAGCTTATCAAATTAACATATCAGTCAGAGGAAGATATATTAAGTTAAATATTATCAAGACAGTTTTGTCACAGCATTTCTCTAACACACTGACACATAACTGAGCAATCTAACTTCCCCAGCCAAAACATATACAGTACAGTACAGTACAGGGGTATTATCAATTATAACTTTTATACTTCAAATTAGTATACACAAAATTTCAAGTATGATATTTTACCCATGCCTTTTCTAATGTTATAAAGGATGTTTATTTCCACGGAGTGACTGATTAGCCTAGACAATCTCCATCACATTTTCCTAGCATTAGCTCTTGAAATTCATACAGCTGTGCCTAACTGCATTCATTCATCCACTTCTCTCTATCCCTGTCTGTAGCTACGCCTCCATCCCTCTGCCTATGTAATTCAATCCATTCAATTATCTCTCACTTTGTCCTAACCCGCCTCATAATTCCTCCCTTTAACCTTTATGCTACATCATCCCATCCATCCTTTTAATTTCTCTGCCAATTCCTGCCTCGTCTTGTCATCCTTCAATTCATACTTTATCACTTCATATATTCACTTAATTTATCTTCTATCCTGTCATCACCCATGTATGCTCTCTAATTATACTTTCCACCATGCGCTGACCATCTCATAGCTTAACCCATCAGTTAATAACTTCTTTTTTGCCCTTTTACACAAAAATCTTCATTTCTCCTACATTCTAATGTTATGATTAAACATTCAAATCTAGTTCTCCTTTTATTCACTAAATCAACGTTATTATATATCCATGTTTTGTTCCCCACACAATAAAGATTGCAACTTCATACCTTTCAACAAACTTTACATTTGGCTCTTTATATCATCTAACATTATTCATCAAGATGATCAGGAACTTACCAACATTTTACTGCTATTTTTTATAATTCAGAACCCATTCTTTCAACTTCAAAAAAATACAGGAGTGCTTTGATTTATGAAACCTTGATTCATGAAAATTCACTAGCACAAAGAAAAAAAATTCTTTCCTGCACTTCAGTATATGAACAAAAACCTCTTTCATGAAAAAAAATTTATGCTATTTTTTTAAGCATCGGAAGATGCCGAGTTGCTGATACAGGCATCTAAGAGCATCCCGTGCTGAACACAGACCGTAAGCAATGTACTGTAGTGTAGGCTAGTGTGTTTATATATACATATACACTACTGTATACCCTCCTTAATTCAACAAGAAATGGGCTCTGGGTCATTCGAATTACCAAAAAATCCTTATTAATAAGTTCAGAATATTTTAACATTACTGTATTTGAAAATTTTTAAATTTTTGTGTTAAATTTCTGTTCAGTTTCTGCACCTTATTCGGATCATTACAATGAGTGTTCCTCATTATTCCAACCAACAAACATAATCAGTTACCATGCCTTGGTTGCCACATAAAATATTCCATTTACAACTAATGTGCAAATATAAATTTGTTTTAAAATATACATACAGTGATAATAAAGTAAATAATACACTAATAAATAAATGCCACACCTACATTGTGAGGTGAGTTGATAATATGTAGATGATATTCCAAAAGTGTAATGGACACACTGGTAAATGAAGGAAAAACCCACATTGGATAAATAAGACAAAATTTTATTGTTGATATACAGTGATATCCCCGTTAGCTGGAACAATTTGTGCAGAGCACTTCCGGGGATGAGAGATTTCCGGTTAACCAGACGACTTTCCCAAGCCCGGAACAATTCCACAGCCCCGGATATATTTCCGGTTACTGGAAAAAACTTTCCGAGCGTCTAAACTATGCATCATGCACAGACAAACACTAGCCCACATCCTCAGAATGCTTCTGCGTGCTGGGGAGTTTTCCAAGAGTCTAAACTAAAAATCTATATGATATGGTTGCGAATGAAGTTGTGTTACATCAAGGACTGGTATTTTCCACTCCTTTGGAGCAGTGGGGGATTCGTGGATCATGTGTAACTAACTTGACCTGACACAATGTCAGGTGGAGGTAGGGTGGGGTATTAGTGATCTCATAATACTGAACTTCTGATACAATGTCAGGTCACCCATTGTCAGGTGGGGGATTAATGAGTCTGAGGACCTGAAGATGTCTTGAATACACATGAAAGCTAAAATACAGTATTTTTTATATTTACACTTATCGCATTATATCCCTTCAACATTATGTTACATAATATTTTAAAATGAGGAGTGGGTGATTGGAGAGATGGAGTGGTAACATGCACCAGTGTTGCCAAACGCTAAGCTCCTCAACAGCTGATCTTTTAATTCACCACCATGTAGTTAACCGCACATAAATTTATGTCATACAATATAGGGGTGTGTGGGTGGTGTTAGTGTGTCTGGGTGTGATGTTGTGGTATTAATTAATAAATAAGCAAAATTGTATCTTCAATGACAGTTGTTTGATGAATAGCAGCGTACTACAATTGTCACTACTATTCATCAAACTACTGTACTGTCATTAGTCATTAACAACACAATGTTGTTTATTTATTATTCATTAACTAATACCCCAACACCACATCATACACAAACACAACATCTAGTTTACAGTCTTTTGTGTGAGATACTGAGTTGGACGGAGGCAGGGAGTACGCAGGGGGAGGGGGGGGGGTCAGGGAAGCAAGAAGGCTGGCACTCCCCTTTTCACCAATGATGACCCTCTTATGGTGTATGTTTTATCATGATTAATATAAAATATTAAACACATTAAACCCAAATTATTACAGTAAACATATCTTTATTAATTAATAGTAAAAAAATTAAAGTAAAACATTTTACAATGGGAATAAGCAGACATGGAGAGGCAGGAACCTTTTTGGAGGGTGAGAGGTCAGTTCCCTCCCTCCCCAAACCTCCATGATGCAATATTTCGTAATTTTTCTACACATGTTATAGCACAGTTCATATAAGGAACAATAATTATCCCATAGATTGGGAAAACAGTTTAGAAGTGTATAAATCATCATGTGTCACAGAAAGACTTCTGGTTGAAGCAAGTTTGATTAGGGAAAGGAATTCTATAAACCTTAGTGATGGTAAGTACAAAACTGATAATATGTTACACAAATTTATTTGCCAGTGGCCCAAGGTTAAAAATGCTTTGAAAGCATTTGAGGTAGATGTAGGATAGATGATTAGTGGGTCTCATATTTTTTACCTGACTTGACATGACTAGTTACATCGCCCATTCTAATAAGCTCCTCTTATGTTTGCGATGGTGGTGGTGTGAGGGTTAGTGGATGTCATGGGTTTGACCTGACCTCATGTTTTGTAAGGTCACCCTGTGTACATAAGCCTCTCTCAGTCTCAGTCCTAGTAATTCAGTTGCCTCTGAATATGTCTTGAATAAAGATGAAAACTAAGGTGCTCCATTGTTTCCCATTTTCCTGTGTGATTTTAGCAAGCTGTTATAGCACAGTATTTAATATTTTATATTATCAATGATAAAACATACACCAGAAGTGGCTGATCATATGAGAATATATAATACAGTATAAAAAATGTTGGAGGGTGTGTGTGTTGGTCTATAACGCTGTATTGGTACTATTAGTAGTTAGGGCCTTTTTCTTGAAATTTACAAAATGCTTTAATGAAAATGAATGGAAACTAGAAATTAATTGATTTATAAATTGCAAGAATTTGGATGGTCCATCATTATTTTTATTTTTTCATAAATACTGTATATACGTACGTATATTCAAAAAGTTTCCTGAAAATCTCTTGATATTAAACCGTATTACAGTGAGTTCTGCTATAACGCGTGTTTTGACAACGCGAATTGGCTCTAACGCGATTTATGAATAGAGGAACAATATTTGTAAAACGCGAACGCGTTTGCTCTAACACGATTCCACTGGAACGGTTGTTGTGGCTTGGCGCGGGGTTATGCAGTGTTTACAGTTCACGTTCGACATCACATGTTCAATTGAGTTATGTGTTTTGTTTGTGAAGAATTGTAGAAGTACTGTAATTTACGTAATATTTATGTATACAGATACCTGTACAGTATATGTAAATTGTAAAATTTTAAATAAAAGAGAAAAACAAATTACGTAATGTTTTACACCCACACTCTGTTTACATCACACACAGTGTTTACAGTTCACGTTTGACATCACATGTTCAAATGATTTATGTGTTTTGTTTGTGAAGAAAGCAGAAATAATTTACGTAATATTTATGTATACAGTACTGTATACCTGTACAGTATATGTAAATTGTAAAATTTTAATTAAGAGAGAAAAACAAAATACGTAGCGTTTTAGACCCGCGCGCTCTGTTTACACCACACGATCAGTCTGAAACACGTGTGAAGTTTTTAAGCGTCCTCAGTGATTTCTGATTACTGTTTCTCCAATTTTGTGACTATGGAAAAGAAGAATATCTCCGGGAAGCATTCTGGTGATCGCATTTCCGGTGGTGATCGTAAAAGAAAGGCTATAACACTTGAAGAAAAGCTCGATGTTGTCAAGCATTTTGAAAATAAGGAAAGAACATGTGACATTGTGCGTGCAACGGGAATAAAGGAGTCTACTTTACGCACCATTAGAGACAATGCAGTAAAGATTAAAGCAAGCTGTATTGCTGGAAAAACCTTGAGTGTTAGCAAAAGTGTGAGATCACGGCCAAAGGAACTTGAGGAGATGGAATGGCTTCTAAGTGTTTGGATAGAACAGTGGTTCCCAAACTGGGGGCCATGGCCCCCTGGGGGGCCATACAGCAAAATTTAGGGGGCCATAAGCTGAGGCTATGTACACATAAAAATCCCAAGCCCCACCACACTAGAACAGCCAGTCAGCAGCTGAGCCAGCCAGAGATATGGATTGGGAGAGGGGGGCCAACTTCCTCACCATTAAAGAGAAAGCCTTATCAATATATGAGGACCTAAAGAAAACAGCTGAAAATCCTGATGATGTGGTTGCCTTTAGTGCTAGTAGTGGATGGTTTTCTGGTTTTAAGAACCGCTATGTGTTTCATAATGTAAAGTTATGTGGTGAAGCAGCAAGTGCCGACGAAGCAAATGCCCGGGCATTTCCTCCCAATGTAAAGAAATTGATTCAGGAAGAAGGCTACACCTTAGACCAAATTTTTAATTTGGATGAAACAGGTTTATACTGGAAGCGCATGCCAGCAAGAACTTACATTTCCAAGAATGAAGCACATGCTCCAGGCTTTAAGACTGCGAAGGACCGTGTGACAGTGTTGTTGGGTGCAAATGCTAGTAGAGACTTAAAGCTTAAGCCTGTGTTGGTGTATCACTCTGTCAACCCGCGAGCTTTAAAGGGTTGCATAAAGTCTACTCTAGGTATTCACTTTAGGTCAAGCAAAAAAGGTTGGATGACGGGACAAATATTTTCTGACCTTCTTGTGGATGTTTTTGAAAATGTTTTTAAAAAATATTGCAAGAAGAAGAATATAGATTTTAAGATTCTCCTCATTTTAGATAATGCGCCAAGCCACCCTCCCACCATTGCTGAGCTTTCTGACAATATCAAAGTGCTCTTTTTACCTCCAAATACAACATCTCTCCTTCAACCAATGGACAAAGGAGTAATAGCAGCCTTCAAAGCCTATTATTTGAGGTATACATTTAAGAAACTTATTGCAGCTACTGAGGAAGGAAATGATAAGGCCAGTGTTCTTCAATTTTGGAAAAATTTCAACATCAAGCATGCAATTGACATCATTGTGGAGACCTGGGGTGAAGTAAGTAAGGACTGCTTGAGTGGAGTTTGGATTTTACAGGCTTTGATGCATCAGAGGAGCTCCAAAAAATTAAAGAAAATTGTGTTTCTCTTACAAAGCAAGTTGGCTTTGCTGAAGTGGAAAGCGCTGATGTTGAGGAACTGCTCAAGTCCCACTGTGAAGACCTCTCTACAGAAGGTCTACAAAAACTTGTTGCTGCTGGGGAAATAGAAGATGCCGAAGATGAAGAAGTCCAGGATGCAAAACCACGAGAGCTTCCCACTTCTGTTTTGTCTTCTATCCTGAGGGAAGTTGATAAGCAGTTGCAGATCTTGGAAGACAATGACTACAATGCAGAAAGGAGCAGGATTGCAGTTCGTGGTGTTAAATATTTTTTGGCACCTTATGAACAGCTTCTTTGTGAAAGAAGAAAGACGGCAAAGCAGCAAACATTAGACGTCTTTATAAGTCAACCCCCAAGAAGCAGACTGAAGACACTGAACCACAGCCATCCACTTCTGGAATTAGACGTTTTTTTCGTCCCAACCATGCAACCAAAACTGCACCTGATGATGATGATACTGATGATGACGATGACAACTGTCAAATCCTGTCTGCATGTCTCCTCAACCTCAACATCAACCTTCTCCCCCATCAAGTTATATTCATATTTTTTCAAGGTAAAGTGTAACATTTACTGTATGATTTCATTATAAGATATGAATGTAACATTAATTTAGACTGTGCTATCCTTTGTGTTAGGCTAACTACGAAAATTTTTTCGATTTTGAGTAATCTGCACCTAACCCTATTTTCTCCATAAGCCCTGTTATTTCTATAACGCGAATTTCTATAACACGATGTTTTACAAGAACACAACTATCGCGTTATAGCAGAACTGACTGTACTCAATAATGAGTCATCCATCCTGCCACACGTTGACTTGTATTTCATGAACTACATATACACGTACCTGCAGTGATCTCCTGTCGAGGGGGGGTAGGGGTGCAGTCGGTATCTCATAGCCATTTGGACAGGACTGATTCACGTCAGCTTCCAGTTGCCATTTAGGGATTTTTCCAAAGCAATTATCCATTAATATTTGGGATGAAATGAGCAGGTATTAGAGCTTATTGGATTGATTTTGTGTACAGTGGTCTCTCGGTTAACAAATTTCGGTTAACGAATTACCTTCCATAAGAACCTTCAATTCGGTTAACGAACAAAAATTTGATTAAAGAAAACCTTACGAAAATCACGCTTTGTTGTGAGCATCAGCTGATCAGCTGATGGGCTAATCTGCCAATTCAGTAATCTGTTCTATGTTTACATTCGTTTCCAGTGGAGAAAATACCAAGAAGGTTGTGTTCTTTAATATTTGTGCATGTTTTATATTAAAATTATTAGTCATTTTAACATTTATTTAACATATTGATAATATATGCAGTACAGGAACTAGTTTGTTGTGCACCCATCAGATGCGTGAGTCGGTCACAAGGCGTCATTTGGGCTTTGAAAACAGTGAAGAGAGCATCTATTTTGTTGGTGTCTTGAATATTTTTGCATTTTTTACTGAAATTATTGGACATTCTGAACTTTAGTTAACATATTAATAATATATAGCGCAGTGCAGTGTTGATTTAAATGAAATAATCTTGAATTACACCTAGTGAAATTACTGCATCAAGCATGGGTCCCCTGAAAGGTGATTTCTCCTCCATCCCCATTTCCTTCTCTTCTCCTTTCTCCTCCACCCCCACTTCTAATTCCCATCATAGTCATCAACCAGGAACCTTCTTCATAAACACCTCAAAGTAAGTATACTTTACTGCATTTTTTTTTTTACTTTGTATGTACTTTTCGGTGAGCTGGAACCAATTACCCAATATCCCATTGAAACAATGGATTCGGTTAACGAAATTTTCGGTTTACGAACGACCTTCTGGAATGAAATGTGTTCGTTAACCGAGGGACCACTGTACATTAAAGTCTTGACTAACAATGGTTGTAGATGTACTGTAGTAAAATTAACGTAAAAATACTGTTAGTAGCATTTATTTAATGTTATGTAGTGTGTGTGCAGTAGAAATGACCAGGCAGTCATACACACGCAGATGTGCTGGGGGTGTGTGAGTGGTGTTTGTTGAAGTGTGTTTGTGTGTGATGTGTAGGAGGGTAGGGTCGCGTGGTCAGTCCAACCCCCCTACCTCACTCAAGAGTGGCTAATTGTGATAGGGAGGTGAATTGATACCAAAATGATCCTTAATAAATTCTCCCAAATTGTTTGTAATAAGATTAATAATTTTACACACACACACACACACACACACACACACACACACACACACACACACACACACACAGAAAAGGGCGTGCAGAATCATGCTCGGAGCAGAATACTCCGGCTACACCAACGCTCTCTCCACCCTGGAAATGCCATCCCTCAGTGACCTCCACCACCAAGCACTGGAAAAGTTTGGCAGCCAATTAATGCACCACCCTCGTCATCGCCACCACCTGCCGCCCCCCACCCAACTCGCGCAGTCCGCCACCACAACAAAATTCAGCCCATAAGAGCCCGCACCGATAGATATAAGAACAGCACCATCCCATCTATAGTTAAAATAATAAACAACTCCTGATTTATGTACTGTACAGCCCTGTAAATGTATTCAATGCATATTATATCATTTTGTCTAAATCAAATGTAAGTCTGTATATTTTCAGCCACAGGATGCAACTCTATTAATAAACCGTTTATTATTATTTACACACACACAAGTGCGCACACACACACACACACACACACACACAGGGGAATTGGTGGGTCTTATGACCTGAAGATGTATTGAATGAAATTTTTTACCTGAGGTATATACATAGTACTATACTGTATTGTATATAAGGGTACAGGTATTAATAAGCACAGATTATTACAGTAATGTATCTGTATTAATTAATGGAAAACAAACAGTACAGTATACACAGTGAGGACCCTTTATGCGGACGGCAGGGATGGGGGGAGTCGCAGTTACTTTTACCCTCCCTACTGGACCCTTTTTCCAGGAGGGGAGTTAAGAATTGCTCAAGGATTACAAATGAAGGAGTTAGCTTTTTCCCTTACAAAATGTCACTGCTTTGAGTCAAGAAAATATAACTTGCATTGCTGAAATTCTTGTAAGACAGCGATTAATTTGAGTATAAACATCCCATATTTTGCATCAGACATGATAATTTTATCAATTAACTTAGTACACTTTTTAGCACACACACAAACCGTGTTTTTATTAATTGTATTTTTTTTGGTGGGGGGATGGTGTCGCAGTCACTTTTACCCTCAATAGACCCTTCTCCCTCTGGCTGGTAGTAGATGGGTTGTTGACAGCAAGGAGATTAGATTAATGAATACTCCAGGCAGAGGGGTTTTAATTTTTTGCTTATAAAATGGCACTGACTAAACTTAGGAGAATATAACTTGCATTGCTAAAATTCTTGTAAAATAGCGATTAATGAGTATAACATCCTTTATTTTGCACTGAGTATATTTCAGTACACACACACACACACGGGAATTAAGGCAACAAGCATCCAGTGAGGGTCTTGTTGTGTGACTACATGGAGGCAAAATAAAAGATCAGCTGTCGAGAAGCTTATCGCTTGGCAATCATGGTGCATGTTACCACTGTTTTCCAATCCATCTCTCGAATCACCCACACCTTTCTCACTCCATATTTTAAAATGTTATGTAATGTAATGTTGAAGGGATACAACTTTGCTCATTTATACTTATACTTACCACAATCTCCCTAAAAATACTTTAGGTTTCATGTTTATTTAAGACATCTTCAGGTCATGCGACCCACTAATCCCCCCTGCCAAGAAAAGTGACCTGACATTCCATCAGAAGGTCAGTAATATGAGACCAGCTCCACCTGACATTGAGTCAGGCCAGGTAAGCCCCCCCCCCCAATGAACTTTCATCTTTATTCAAAACATTTTCAGAAAATTCTCTCGATTCTCAACCTCGGAAAATTTGTTCCCAAAGCCGGAATTTTTTTAAATTTCCGGCTTTGGGGGTGATTTTCCAAGCAAATTTCAATTCTGGCTATCGGAGATATCCAGGTTTGAGGGATTCCAGCTAACAGAGATATTACTGTACTATGACCCTGTTTAGCTAACTAACAGAACAAAGCAAGGAAGAAAGACACAGAAAATGGTAATCAGGTTACATGACCTGTCAGTGGACCCCGGACCTGAATACTGTCATGAAGAAGATTATCCCTAATCCCCACCCTAAATCAACTCTGGAGACAGTCCTGTGACCTGACTCCCTTTTTCTGTGTTTTTCTCCCTTGCTTTGTTCTGTTAGTCAGGTGAAGAGGGTACTAGTATACCAGCTCCAAGATTGTCTTTTATTTTCCAATGTGGGTTTTTACTTCATTTACCAGTGTGTCCATTACAGTTTTGGAATATCATCTACATATTATCAGCTCACCTCACATTGTAGGTATGGCATTTATTTATTATGGTCTTATTTACTTTATTATTACTACTGTATGTATTTTTTTAAAGATATTTATGTTTGTAACAGTAATTAATAAATAGAATATTTTATGTGGCAGCCAAGGAAACTTTTCAGAACTGCGTGGTTGTTTCAGCTCCATTCCAAAATCAATTTGTAAAAAAAAAAAATAAAAGAAATAAATAAAAAATAAAAATAAATTGCCAGCATAAAAGAAGCACTGGTGCATAAGACGCATCCATATTTTACAAGGAGTTTTCGGAGAAAAAAATATTAAGGACACTTCATACATTTAATAAACCAAACAATTTTAACACTCTTGGCATTTTCACATGCAAAACTGAGTACTGTACGATTTAAATTATTACTTTAGGGTTTTCATACGCAAATTTGCAAATAAAATAAAAAATAAAAAAAAATATTTTTGTTTGTTTATGAACCCAAGACAAGCAAGACACACATTTGGCAATGTCAGTACAATCTGGCAATTATGTAGACTGCACTCCAAGGTCACCACACCAGTCTCCCTCTTGTGTTTAAAAGACCCAGGATATAACATTGACCCAAATTTCCCATGCCTTGTGTTGATTTCTCATTTAATCCCTTGCCAGAGATGTTTTGTGATTTTTGTGTTTTGACTTCAGTCACTTCTTGACGTTCCTTCCCCATCTATCAGGCACTGTACTGTATATGTGTTGCTGTTGGCAGATGCACATCTTCCGCACACACTCCAAGGTTAGTCAGTTCTCTCGTGTATGGTGCACTGTCCTCCCCTTCTCACTCCACCCAGTATGTACATTGACAGGAGAAGGGAGGGTACTAAAGCACCCCAAGATTTTGGTTACATTGTGCCACAGAGCATCTAGGGCACCAGAATTAATATTCAGCATCCCCTGGTAACATTTGGTTCCCGCAATATTGACCGAGTAACACCCAACACCCAAACCCATTCATGTCAGACCACTGTATGCATACAGTATTGTCTCCACTTTTACGGTAAATCCAATGTGGTAGACTTTATTTAATTTACAGTGCAATTGTTTTTATCCAAATTCAAACCATCTGAATCTTCCAGGTATCTGAACTTTGTCCCCTTTGGTCCTGTACAGCAAAAATTATAATCTATTCCAACAATATGAATGCAACTGAAGTCATTCAATCGCGTCTGCCACCAGTAGCACTATAACCGCTTTGTTAAAAAAAATTGCTGATAAACAATAAAATTGATATAGAGCACATTCATAAAATATAATAACACATATTTTATGTACCAAAAATAGCTCCATCCACATTCAAACTATCATCTAAGTCAGCGATTTTCAACCAATGTGCCGCGAAGCATCCGTAGGTGTGCAACGGGAGTTTAAATAGCATTTGGATAGCATTTAAAAAATAGCATTTTGATACGTTTTGACATTACTTGGTACCTTTATGGAGCGCATTTATTTTCAATGATGCAATAAATAAACAAATGTGTTGTCCATTAAAAGTCCAAATGGCAGTCTTAAATTCTCTCCTTAATTCCATAGTGTAGATCCGCCGATCAAATCTATCCTTAAATACTGAAGGTGTGCCTCGACCATTTTAGTGCCTGACTCACTGTGCCTCGAGATGAAAAAGGTTGAAAATCACTGATCTAAGTGATGCCACACAGTTCAGCTGGGCAGTCAACCAGCTGACTGAGACATACGTACGTACGCGTGTGTGTGTGTTTGTGAGAGACATCACACTGGGTGGAGAGACAAGGACGAGTCGGAGGTTCTCAGCAACACAGTAATACAGCTCACTGCCTCTTGGGTTTGGGAAGGCACTCTCCCACGAGACACTTGGGGTCTGAACTGTTACTCATTTAACTGCACTTGACTGCACCACACGAGAGATAATTGTACATAATGAGTCATAGCAAGCTTGCTATTTGAGATAAAATGGTAGGATTTTTTGCATTAGCATTGTAAATAGATCATCCACAAACAGTTTAATATGAGTAATCGCGATAAAATAAGCATGAGTAGAAGGCATCATGAGACACACACCACGTGGTGCAATCGCCTTCCACTTTTTATGTTCTCCCACCCCTCCACCCTCGCCAGCAACATAAGGCAAGGTTTAAAACTCTCACAACACTGTTATAAACACAAAGGGAGACTGGTGTGGTAACCTAACCCTGGAGGCAGTCTACATAGCTGCCAGATTACACCAACATTGCCAAATGTGAGTCTTGTAAATCTAGCATTCTTACACAAACATAAAATCATTTTATTTTAATTTCTGTCTTCATATGCATATTTGCATATGAAAACCCAGAAGTGATAATTTATAAAGGTTGTTCTTTGATTTAAAGGCATAGACGGGACCTGGACCATGCTGTTAAATCCAATTTTCCGTTAAATAGAAGTAAGGGGGGGAGGGGGGCGTCGCTGATGAAACCATTGCAACAAGCTACCAATATTGTCATATTTGTCATAATATTTTAGGCTATAAATGATAAATGTTTCAGAAATGGTGTTGATTTTTATAAGGAGTAAGTTTTTTGGAATACAGTATAAACTAATACATTTTGACAAATATAAAAAAAAAATTTTCTCTACGTATGTAAATAAACACGTAAATACGTACTTCCCATGGGACTTAAATCACTGAGGACATAATAGTCTATAGTTTATCCTAGTAAAACCCTTTTCTCTAATACAAAACAAGAGTAAAAATTGCAATACTCTAATGTGGCTTAGAAAGAATATATAATATAAAATTATAAAATAAGACAACTGAAGTGCATGGTGTGTATGTGTGGGAAGTGAACATATGTGTGGAGGCAAGGAGCACTGAGCTGTAACTGCATCTCAACTCGCCAGTCGGCAGTCTCCACCTACCCAACTCCTCCGCCAGATGTGGCGTCACAGCATACTGACACACATGTTTCAGAGTCAGCTGGTGACCGCCCAGTTGATGTGTCACATGATGGCTCAATTTGGCTACTTTTGCACTTAAACAACTGATCAGTGAGTAATGGGCACTTGTGGTAGAGCGGTACCAGGCATATGGAGATGCATTATACACTACAATATTATTTACCAGTGCCTAAGAGAGATCCTTTGGTAAGCAGGTAGAGGAATTAGTGGAAATTACGGGCAAGCCTTAAAAAAAAAAAAAAAAAAAGCCGAATGAGAGTTGTCGGTAAATCCAGTGACGTTAAATCGTGGGTCAACCTGTATGATGCACAATTTTGCATATGAAAACCCCAAGAATTTTAAGCGAATTTCTGGGGGAGGTTTATTTAATCTGGAAAAAGTTTGGGCTAATTACCATGGCTTCTAAAGGCAAGACAACCTCAAAATGAAGTCAAAAGAGGGCCAGTAAGGAGTTTAGCTTGAAGAAAGAGCTAGCAGTTCTGGAAGATCATCTATGATCTGACTAGGAACAAAGATAAAGTTAGTGATTCAAGTGATTCAAAATTGTTTATTTATTTTTGCCACCATGTGGGTAGATCTGGACTATTTCATGTTAATCCGGACTCAATTCAGATTAACCGAAGTTAGCCTATAGTGGTTTGCCAGTCCGGATAAAGGAGAAATATGGATAAAAAGAGTCTGGATTAAGAGGGTTTTACTGTATAACATTTTTAACATTCTTTCTTGTTTAATGATGAGTAAATTTTTGGTTTAGCGATGTTCAAATAACCAGGAAAAATTCGGAAAGGAAGTAGGAAAAACTGGGTATTCTGTACTCCATGTGTACATCTTCACAATACTGTACTGTGGCTTAAAAATAAGTTAACTATTATATAAAACTATAATATTAGAAAAATTAAGAGCAAGAGTGTGTATAAGTGGGAAGTTAATATATGTACAGTATTGAGGCAGTGAGCTATAACTGTGGTCAGCTACACTCTCCCTTCCCCTACAAGATGTCACAGCATACAGGCAGCAGCCACACACATCTCTTGAGTCAGCTTGGTGATTGCCCGGCTGAACTGTGTCACGTGTATACAGTCTTACAGTACTGTACCGGAAAATGTTAGGAATAAATAAAAATAATAATAATAAATAAAATAAAAGAAAAAATACTGCATTGCCATTTGGCAATCCTTACACAAGACAGAGAACAGCTGAGAGATCCCCCACACTGCTCCTCCATCCCCCACTCTGTGGGCTAACTCCTGTGCGCTTAAGAATGTTTATTCCCCCTATGCTTTTTCCTTATGATAATTATTAAAAAAAATGTTTTGGGGCACATTCTGTATGAACGATTGTGTGCGCATGTAACAGAGAAAAAAAATACAGATAGAAGAAAATTACGTATATCTAATCGGTTTTGAAAAATAACCATAACATAGTTCACAGCTGTCACGAAGAAATATTTATGCCCTTATGTTTTTGACCTTTATGATAATTATTTATTATTACTATTATTCTTTTTATTATTATTATTATTATTATTATTTACAAATTCTGATTGATTGATTGATTGTGGTACTTACATCCCTGGCGATGCAACATCTTAGGCTATATGTCGCTGAATTGAAATAAAGACTTAAAAGACTAAAATCAAATAATGCAAGGTAAAAACAAAATTACAAATAACGTTCATAAAAATAATTTAAAGGTAAATAGATAAAACCCAAAGCTTGTGTAAAAGGCCAGCTTCTCCGATGAAGGAGAGAATGTCCCCTCCCACACTACGCACTACTCCCCCCTCCCCAGCTCCAAAGAGAGACGGTAAGACCTGTCTCCCCCCCAAGCACTCGGAGGTGCTTACGATGTAGATTTCAAAGATTGGAGCACTCCACCAGAAGGTGTCGACCAGTCAATGGGACCAGCCAGTCATCACAATGGGGAGGGGGTGGGGCGCCTTTTTCATTAAAAAGAAAAAAAAGAAAAAAAAAAAGAGCCAGTCACGTGTGGCCAATGCAGAGACGGGCCAAAACAGTGTCCCAGCAGCGTGACAGTCCCTGATAACCCCAAGCACCCAAATTAGTGTGGATGTTGTGGAGCTTGTTTGCTCCAACAGCATCCCACCTGCATTGCCATCTCGAGCAGATGGCAGTTCTTATTACTGGCTTCATATCAGAGACAGGTAGAGGGGAAAGATGTGCCACAGGGCAAGAAGCAGCTGCCTTTGCTACAACATCAGCATGCTTATTCCCCTTCTCCCCTACAGGGGCCGGAACCCAGCAAACACTGACGTTCTGGCCCCAACGTTGAATGAGAACAGACACTCTAAAATAGTATTACCAAGGGAAGGGGAGATGAGACGCTAGCTAAGGACTGGAGCGCACAGCGAGAATCACTAAAAGTTGTAAAATCACTATGAGGTTATGTAAAAATAATCTTGAGGGCAAGTAAAATACCTGAAATCTCTGCCAAAAAATAGATGCCGTAGAGGGGAGACTACTGTCCAGACAGAAGTCGGGAAAGACTACCCCAAACCCAACCTCTGCATCCGACTTAGAGCCGTCGGTGTAAACAGGGATATTTTCTCTGTGAGAGGAGGCATGCCATAAATAAAGGTGAATGAATCACACAGGAAAGGAGTAAGTCCTTCCAGTTGTTAAAATACTGACAAACATGAATTTTAGGGAGAATCCACAGAGGCACTAGGAAACTGCATAGAGCATATCTGAACAAGAGAAAGACAAAGAAGACTCACAACCTCCCTTACCCTGAAGCCAAAAGGTCATGGGAGAAGTGGATGTTGAGTGTAGTGTGGGGATATAGTCTCATCATTACAGACTGCGGAAGGCGACGGAGGCGAAACCAACACTGGACCTTCAGATACTGCCCAAGCTGTGGAATCCAGAACAGTACTGGGCTTCAAAATAGCCCTGACAAAATTATCAGGAACAATAGAGGGAACCTACACAGACCAATGGTACGGCCACTTCTAGTGGGTGGCCATTCGGTAAATAAGGTAAGGTAAGTATTCCCAGAGTTGCCAGGTTAGCGGTTTTCACACAAAACTTGGCTAGTTTTGAGTAAAGTTGGAGGTCAAATTTTGACCAAGGTGGATTGGCAGTCATTTAGATGTGTTCTACTCAAGTTGGAGTTTTTTAGGTCTGGTTCTTAAGTAAAGTGTGATTTATAATAGATGCATAAGCAGGAACAGAAGGGTGTCATTTTTTATAAAGTTTTGAATGATAACATTCAGTTAATGTACTGACATGACAGTCACCTAAGGTTGACTTTGACTGTCACTCAGTAATCTAAGGACCCCTCCCCCACTACCCCTCTGTATGTGAGAATTGCGATGTCATTGGCAAGGCGTTTAGCAACAATTGGTGGCTGTACCTGGCTGGCCGTGACCGTCATGATGTGGAGATGACATAGAAACTGTGTATACGTAGTGTTAGGTTGTTACGAGATTATATCTCAAAATAGTATTTATGCCTACTGCCATGGATATTATTGAGAGTAATAAAAGTGGTTAAAAACTCTGCTACAATAGGTTTATGTATACCAAGCGTACCACTCACAAAATCAAGTTGTGGTGGAAATGTATATATTGTTTTGTCAATCTTTGGACATCATTTATTATCAATTAACAACCACCTTAAATTGCTCTGGGTTTATACTTTACTTATTAATGGTCACTAAAAAAAATGTAAATGTTTTCCGTCAAATTGAATTTTTTCTGTTACTTTTTTCTTGTGACCATATTTCCATTCACTCAAAGTCTGACACCCCCCCCCCCCAAACACATTAAATCCTGAATCTGCCCCAGTAGATAGTTGTAAAAAATGTCAGGAAAGGTATGGATTGAAGTACAATACTACATCTGAGTGGTTTTATTAATAAATTGAAGTACAAATCTCTACAGTAACATTGTAAAGATCCATGAGTTTCAATTTATCATTTTATGTTGAAACATACATTCCCACACAACTAAAACACTTTTCTTCCTCCAATTTGTCTCTTTTCCAAACTGCTATTCATTTGCCTGTCTCCTTTTACTACACCTTTCCTTCTTCTCTCTAATTCTGCGATGGACTATGAAGAGCATTATGACAATAAAGTGACTTACATGTAAGACAGGCTTGCCTAGTATTTGTTTTTATAATTTGCCTTTTGCCCACACTACACCCCTCCTGTTATAGTACAAAATTTTTCAGTAGTTCAATAGTATATAAAAATGTTCTTCCAAATCACACAACAAAGCAGTGTCCTTTACATACAACAACTAGCTTACCTCTAATTTGCACTCCTCTTCCTTATCAATCAAACTAAAACTGTTATTTGTCACTCTGGCTATCATGTTTCTTACTACTCCATCCACATAAATGATGAAAAACCATGGCAACATTACACATCTTAGGCAAAGCCTCACTTTCACTGCTAACAAGTGCCCCTCTTCCAAGCATCCTTCATTCTCTTAAAATATAATCAGATATTGCACAACAATTTATTTTTAATCCCACAAATTTTCAAAACTTTTCATTTCCTTTTTCCATCATATACTTTTTATATACAGTATACATAAATAACATAAACAAGCACCTCCCTTTCTTCAAATACTTTTAATTCATACTCCTTATACAAACACTTGACTCACATAATCTTCTTTTTCAGAGCCTACACGTATGGTCCCCTAATACACTTTGTTTGATCCGCTATTCTCTCAATAATGAATCTTCCATGCACTTTTCCAGGTATACTTTATACATTTATTCTTCTATTAATTTTTGCACTCATTCTTCTCACCTTTCCCTTTGTACAAGAGAGAATAAATGCTTCCTATCATCTCTTAAATATCAATTCCATGGTAGTCTACAACCCTGTAACCTTTCATCTTTTTTCACTTATGGATCTACTTTATAACTGTCTTATCTCCAATGATAAAGCAAACTAATTTACTAGAAGCATTTAAATAATTCTTAAGACTACTTCTATGATAAAACAGAACACTTGCATTCCCAAGCAAAACATCACACATTCCCTCTCTCTTAAATTTGTTTTTTTATTTGATCTCCCTCCAGCTTTATGATGCTAGAGACATAAGCTGCACTAGTTTCAAACTAAAGCAATAAAGTCTTTCAAAATAAAATTTTTAACCCAGCAAACAATTAATGAATATTAACACTCAAACACAACATACTGTACAATCTCATATTTGTATTAGCTAATTTTTGGACTCTTCCTTCACTTTCCTGACAAACACTTACCCCAATTTAATCACTCTTTACAAAACTAAAAGGTAACCTTCTCACAATGTTGAGGCTAAATCTTTCATATGGATAAATTATCCTAAAATCCCTTTTTTCAGATAGAAGTCAAAGCTAGGCAGCTCTCATGGCAACCCTAACATAGGTTTAGGTTAATATTTTAATCCCATGGATATACTGTTTAATATACTTATTTCCCTTTATTGTCAGTTCCAAGTGAGGATATGATAAAATGGTTGCTCTGAGGGGCCTAAGGCTTCATCAAAACCATGTTTGCCCAGTCAGCACTCTGACCCCTATGAATCTCAATAATCCTAGACTATGTAAAGCTGCCACACCTTCATTTCCACCTGATTAATCACGAACCCAAGGGATGCTGGGGCATTACCAGATTGCCTGGCTTTGGGTTCCATAAAAAAAAAAAAGTGATTTAAAAATCAACTTTCCATTTCTGGATATAGGCCTTAAGCCAGGCAGCTGTCATACTAAAATGCCACCTAAAACAAAAGGGAAGAGAAGATGATACAAATTCCAGAATTGAACGGACAAACACCCTTCTAAGAGTTGACCCATTGTATACAATGGATTGGGAGTACAGAATCCCCATATCCTCTTACCAAATAGGTTTGTTGTTATCTCAGAGCCTCTATCAGAAGTAGAAATACATCTTGCCTCAGAAAACTCCCTGAAATCTCCAGAGACAAGTAGAGATGATTAATCCTGGATATCAAAATAAGCATGTCACTTTCCAGTAATGGATAAAGTGAGCGCAACAAGCAGGTTTGTCTAACCTAGCATCGGTGGTTTCGAGCCATGAGCTTGGCCCATGCGCCAGCAAACTCAAAGTCATCCACCTGGGATGGAACCTGACCCTGTTTTAAGTTGTATTATAAATAAAAATCGAAATTGAGGTAGTGTTTGACAAAGAAAAGGTCAACAAGCTCCAGTACTAATGCCATTCACACATGGCATGCTTGCACAAATTTGTCAACAGTGGCAATAATGGAAGCAAACACCAAACAAGCTAATATAATGCAACACAATATTTATCTTTGTATAAAAACCTAAACCTGCAATATAGTTGACAAATCCCTAACTATCATAAACAGAGTCATTATCTAGGCTTTTGAATAATTAAAAAGACCAGGAGAGTCAATAATTAATTGTCCCATCAAACTGTCAGTTTCACCAGAAGATGTGGCAGTTTGACTTATCCAGGGTTTGCTCAGCTTCACAGGGATTTGTAGGGGGTGGAGCCATTCTTCTGGCATAATGGATGTGGATTGGGCAGGTATGGCTTTTACATGAGCTCCATCACCTTGAAACAAACTGTTGCATTGTGTCTCTCTCATTTGTGCCCGGTGATACAAGAAGAATGAAAGGTTAATCAAAGTATCTATGGGATCAACAGATTTAACCCAGGCTTATTTTAGGTGGTACTTTATAATGACCCATAGATCTCCTAGTAAGTTGCCTGTATTACAAGACCTGCTTGGTTTACAGATGATAGCCAGAAAACCTACTCTGTACTGGAAATCTCATTCTACACCATGTAAATGTTTCTGACATAATCAAAACGTACAAAATAAAAGTAATGTACAACACCTGAAACCTTTGTTATGTATTTGCAGAAGAATTTTTAAGGCATATTTTTCTAAAGTTCGAAATCTTAAGAAGAGTGCAATACATAAATCAAAGAAATATATAATTGGCCTACATACACTTACAATACCATGAAAAAACACTTACCGAGGCAAATGAGACTGGAGAGAGGGACATTCCTTCAATAGTGGCACGTAATTCATCAACACTGGCAGACATCGGGGCATTGCCATTGCTGATTGGCTTGATCTCTACATGAATCTTTTTGTCTGCTTCTCCATCTGCATTGGTAGAGATATTAACAAATTACAGTACCATTAACAATCCATAATTCCACGACGGATTGTGCTCCCGCAAAAATTTATGAAGTACATTGTTACAGTATATTCCTGTTATCATTAATCTTAATATTTATTAAATTTGCATAATTTTTTCTAATCATTGATAGTTTAACTCTTTGGCTGTGGATTTCAGTAAATTTATTTGGCACCATGTGCATAATTACAGTGACCCCTCGGTTAACAAACTCAATCCGTTCCAGAAGGTCATTCGTTAACCGAAAAGTTCGTTAACCGAAACCATTGTTTCAATGGGTTTTTGGGTAATTAGTTCCAGCTCACCGAAATTTTCCTAAATTCAACAAAAATGGTAGAAAAGTTCACTTACTTTGAGGTGTGTATGTAGAAGGCTCCTGAATGATGATGATGATGGGAATTAGAATGGGGGTGGAGGAGAAGGAAGAAGAGAAGGCATTGGGGTGGAAGAGAAGTCACCCCATGGCACCATTTCACCCATAAAATTTTAGTTCTCTTGGTGTATTTCAAGATTATTTTCTTTAAATCAACACTGCACTGCATTATATATTGTCAATATGTAAAATATATTTCAAAATGACCAATAATTTGCTTGGAAACACAGAAAAAAAGCGTTTAGTTGAAGAGGGTCTCAAGCAAGATGTTACCTCCGCTGAAAACAGAGAGAGACTAACGCCTGTCTGGTGTGTTAACAGGCTGGATGGTGCGCCAGAAACTAGTTTCTTTACCTTCAATTATGTTCAATAATTGTTAAAATGACTAAAAAAGTTAATATTAAACTTTTAAAATTATTGAATAGTATAAACTTCTTGATATTAACTAAAATAGTAAGGAATTTAAGCCCTAGAACCGATTAATGTATTGGCGGACTGATACTAAAGCTGGTTGCCCGGTCAGTGCAAGCGAAAACATGTTGAGGTCGGTTTGTAAGAAATTCGTTAACCGTATTGAAGATCCTTATGGAAGGCAGTTCGTTAACCGAAATATCGTTAACCGAGGCGTTCGTTAAACGAGGGGTCACTGTATCACCAAAAAAATTAAATAAAATTCATCTTACAAAAATAATGATATGCATAGAGGTTAATGAGAAACGATAACATAAATTCTTCATCTAGTTTGGTTAAGTCATAGTGACGAGCTCCTGTACTGCATGAAATGGATGGTTTTGGGTCACTTGGAGATGGAGACAAATATACAGTACTTCCCCCATAACAACTGTATGTATGTGCACTGTAGCCTATGGGAGAGTCTATGAATACATAACTTGGCATGAAATTTTAAAAATTAATGCCAAAATCTTAGCAGCCTGTTGGCTTATCAGAGCCTCTATAGCAGAACTATCTGCTGGCTTTTTGTAGCTGAAGTGTTAAATGTTATAACAAACCATCATACCCAGTATACAAGTATTTCTTGAGTTACTGAAGCTCTAGTTATAGAAATTTGCATTCACACAATCCAAAAAGCATGGAGTAAGTTTTGAGATATGCAAGAAAAATTTTGAGTTAATTGAAAATCTTACACAAGAGTTCATGTAAAAAAATAAAATAAAAATAGAAACCTTGCCAACCTCCAACATTTCACTAAACACAAAAATATAAGAACCAAATCTCTTACAAAATAGTCAGTTTCTACTGCATATCTAATTACACTAACCTGAATCAGAATCAGAAGATGAATCAAAGCTGTTATCCTCTCCTGAACGTTTTGTCTCTTGAGGTCGTACTGTAAATCCCTCGTCATCAACATTCGTAGTGTGACCACTTGTACTTCCCTTTTCTGTTGCCACTGACGTTACTGAAGGAGTTATTAGTTCACTTGTCTTTGGTCCTGAGTCATCATTGGTTTCACTGAAAGGAGACATGGGATAAGTAAATGCTTACCTTAACCCTCTCATGGTCTTTTAACACAATTTGTGTCGCTAACCCCTCCTGCTCAGCTGTATCTCACACTGAGAGCAGCCCTCCCATAAGCAGAAATGCAGGAACCACCACCTAAGTTCCTCCTACTAGCCTCATGGGCTGGCAGATGCATATCTAAAGGTGCAATTTGGGTCTGGATTGCTCTACCCAATGTTCATTAAAATGGAAAAACCATTCCTGCTACTACGAAAGACTGTGAGGGATGAGATTTCTGACCATGGCAAAGAGTACTAAAGGGATAAGGTTCCTCTCTGCTTCATATGTCTGGCAGCCACAAATCTCAATTATGCTAAAGCATGTACACTCATAGATGTATAATATATTTGTTTTGTTTTTTCTTGTTTTGTCAATTTTACTTTATTTTACTGATTTAATTTCAGACTTTCATTTATGCATTGATTATAATGAAAGATTTACAGTATATGGTGTAGAAAATATTTTAATCATCAAAATGTAGAGTAGAGCTATACCATATTGTTCGCCAAAACTTTTCAAATTAGAAGTCATTTCAGAAAAAGAAACACTCGAGACGGATTTATTAAAAACTAAATTATTTTTTTATTTAAAGCATGTAAGCAATGATATTTTCTTTAGTTTGTTATTTCAGAAAGAGAGAGAGAGAGAGAGAGAGAGAGAGAGAGAGAGAGAGAGAGAGAGAGAGAGAGAGAGAGAGAGAGAGAGAGAGAGAGAGAGAGAGAGAGAGAGAGAGAGAGAGAGAGAGAGAGAGAGAGAGAGAGAGAGAGAGAGAGAGAGAGAGAGAGAGAGAGAGAGAGAGAGAGAGAGAGAGAGAGAGAGAGAGAGAGAGAGAGAGAGAGAGAGAGAGAGAGAGAGAGAGAGAGAGAGAGAGAGAGAGAGAGAGAGAGAGAGAGAGAGAGAGAGAGAGAGAGAGAGAGAGAGAGAGAGAGAGAGAGAGAGAGAGAGAGAGAGAGAGAGAGAGAGAGAGAGAGAGAGAGAGAGAGAGAGAGAGAGAGAGAGAGAGAGAGAGAGAGAGAGAGAGAGAGAGAGAGAGAGAGAGAGAGAGAGAGAGAGAGAGAGAGAGAGAGAGAGAGAGAGAGAGAGAGAGAGAGAGAGAGAGAGAGAGAGAGAGAGAGAGAGAGAGAGAGAGAGAGAGAGAGAGAGAGAGAGAGAGAGAGAGAGAGAGAGAGAGAGAGAGAGAGAGAGAGAGAGAGAGAGAGAGAGAGAGAGAGAGAGAGAGAGAGAGAGAGAGAGAGAGAGAGAGAGAGAGAGAGAGAGAGAGAGAGAGAGAGAGAGAGAGAGAGAGAGAGAGAGAGAGAGAGAGAGAGAGAGAGAGAGAGAGAGAGAGAGAGAGAGAGAGAGAGAGAGAGAGAGAGAGAGAGAGAGAGAGAGAGAGAGAGAGAGAGAGAGAGAGAGAGAGAGAGAGAGAGAGAGAGAGAGAGAGAGAGAGAGAGAGAGAGAGAGAGAGAGAGAGAGAGAGAGAGAGAGAGAGAGAGAGAGAGAGAGAGAGAGAGAGAGAGAGAGAGAGAGAGAGAGAGATCCTTATGTAGTCAAAAACTCATGTCAAAATCACAGATCCAAACAAAAACAAACCATACAACCTCTTATGGTCGCTGCATGACAGAAGAACTGCCCTTGCGGCAAAAGAGCTGGCTTGGTATAACATAGACATAGCAGCCATTAGTGAGTCCCGCCATTGTGAGGCAACTCCACGATGGTATGAACGGCAGTGACCTGCACAACGGCACCCAGTCTGAGTTCTTCCCCATCCAAGCAGGGGTTAAAAAAGGGTGTGTACTGGCACCAACTCTCTTTTCCATCTTTTTGGCTGCCTTCCTTACTCGTGCCAGTTCCAATTTAGCCGACAGGCTGGACATCAAGTATCGGGTGAAGGGGGGTCTATTGTACATAAGATGACTCCAGGCAAGAACAAAGGTGTCGGCAGCTTCCATTACTGAACTTCAGTATGCAGAAGATCTCACCCTTGTTGCTCACACTGAACACGACCTACAGGAGATCCTGAACACCTACGCAGGTGCACACTTCAGCCTTGAGGTGAATGTACGTAAGACTCAGATTCTCTTTCAACCTGCCGCTGGTTCAGACACACCTCCACCGTTCATCCAGTTTAACAGTACTACCCTCACTAACGTTACCCAAATTCGGTATTTCGGCTCCCATCTGTCCACCATCGCAGACATTGATGAAGAGATTCAGCATCGGATCAGGTGTGCATCTCAAGCCTTTGGCAGACTCCGAAACCGTGTCTTCAGCTGTAGGGAGCTGAAATGATCTACAAAGTTGCACGTATATCAAGCAGTGGTCCTCCCCACCCTACTATATGGCAGAGAGACATGGGTCACAGACAGGAGACACCTCAAGGCACTTGAAAACTTTCACCAACGTAGCCTACGTTCCATCCTCCGAGTTTGCTGGGAAGACAAGAGAACAAATGCCCTTATTCTTGCTGACACCAACTGGAGGAGCATCGAGGCTACCATTATCCATGAACAACTACGCAGGATTGGCCATGTTACCTGCATGGACGACAGTAGACTGCCAAAGCAGCTACTTTCCAGTCACTTAACGAATAGTAAACGTAAAGCGGGCAACTGAAAAGGTATAAGGATAGTCTTAAGACAAATCTGAAACAGTGCCAAATTGACCCCCTCACCTGGAGTCGATTACTCCACATCGTAACACTTGGAGGAGAACCACACGAGAAGGTGTCAATACTTTTGAGTTACCCCGACTGCAAACAGAGGCCGTAACCTAGCTCTCGATGCTGCGCATAGGAGGAACGAGAACGACAAGAGAAGGGCATATGGGGAGAGAATTCAAAATGTTGATCAAGGCAGCTTCACTCCTCTAGTGTTCACAACCTCTGGTGGGATGGGCCCAAGTGCAAGATGTTTCTACGCCAGACTCGCGGAGCTGATCTCCGAACAGAAGCAGCAGCCCAGAAGTTATGTCACAGCCTGGATGAGATGTCGACTGTCCTTCTCTCTCCTTCGGTCGGCTTTGCTCTGCCTCAGGGGAACGAGAGCTTCTGCCCCTACTCCGACAACTGCTGCAGATATTGACTATGAGGCTACAGTCACTGAATGCCGCATGGATCTGTGGCTCAACTAATTTAACACAGATAGGATAGCTTCTTATGTATTAGGATATTTAATATTAAGGTAAATAAATGGTGGCGAAGGTGTGGCTATTGGGGGAGGCTGGAGGCCACGTTCAAAAAAAAAAAAAAAAAAAAAGTAGTAGTAGTAGTAGCTTTGACGTCCTGCCGCCTCATTCCCCTGGATAAGAATCCAGGATGTAGGCCAATAGGAGTGGGGGAAGTGCTTAGGCGAATCATCGGAAAATGCATAATGGAGGTGGTAAAGGACGATGTCAGGGCAGCAGCAGGGAACCTGCAAGTTTGTGCAGGCCAACAAGCTGGAGGGGAAGCTGCCATTCACGCCATGAGAACGATATTTAAGCAACGTGATTGTAAGGCCGTTCTCCTGGTCGACGCTTCAAATGCATTCAACATACTTAACCGCAAGGCCGCACTGCACAACATCAAGATCAAGTGTCCAAGCTTTGCAATGTACGTTGAAAACTCCTATAGGAATCCATCAGACCTTTATATAGTAAACAACAAGGCCCTACGAGGTGATACCATCTTACAGTCAACCGAGGGAACAACACAGGGGGACCCTGTTGCAGTGGCAATGTATGCAATAGGTCTATCAGTGCTCCAACAAGAAATAAAATTTGAAACAACTGGGGTCAAACAAGTGGCGTATGCTGACGACCTTACAGGAGCAGGAAAAGTGGAGGGCATGAAAAAGTGGTGGGACTTGGTAACATCGCGAGGTCCACAAATAGGGTACCACCCAAATGCCAGCAAGTCCTTCCTCATCGTGAAGCCAGAACATTATGAACAGACAAAGGAGGTTTTTGGCGGAAGTGAGGTCAAAGTAATTAAGCACGGCCAAAGACATCTAGGCGCAGTAATTGGCACTACGGACTTTAAGACCGAGTAAGTAGCGGGAAAGGTGAATGAGTGGGTTAGTGAAATCCAAGCTCTGTCTGAGATTGCTAACACAGAGCCACATGTGGCTTTTGCTGCATTCACCCATGGAGTCAAGCATCGTTGGAACTACCTGATGCGTACTATCCCTGATATCGGACTCCTCCTCCACCCTTTGGAAGAAGCTATCAGTGTCAAGTTCATTCCCAAATTAGTGAAACACTCACTTAACCCCAGCAGAAAGAGCACTTCTTGCACTTCCATCAAGACTGGGAGGGATGGGACTAACCAATCCAGAGGAGATTGCAGCCACCGAACATCAAAATTCACTTAAGCTCACGGCAGCCCTCACGGACCACATAATAGCCCAGAACGCAACAGGGGAGGTCGAGACCAGTGAAGTAAACGAGATTCGTAGGTTCATTACAACAGATCGACAGCACTGCCAAAATGATAAGTTGCAGCAACTGTTGCTGCAGGTCCCAGAAAATTTGAAAAAAAAAGTAGCTATAGCGCAGGAGGTGGGTGCCTCGAACTGGTTAACTACGTTACCGATAAGGGCAAATGGTTTCAGTCTTAACAAACAAGAATTTACAGATGCCATTGCTCTAAGGTACGGTCGGCCAGTTGAAGGTTTGCCCTCCCAATGCGTGTGTGGCTCTTCCTATGACGGCGATCACGCCATGGTGTGCCAAGAAAGGGGGCTTCATATGCATAAGGCATGACGAAGTAAGGGACCTTACAGCAAATATGCTGAAGGAAATCTGCCGGGATGTCATGGTAGAACCGACCCTCCTTCCATTGGATGGTGAGATCTTCCAACATAGGACTTCAAACACATCTAACGAAGCCCGTGTTGACGTCAGTGCTCGAGGATTCTGGACGTGGGGACAGCGAGCTTTCTTCGACATCAGGATTTTTGATCCCATGGCCGCATGTCACCGTAACCTAGCTCTCGATGCTGCACATAGGAGAAACGAGAACGACAAGATAAGGGCATACGGAGAGAGAATCCAAAACGTTGATCAAGGCAGCTTCACTCCTCTAGTGTTCACAACCTCTGGTGGGATGGGACCAAGTGCAAGATGTTTCTACGCCAGACTCGCAGAGGTGATCTCCGAACAGAAGTAGCAGCCCAGAAGTTTCGTTACAGCCTGGATGAGATGTCGACTATCTTTCTCTCTCCTTCGGTCGGCTTTGCTCTGCCTCAGGGGAACGAGAGCTTCTGCCCCAACTCCGACAACTGCCGCAGATATTGACTATGAGGCTACTGTCACTGAATGCCGCATAGACCTGCGGCTCAACTAATTTAACACAGATAGGAAAGCTACTTATGTATTAGGATATTTAATATTAAGGTAATTAAATGGTGGCGAAAGAAGTAGTAGTAGTGTGTGTGTGTGTGTGTGCAGGTTTGTGTGGGTGTGTGCAGGTTTGTGTGGGTGGGTGCAGGTTTGTGTGGGTGCATGCAAGTTTGTGTGGGTGTGTGCAGGTTTGTGTGGGTGTGTGCAGGTTTGTGTGGGTGTGTGCAGATTTGTGTGGGTGTGTGCAGGTTTGTGTGGTGTGTGCAGTTTGGGGGTGTGTCCAAATTTGTGTGTCCAAATTTGTGTGGGTGTGTGTGGGTACATGCAAGTTTGTGTTTGTGTGTGGGTGCAGGTTTGTGTGGGTGTGCAGGTTTGTGTGCAGGTTTGTGTGGGTGTGTGCAGGTTTGTGTGGTGTGCAGGTTTGTGTGGGTGTGTGCAGGTTTGTGTGGGTGTGTGCAGGTTTGTGTGGGTGGTGCAGGTTTGTGTGTGTGCAGGTGTGGTGTGTAGTGCAGGTTTGTGTGGGTGTGCAGGTTGTGTGGGTGCATGCAAGTTTGTGTGGGTGTGTGCAAGTTTGTGTAGTGTGTCCAACTTTGTGTGGGTATGTGCAACTTTGTGTGGGTATGTGCAACTTTGTGTTGGTATGTACAACTGTGTGGGTATGTGCAAATTTGTGTGGGTATGTGCAAATTTGTGTGGGTATGTGCAACTTTGTGTGGGTGTGTGGAAGATAAACTGCCTGGGTTTCAGGAATCTTCAGCTTTCTGAGATCCGGCTTAGAGGGTCTACACCTGGAGATAGCATTAAAGAACTAACTGCATCCAATGAAAGGACTACTTGCATCAAGAATGAAGCATCATAACATTTAAACATAGAGGAAAGATCTTAAAAAAAAAATGAAAGATGACCATAAAAGATGATGATGATGATGATAAGTGTTCAACTGAAGCGAGAGAAATGTGTGGGGATCTGGTGCAAGCTAAGTTCCAATAAAAGTTATTGCAATAGTTCTACAAAAAACAATAATTCAATATAAATATAGACAAATATGTATATTAATTATAAAGATAAAGGAATGACTTTGACTTATTTCTTACTTGTCTGATTTTTCTTCTTTATTACTAGAAGAATCTGCATCTTTTTTTTTCTTGACTTTTTTCTCTTTGTTTTTTCTATCTCTTCTACTTCTAAGAAACCCTGAAAAAAAAAGTCTTAATTACAAAGTGTAAAACTATCACATAACATACTGAACATAAAATCAGGATTTATAACAGAAAGCAACTGAAGCCTAGATATCTTTTAAGGACAAGAGGAATTTACTTGAAGTGTTGAAAATCAATCACTCAGAATATTTTAATATACAGTATAGAGAAAATTTAATCAATCACTCAGAATATTTAAATACCTAGAGAAAATTTAATCAATCACTCAGAATATTTAAATATCTAGAGAAAATTTATCATAAATGTTAAAATTGCTACATTACCAAGACATGGTTTTATTGCAAGACCATTATTCTAATAACCCAAAACCTTCTAAACTACAGTATATTCAGTCTTTATACATAGTTTCATATGAGTCACTGATTAATGACTATCTCAGAACAGTATTTCTAAATAGAGTAATAACCAATCTAGACAAATGAACCATACCGTAATGATATCTACCAGTAAGTTTGTTATATTTGGAAAATGGTCTTCCACAAATTCAACAATAGATTCTTTCATTACAGTATTTACAGTCTCTTAGCACTAAAAAGTTCTTTCCTAAGCTGTTTAATTTTCATTAAACAAAAATATCCACAACAGCTTCCCACAATGGTAGAGTGGGGGGGGCAACAGGCCTCTACACTCTACAGTCACCATACTATTCCTATTGAACCACTGTATCACTTTTTCTTCATCACACTGTCTCACCTTTGGTGATTTTTGTACACCCAGCTTTATTTATATAGATGAAGTTGTAACCATGAAACCTATTCCTAATAAATTTGTCTTCAGCTACATACTCAGTAATTTTCCTTTTCCTTGACTACATTACTTCCCTCTAAAACAGTATCATAATTTATACTCTCCACCATATTCAATTACAAACATCTGTAAATCAAGTTTTCAATCAATGTACACTTCTCAATTTAATCTAATAAGAAATTTGCTTATATCAGATATTTATCAATTTTCACAATCTTTTCATTCACAGATACTTTGCTGTACAGTACTTCTCATTCTAGGTCTTCCTTCTAAAAGACAACCACACTTACTTTTATATTAAATACTCGTTCAACCGTTTATACTAAAAAACCCTTTAAACTCCAATACCCCTGCTTAACAACTCATGCAAACACTGCAACTGGACATGTTACTTTTACTAATCTCAAATAACTTCTCCCTATTTCTAATTAAACCTCACCTATCCATCAATAACTGACAAATAACATAATACAATACATATAACTATTTCAGTACAGTATTGAGAAATTTTTTACCACACATTATAGTGCATTTTTTCCCAGCTGAGGAAACATGCCCCACCCCCTCCTCAATAGTTACTGTTGATTGGCTGTTGCAAATCTGTCCGATTTCGACTTGATGTAATGATGTATTCCTAAATGAGTTTATTCATAATCGTTGGAATGACTGTTTCTGACGAAAAAGATATTTAGCTAAATTATATACAGATACATACATTCATTATTTCAAACAGGAACATGTAGGAAGTTTATCAGAAATCTTATACAGTCAACCCTCGCTTTACGCGGTCCCACTTTACGCGTTTCCACGTTTACGCGGTACCCTGCCGAAACCGGAAAGCTCACTTTCCGCGGTGTGTGTACCCTTTTACGTGGAGAGCGGCGCGAGCAGGGTGCGCACAAGGTCGCCCAGTCATCAAAACATTACTGAGTTCTTCACCCGCCACCCACCACAGCCGGCCCAAGTCAGTGATAGTGATAATGATGATATGGACTTATATGGACTTTGAGGGGTTTGACAAAGAGGCCCTGTAAGCCTCTGTGGTGGATAGTGATACAATTGACACAAGTGATACAGGTGAGGGCCAATAATCTGCCCTCTGCCTCTGAACCAACCCCCCATCCCTGTGTGCCCAGCCATCTTTTCTACTAATGTAAGTGTTAAAAAACCTAATATTATTGATATTTCTCTTAATTATTAATTGTGTGTGCATACCATCATAAGATTAAGAAGTTATTTTTACTGTTAAACCCTGGTAACAAGTTCACGCTTTCGGAGGATGCATTTAATAAATACTTATTTTTACCCACAATAAGGCATACTAAGGCAAATTATGTATTAGTAATACTACATTATGCAAAAACTAACATTTTAAAAGATCATAATTACACTAAAATATGAAGTGGTTCACAGTTTTGTTTCCCCTCCTCTGCTGATGGCTGTTCGCTCGAGCAGCCAAGTCTGTCAAACTCATTCACCATTTTTCAGGGGCCATGTAATATTTTAGTGTGATTCTGATCTTTTAAAATGTTAGTTTATGCATAATGTAGTTTTACTGATACGTAATTTGTCTTAGTATGCCTTATTAAGGGTAAAAATAAGTATATATTAAATGCGTCCTCCGAAAGCGTGAACTTATTACCAGAGTTTAACAGTTAATTCATGTACAGTATAAGATTTCTGATAAACTTCCTAAGTGCTCCTGTTTGAAATAATGAATGTATGTATCTTTATATAGTTTAGCTAAATATCTTTCTCGTCAGAAACGGTCATTCCAACGATTATGAATAAACTCATTTAGAAATACATCATCACTTCAGGATGAAATCGAACAGATTTGCAACAGCCAATCAGCTGAAACTCTTGAGAAGGGGGCAGGGCATCTTTTCTCAGCTGAGAAAAAATGCACTATAGTCAAGATCTGAACTTTTGGATAATTTGGCTATTGTTACTTTTGGCCAGAGCTACAGTACCTTTCTGTACATATTGTACTGGATTTAATAACTAGCAATCATGAGAGAGGGAGATGCCAAATTCCATTATTAAGCTCACATTCTCACAAAATATCATCAAATATGACAAAATAACACTAAATTAATCTATGACCAAAGATAAATAGACTTTGAGGTAACCTTGCCTTGTTGACAAACCTGTGAGATTCATGCATGATTTAACAATTAAACATAAGCAAGTCAAATCCTTAATGAAAAAGGGACAATGAACTTAACATGCAGACTGTCCAAAATTAAAATGGACTGTACTGAAACAAACTCAGTATACAGCCACCCTGTGCACTTAAGGGGAGCATCCAGCTGAAAATATAGTGATATCTCTGTTAGCTGGAACAATTGGTGTAGAGCACTTCCGGGAATGAGAGATTTCCGGGTAATGAGACGAATCTCTCAATGCGGGGAAAGAATCCCTCATCCCCGGAATTTTCCAGGTACCGGAAAAATATTCTCCGAAGTTCCAGAAATTGTGCATTACATTATCTCTCTAACCCGGAAAAATATCTCCCATCCCTGGAATTTTCCAGGTACCGGAATAATTTTCTCAGAATTTCCGGAAAATGACCCTGATATTCATCTCTCAAACACGGAATAAAAATCCCACATCCCTGGAATTTTCCAGGTAACAGGAAAATTTTCTCAGAATTTTCCAGAAAATGTGCCCCTTGGAAAATCGTTCCCAAAGCCGGAATTTTCCGGAAAATTCCGGCTTTGGGATTGATTTTCCGAGAAAATTTAAATTCCGGTTATTGGAGAGTTCCAGGTTTGAGGGATTTTATATAATGAAAATCAGAAAATTACGAAAATGTTCAGAAATATTCATGAGGAAAGCTGTTGCCTATGGCTATCAGCTGACATATTTTGATTGCATAATTCATAATATTTATGAAGCTAGGCATAATTGTTTTACCCCCTACATTTAGAAGGCCCTTCTGTTTAATTAGAAAAATCTGTAGAAAAGCATTTATTATAATATTTTGGTGTAAAGTAATATCAACCACCAGGTAAAAATCCTTTCTCAGCTAGCTTGCAGCAAGAGAAGAATTTGAGGCTGCTTGTATACCTCAATTTTACCCATGAAAGAAGCGAGAGTGAGGTGTGATCGTGAGTTGCTCTTGCGCCACCTTTATTGACCAGTATCTCAAAACGAGTTTTTCTAACCTTCAAATCCTTAAGGCTCGGCCATTTATGGGCCGAACATAAAGATTTTCTTTATATTTGGCTTGGTTTATTATTTGCTGATTTTCTTTACAAATATTTGGAGGAAAAAATGGTAAGTTAGGAAACAAATTCATGCACCCAAAATGAAAGCGACAATCAGAAATATCTACAGTATATGTCACATTCAAGATGAGTAAATTACCTATACACAAATGAATTTCAGCATACAGTAATCTAGCAAGAAGTTATGGAGAGGTAGGATTTTTAAAATTTATAAGAATATAAGGGAAAATTCAGGTATCAGGGATTAGGTAGAACCGATACAGGGGCATAGCAACAATGTATCTGGTGTCCTTAATTGCTGACAAGAAATTGATATTGATTGATCAATTATTAACGAATTTCGTGCTTCAGCCAGACGCTCCCCTTAAGCCAGTTTCATCTGATATAATCCTTGGGTTGAAGTCTAGTCTTGTGACAAGAACCCCAAATAAGTGGACTGAGGCAAAATATTTTGTTGGATTATTAAGCCAAAAAATCCAGTACTTAGGTGAGACACACCAATTATGTTAACCAGATCTCAGAGGAGTTTAACAAATACAGTACATCTAAACCCATAACACAATCATGAAATACAAACTTGCTTTACTTACATATGATATCTGATCAGTGGTAAACCCTTGCTAACCATTCCTGACATCTCAACATTAAAGCAAGAAGCTTAACTTTTGTAGTAAAATAGAGATTATCAGGGCACAGAAAATTAAACATGACAATCAACTATCAGAGTCAGATAGGAATTGGTATGTTACAGGCAAGTGAAACTGGATTTATGCAAAGACAAGGCAACTGCCACATATTGCTCACTCAATTGAGATATACATACTATCCTGGGTGTGAAGGAAGGATGATCAATTAAATACAGTAAGTCCTCATTTAACGTTGCCCCCGACAACGCTGTTTCATTATAACGTTGCTACTCTTTAGATACCCATGATTCGGACAACGTCCAGCCAATTCGTCACCCTCTCTCACTCAGTCAGAGCGGGAGGAGTCACCCTCCAGGTCTCAGTGACTCGCCACCCTCCTCCTCCTCTCCACTACCCACCACACACTCACTCCACCTCTGCCCATCAGTGAGTACAATACAAAATGATTTAGTTTATTTATCTTTTTGGATGTATAATACAGTTGCTTCTCGACTTACGATGGGGTTAGGGACCCAAATCCAGGTTGTAAGTCGAAAATGCTTAAATAATACATAGAAAATCTAAAATGGGTGTCTCTTTTTCTTCTCAGCACCACAAAACTCTCACTTTTAAGCTTGCCAGCCATTTTAAAGTGAATTACAAATGAAAAATTTTTTAGTACACAGGGCAATCACTAACGCTGGGAATCGAAAATACGTAACTTGACCAAATTTTGGTACGACTGAAGCGGTCGTATGTCCGGGTGGTCGTAGGTCAAGTATGTCGAAAGTCGAGGAGCAGCTGTATATACTATTATCTATAAAAATTCCATTGAATTTATGTATATATTATGCATGTACATATGTACAGGTATTTGATGGGTCAAAGGGAGGCTAGGGAACATAACTCCCATATTTTATCTGTTCCTTATGGGGAAAATTTATTCTGTTAATGTTGCTTCAATTAACGTCGCAGTTTTCAGGAACGGAAACACGACATTAAGCGAGGACTTACTGTAATAATGAATGGATCAATCCAAACACTCTAGTGGCCCAGCCACAGGGCTCAACAGCTCATTAATAAGGCGGTAAAGTCAGAAATTTATGTGAAATATTACTGCAACCAAAATGGCTCATGGACATATGAGATAGCCAGTGAGCACAGTTGAACTGTCCAGAGATCAAGGTCAAAATATTCTGTGATTATGGCCAAATTTCAACAGTACGAGGTGTTGATGTATTGAAAGTGCTGTCCTGGTGTTCATCTTAAACATGGGGGCAGTGTTTCCACTCAGTTACTATAGCCAAAAGGAATAATTGCCAAACCATCCAAAACTACATCAATAAATCATTTGGTACATATTGCATGGCATATACATATTGTATGGAAGTTCCTTATTCATCTTTTTTACTATATATTTCTTCAGAACTTCATATTCCTTTTCTTCTTTGAATCTTGCATAAAAAATGAACTTTTCAATAAATTGTATATTACAGGTTGACAACCCTTTATCTGCAATTCCAAAAACTGAAAAGCTCTGAAAACTTTTTTTTTTTTTTTTTTTTTTAAAACATGGATTAGCCCACCCGGGCATAGATCACTGACACACATCGGGGCCTGGGGGGCGAAAATGTAATAGTGATAGTAATTATAATAATAATAATTACTGTATTCATAATAAATAAAAATTTTAATAAAGATAGGTACACCAAATTAAAATAATAATGATAACAATAATAATAATAATAATAATAATAATAAAATATAATAATAAAATTAATAATAATAACAATAATACTGTAATAATAAAATAATAATAATAAAGAAATACAAGAATGAAAAAAGATCAAAAGTGAGAAACACGACCTAGACCTATGAATTATTATTATTATTATTATAATTTTTATTATATTTTCGCCCCCCAGGCTCTGATGTGAGTCTGTGATCTATGCCCGGGTGAGCTAATACACATTATTAAAAAAAAAAAAAAAAAAAATTCTGAAACCGAAAAATTCCGAAATCCGAAATGCCCCTGGCCCCAAGGATTTCGGATAAGGGATTGTCAACCTGTATAGGTTTTTCTCCTACCTATCCCGATATATGAGTGTAAGGTTATTTCAACATCTCAGACATTGGTCACAACAAAAGTACCTCTGAAATTCTTCAAACATAACAATTATAAATATTGGTAAATTCAACTTATTATCAAAGATCTCAAAAACATAACCTAATAATAAATTTTTTACTGGCTTTACAAAACAATGCTGGAGCCCTTTAACACATCTGGGAACTATGACTGTCTCGGCTTTATTACAAACTTTGGTCATGGAGATTAGATCACTTCCATTAACCTCAGTTCTGACAATTTCTCTTATTGACTATTTCAGAAAGGAATATATGTTATTGTAATACCACATATGACATGATTACTTATCTTTCAAGTAATAAACACATTTTAAAAGAAATTTCAATTCAATTGCCTTGCAGTTGCAATTAATAAGATAAAGAGCATGTGATCACAGTCTGCAATATTCAAAAGGTCATAATACTTTCAATAATTAAAGGTAAACATGTAATATATGACTTTTCTTTAATGAAAATTTCTGTAATATTTGGTTAGCTTCATTGTTTTAAGTGTTACTAAATTCATCTCAATACATAAATTCTTTTGTACAGTCAAATATAATGATATAATAAAATGTTTGAACATTTTGACCTGTAAATAGTCAGCTCCTAATTCATTTGATGAGAGAAGATTTCTAACAACAAAGAACATGGTCTGCATGATAGAAGACTATACTAAACTTATTATATAGTTAACCATCTTACCATTATACCATATAATTGCTACATATGGGCAGCTTGCCAATAATCATTATTATCACATTGTATGCAAAGCAGCATCTGGCCAATAATAATTATCATCACATTGTATCCAAAGCAGTAAAGCCATTACAGACTATGTCAGCACCAACATGCAGGTCTAAGAACATGCACATACCCAAAGTTGCAAAACCATCCAGACAGATTAGTGCAGTACATAGCATATATGTACAAGATACTGTACTTATTTCATAGTACAATCTAAGAGGTGATAAAAATCTAATTTTACTTACATATGAAAAGTAAAGTGTTGTATAATTACTGATACAATAAGATGTACAGGTACTTGTACATAGAAATTTAATTACATACTGTACTGCAAATCATGAAATAATATTCAAGATTATGAAAAATATACCAAACATATTACTAAAAGCTGGTGAAATAATAAAATTGGATGATTAATTCCAAAACCCTTCTTTATGATTGAGTTTGGACAGTTTGTATAAAGAATGATGAGCCTATGAGAAGAAAACCCACGGCTCACCAGGAAAATGGTGACTTTTAACAATCCATTGATTAATAACATCTAGTGCTCTCATTGCCCTTGGAAAGGTAGATCAGAAGGAAGTCATCACTGAAAACTAGAGGCTGACAAGTCATTATAAAACTTAATTGCATCTACAGTTGCCTCCACATGAATGTACTATAGCCTAGGTGTGTGTGGGGACACATTTACAAGATGTGGCATTGCAGCGCCATAATCACAGGCTGAAGCCGTGGATTAACCTGTTTGCCAGTTCCCCATAGTTCAGTCCTAGTCACTCAGTCGTGGCTACACAACAATGCTGCACAACATGAATTACCAGGTTTGTTTATTTATTATCTCCTTTATTGTTTGTATCTTATGGCAAACCGGGTAATTTCAGTTTCATGCCCATTCAGTCAACCCTGACTATGGCATTGCGTTGCCACATTACACCTCAAGCCCTCACACTCTCCCAGGCTGTGGTAAGGTCATGTGGAGGCAACTGTACCTGTAGTACATCTGTCATATGTACAGGAATATAGGACCAACTTCATTTCCAGTCAACTTCATGCCAATTCCTACAGAGGAAAAAGGGAGCTGAGCAGTCTGATTCAGGAACAATCATAAAAAGGGATTTCAAGATCAATCCTCCATTTATGATTTAGTGCCTTGCTTAGATGACTCAACTTATTTAAGCCAACTAAAAAATGGGTAAAGGTGGAATAAGAATTCCAAGGTTAACCACCACACAAATTGAGTTAACCTTACAAAATGTAACGATCAGGACCTAATTACTTTATAAACCTCTTCAATCGACATAGTCCTCCAATGTTAATCTGGGTGCCTTTTCAATCCTAATTTCCAGTATGACAAACGAGAAAGGAATTCCAAGAAGTTCAACAAACTGATGTGGCCCCAGTCCAACCTAGCCCAAATTGAAGCTTCAAAACAGTAAAGACACTTTTCACACAGTAATCCTTGAACTGATTTGCAGCATTTGAGAGGGGAAAACGATAAGTTTGCTGCAAATAATTTCAATCCAAAGAAAATTAAGTGAAAAAACAGAATGGAACTTATAATAATACTGTACAGCAACAAAGCAGATCTGCTAACATATACACTGGTACTTCTAGAAAGAATATACAAGAACGAATTATTAACCAATATCCATTGGAATGAGTATGCTTAATTCCATGATCAATGAAATGCTCACTCATTCAATATTCCCACAATATTTCTAACGAGGTAGTAGGCAAATCTATCAAATAGGGAGGTACTAGCGCCTGGGAAGAAATTGGAAGCATATTGCATTGTCTAATGGTAGTCCCTGCTGCCATATGATATCAAAAGAATTGTGACCAAATCCCACAGTGCAAATCTGACTTTCTGCCTCATTTACACACAATTACAGGGTCTCAATTGTTTCTCTTACTATTGACAACACAAAATATATATATCGTTTCTCACTCTTGATCTTTTCTTTTAAATTTTTTTATTTAAATTGTTATTTACTTTTATGAATTAATATTAATATTATTATCATTTAACAGAATTTTTGCTCCTCGCCCCAGGCCCCGATGTGGGTCGTTGATCTGTGCCCAAGTGGACTAATCTTGTATGTATATATATATATATATATATATATATATATATATATATATATATATATATATATATATATATATATATATATATATATATATATATATATATATATATATATATATATATATATACACACACACACAGAAATGAGAGATTTCCAGGTCACGAGACGACGCCGTCAAAGCCGGAAGAAAATCCCTCGTCCCTAAAATTTTCCGGGTAACGGAAAAATTTTCTTGGAAGTTCCAGAAATTGCCCATTACATCATCTTTTGAAACCAGACAAATATCCACCATCCCTGGAATTTTCTGGGTACCGGAAATTTTTTCTCAGAATTCCGGCAAATACACCCAATTTTTAGCTCTCAAACCTGGAAATACTCCCCCATCCCCAAATTTTTACGGAATTTTCCGGGTGTCAGGAGAATTTTCTGGAAAATGTGTCCCTTGGAAAACCATTCCCAAAGCCATAATTTTCCCAAAGATTACGACTTTGGGAACTATTTTCTAAGAAAATTTCAATTCAGGCTATCGTAAAGTTCCGAGTTGGAGGGATTTCGGCTAACGGAGATATTACTGTATCGTCTCGCTGAGGATTTTTGAAGAAGTGAATAAAGTGAAGTAATGACAAGTGCATAGGTCTCAGTACAGTACTCACCTGAAAATTCACCCCAATGCTACCCAGGGGAATTCTTCAGGTTACAGTGGACCTCAGTAGTCACATAAAGATCCCTCCTCCCCCCCACTGTATACCACCTGAAGTTTAACCACCTCGACCCTACCCATGGGTATTCTTCAGTGGACAGTATACCACCTGGTGGTCAATGTACATTTTTAACTTGTGAGTAAATACAGCGGGCATTATTTACACTAAAATATGCAAATGCTAAGAACATTATTTGGACTATAAGTGTGCATATCCCCATAAGTTATGTTTTTATTTGCATACAACAATAAATACTATTATAACATTACTTTTATTACATAAACAATGGACTGGTAAAATAGTCGTGACCGGTACTTTAGTCTGTCAGATTATTCTGCCACTACAGGTTGTACCTCTCTAGTCCGTCAACCTCGGGACCTGACCGGTGCCGGACCATGGAAATTCACCCTTTTCCTGGATAGATAGTGACTTGTGCTTATGCTTGGAAGCACTAGCACCACTTTCACTGCTTCGTGGTTTCTTTGAAAACATATTGAAAGGTTAAATGTTGTACAGTAGGTTCTCAAATTTCGCGAGTTTTTGATTCAACGTTTTTTATTTGGACACACAAAAAAAAAAAACACTACACAATTTAAAATTTCGACGGCGGAAACTAGAATTTCGATGGGTTTGAGCGGCCCGCCAATGTTCAGACGTACATAATCGTGTAAACAGTGTCATTTCTCTTATGTACAAAAGACTCATTATTGATTATTACTGAATGTCTTTTTGATTGAATTAATGTTTGTGTGTGCAAAATAAACAATACAATTCATTAATAATACGTGGAATATTAAAACACATGAGGAGACGAGAAAGCATTGTTTTCGTTAATGTTTACAAAACCAGTGACTGATTGGTTCTACATATAAAACTGAAGAAAATAAGACCCTGGTTGTAGCTGTAGTAAAATTAATGTAAAAAAATTAATAAGGTTGTTTGAAGTACAGGTAGTTCTGCTATAACGCGATAATTGTGTTCTTGTAAAATATCGTGTTATAGAAAATCACGTAATAGAAATAACAGGGCTTATGGAGAAAATAGGGTTAGGTGCAGATTACTCTAAATCGAAAAAATTTAGTAGTTAGCCTAACACAAAGGATACCACAGTCTAAATAAATGTTACATTCATATCTAATAATGAAATCATACAGTAAATGTAACACTACCTTGAAAAAATATGAATGTAACTTGATGGGGAAGAAGGGTGATTTTGAGGTTGATAACATCGAGCTTCTCTTCAAGTGTTATATCCTTTCTTTTACGATCATCACCGGGAATTCTATCACCAGAACGCTTCTTGGAGATATTCTTCTATACCATATTCACAATTAATACCACAAAATTGGAGAAAAAGTAAGCAAAAATCGCGTTATAGCAAACAAGCGTTCGCGTTATACAAATATCGTTCCTAATTCATAAATCGCGTTAGAGCAAATTCGCGTTATCAAAACACGCGTTATAGCAGAACTCACTGTAATGTTATTTAATGTTAATAAATGGAACAATATAAGTAGCTAACCATTAATGGTAGAGAAAAAAGTGAGATCGCATATGTAAGTGCGCACTTGTGAAAACATATCGTCATTACTCTACATAAGAATATGAAAGCAACACTTATTTACTGTTCATATATATTTTAATTCATGTTTCTGAATTTAAAACATAAATTCTACCCACCAGTGGTGATAAAGTTGAAAACATAAGGACAGCCAATGTTGTTGTGTGTGTTTTTACTCGGATGACGAAGTTGCCAAATCATCAGGTTCAACTCTAGCTGAAGCTGTAGAACATAAAAACTTTTTGTGTGTTGTTTTTAGTTTTTATTTAACTTTATCTGTGTTATTTTCATTGGTTTATTAGGATGTTGCTGTATTAGAGGTAGTAATTCACCAAAAAATTTGGGTAAATAAGGCAAAATTTAGCCAAACATCGAAAGTACCAGACTCAAATTAATTTTCTCCGTGGGCAAACTAAAATCGTTCCGGACCACAGAATACAGGACTAGAGAGGTACAACCTGTACTTTAGTCACTGCCTTTATTCACAGCGTGCTTAAACAAAATATTTAAACAAAATAAGAAAGAAATACTTATACTGTACTGGAGTCTCAATTAGTTTTAATTAAGTTAGAAAGACTTTTTTTTTTACTAAAATAATCTTGAAGTTTTCTTTTCTTCAAATAAACATAAAAAAATTTACTACAGGAGTACATGATACAAGCCATCAAATGAAGGTATTTTTGGGGTACTAGGTGTGAATGAAGCCGAGTCACAGCAGAGACAGTGGAATTTTCTCACCCTGTACTGGGGAAACTTTTCCAAGAGTCTAAGTTATGTATCTCGCCTGGACAAACACAGAGTTGTATTTATTTACACAAACACCACTGTAAACATACATTATATTATAAATAAACAAAATAATGTATGCTACAGCTCTTGTCTTGGGCTTATGATGCAGGCAGGCCAAATTGTGATATGATCATATAGGGTGGCCTCCCATTGTCCTGCACCACCTCCTGTAGCAGGTGTTACTGTCCCTCTCCTTTTACTCTATGAAGGAAGGATTTTACATGCACTTTATACTATTCATACACCTCTACACACTAGCCTACAGTAGCCTACACTGTCAATGCTATTGAACGTGCAGTAGTGTACAATGTACATAACTGTAATCCAGAGTTGTAAAAAGTACTAAACTTTGTTACTTAAGTAAAAATATTGTTACATTGGCAAAAGTTACTCAAGTAGAAGTAAACGTATCCAAGATCAATGTACTCAATCAGCAGTAAAAATGTATCTCATTGATAAAGTACTGAAAGTTAAAAGTAACAACAAAACTATCGTCTCAAATTTTATCATAAATCAACAGTAAATTATAAAAAAAATTGTTAACTAAAGAAAAAAATAAAGGACACATAGCCTTACACATGTTTATTTGCAAATCTTTCTATTGATATTAACCAATATCTGATTCTCAATATTGTGGCTGTCCAACCAGGATCTTTTAGGTCTAAATATAGGACCAGCACGACATATAAGAGAGAGTAAGTTCAGCTGCTTTTCTCCCTACAATCCATCACAAGGATAGTGAATGGGTTGGAAATATATCCATCTAACACTATGATCACATTATTCCTTATCCACACAAGTATCATTGATGTGGACTTAAGGGTCCACAGACTGTTGTCTCTGCTCGCACTATGTTAGGCTACAGGCCTAACTAGCATGTATCCGAGACAGGAGATGACCAACACTTCTCTTCCTTTAAGCTCTATAACTGTCCCAATGCTAACATCTTTCAACACTATTGCCTTGACTGTCCCACTGTCAGGGACCTCCTACCACAGGACGAGTCACTAACCACTATATGTCACCACTTCCTTATTCGTAATAATTTAGATTTAATTCTTGTACGTTACTCACACTTTGGTGGGTGCTAACTCCCATGGTCCTTAAATCATATCAATATTGTCTCCATTTAAGTCATAGCATGCCCTGCGAGACACGAGTACCAATATATTAGTGTCTGACAGCATTGTCTTGTGACTAGGCTTGTTGCCCCCTGGGGTGTAATAATTAATTAAATAATAAATATTAAGCCCAACATGACTAAACAGATACTCACAAACAGCAGATGCAAGTAATGGGGTGTTAAGCTTGAGAGATAAGTCACATAATGTTGGGAAAGAACTCAGTACAGGTAACTCCTTCAGTTGAGGAGTTTGTGGATGATTGTTGCCTCCATAGTAACTGAGTCTGACTACGACTCACCATGAACTGTCCCTCTAATTAAGGTGTGGCTGTAGTGATATTACTTTTCAATTCTAACTGATGCGTGGCTGAATTTATCACACCACGTAACATCTGGTGGGTGTTGGGGGCAGTGGTACTAAGTTAATTAATCAGAATTTCAAGTACACTTAGATACAGGCTTTATATCTAAGATGGAATTGTGGAAAGCATTTTATAATCACAGCCTCTTTGAAATTAATTTTAGGTACCGGTATATGCAGAGCAACTGATGTCGTTTTACTTTTATTCACTGAAAACGTTTTCTTTGCTTAAAAACAGTGTTTAGAGAATTTAGTTGTTTTCACAGAAAATGCTTTTTTTGCTTAAAAACATTTTTTTTCACAAAGTTTTACTTATTTTCACAGAAAACAGGGTGGGGGAAAAGAGAGACAAAAGGATAGGCTAGGTGAGGTGGGTGGTCAAGGTGCTAATGGACACAAGAAGATCAAAGAGAAAATCCGCTGTCATGGCCACTGCCACCTGACCTGACGTAGACCTCACCTCACGAGACATTTAGGTATGTGACCGCATGGTATCTCCCCAAACCCACATCATACCTTTTACGGCTTCACCCATAAATATAACAATAATAATGGTTGCCCCTCGTGTAACGAGGATGGGCAGCGTGAATTTGTTTAAGGTGTAGAAGCTGTCGCCAACATAACAACCACACCCTAAGTTAATGAGTTGCACGACCCAGTGTCAAGGAATAGTCCGAGAAGACCGGACAACTTGCCAACTGTACTGGCTAACCCCAGAACATGATTCGCAAATCGATTAATGTTAATCCAGGTTCCCAATTACTGCTGGAAAGACAGAAGCAAATGGCGTAAACTTACTTGCCCACAGTTTCACCCTACCCGGGGATCAAACCTGGGTCCGCTCGTTTGTGAGGTGAGCATGCTGACCATTACACCCATACCATACTCTCCAACCACACATCTCTTTTACTATGGTTAATAATTAATTAATTAATTAGTAAATATATCATGAGGTAGCCACAGACATTATAACTCTTTGTTTGGGGCATGTAATGATTAATGATTTGTGTGTTGGTTTTTTGTGTGTTTTTTCAATTATATTGGAGTGAAAGTATTAGAAAACCATACTTAAGTAAAAGTAAAAGTACTAAAAATTTTGAGTACTTTTAAAAATACTCCAAAATATTACTTGAGTACAGTACTCAAAGAAATTTATTTTATTACTTTACAACTCTGCTGTAATTACTTTTTACATCTTAACACTGTTTAATACTGTATTCCTGGCTGACTGTACCCTGATACAGTAATGTACGGCACTGCACAACACAAATTGTATGCAAAAACAGCAGCAAGCAAGGGAACAGCCTTGTACAATTACAACAGAATATGAATTAAGTGTGTGAGCCTACTGCCTATGTTACCCAAGCAGCTAGCCCACTTGCCCGGAACATGGGGAAACATGCAAACACATCGCATTATATAACTATCTCTCAGAACTCCAGGGAGATTTTGTCCCAAGATCAGAATGGTGAGATTTTCTCAAAATATTTACGGAAAATACGCATGATTTCATCCTCAAAAACTCGTTCCCATGCCTAGAATGGAGTGAGTTTTCACAGAAAGCTCAAAATTCATTCCGGTTATTGGAGAGCTTCTGGGACTGGAGGATCAGGCTAATGGGGAGATTACTGTCTATATAGTAGTGGGGGCTAAATTGGTATGAACCAACCTAAATAACAAAGGAAACAGGTAAAAATTAAATAAACAAAATTCTTTCTATTAAATTTCTCTAAGAAAAAATGCTCAGTAAAGACATAAAATTTTCTTATAAGGATTTTTCTTTTTTTTATTTGTATTATCATCATCATTCACTTCCCACTGTTTAATACAATATTAATTTCTTTAATCGAGTCATTTTCTGTTTGACTAATGAAAATGATAAAATTCACTTAAAAATATATAATTATTTCATGCAATATACATTAAATTTATTATACTGTCTACCAATGTAAAATTTTGTAATGCTGCATATAAAAACTTTCATTACATATTTACTAAAACCATATTTCAACATCACATACCCAGTCATAAATAGCTTTATATCTCAAGGTTAAATAAATAGAAGTCTTACATCTTGCATCACAGAAAACAATGAAAAAATGTATCAAGTTGGGTTGAAGAGGTTCTCCATGCAGCCTCCAGGATGTACAGGAACTGTTTACAAGTCTGGAGACTGCTCAGGAATAAAATCCAGTGGGATAAAATGTTATAAATCTCAAAAGGTACAGTAATTTAAAAAATACCATTCATAAATTTGTAAGGATGCCAGTGAATAGAAAATCCTAGATAGTAGGCACAGGTGACCTATAAAATTTGGAATTTCAAAGCTCGGAAAACTCTAAAATTAGGATAAATTTTGGCTTTGAACTTAACTCTTTGAGGAAGGTGATGGCAATCATTGATCATAACTGCAGGTCGATTTTATATTTATTTATTTATTTTTTTAAATCTCACCATCTTATTGAAAATAAAATCCCAATTCCAGGGAGGATAAAAATATGTGTGACTTACAAAAAAATAACTTCAATACAATGCCAGAGCCACATGGGTAACTGTGTGGCTTATGGAAGCTATGCCATTATCCCTTCCTTGTCATTCAAATCTCCCTCAGAATCAGTACAGTATATTAATTTGTCAAATCTTCAAAAAATTTGCCACCTTTACCTATGCATGGGAGTGTCATCTTCATTTCCTGAATCAAATATATAGGTGTTCCTCTACTTATAAATCAGTTACAATCCTAAGGCCTGTTCGTAAGTCTAAATTTTCTCATGTAGATACAGTGTACCGAACATAGTATGAAAAAATTAATATATGAGGGACATATAGTACAGTTATACCCGAATAATAAATACAGCACATTACTCTACAGTATATCTCACCAACCTTTAACAATACTGTACTGTAATGTATAAAGAGATTTCTGTATATTAATTAGTAGGCAATACAGTACAGCACAGTATTTAATGTATGAACCTCTATTTAATGCTATAAATTGAAGACATGTTCCTGGCATCTATATATACGTATTACCAAATTTCCATAAAAAAGTAATACTAAATGCTGTGCTGAGGGAAATTTTGTGCGATATAAGAAAGGCTTTACCGAGTCCAATTTTTAAGAAACCTGGTCGTGAGACTGAAAATAAGTCAAATTATCGTTCGGTCTCCAATCTCTCATTCTTATCAAAGGTCATAAAGCATGCTATGCTCAATCAGTTAATTCCTCTGTTAAGAGTGATCCTTCTGGTCTAGTCAACCTATAGGAAGAACTAATCAAGCGTAACTGCCCTATGTAAAATTAATAGAGATTTGGTAATAAACAATTGCACAGGATAGTCCTCCCTCTTGATCTTGCTGGATCTCTCTGCAGCCTTTAATACAATGGATCATCATCTGTTGCTTCAAGATTTTGGTTGTTCGGTGTCCGTGATGATGCACTCTCACTGCTCGAGTCATATTTGTCAGAACAATCTGAATGTGTGATGGTCAGTGGAGCCATTTCAGTTCTGGTCACTTTGTAGTTTGAAGTCCTACAGGGATCAATTTGGGAACCACTTCTGTTTATAGCCTACACCTCCGAGGAAATAGGAAGGGTGACAGCACACATGATTTTGGCTTTTTAAACTTTGGGGGAATACAACTCAGTCCTGTTGATTCTGTCCGTAATCTTGGTGTGTACTTTGACTAAAAATTGAATTTTAAAAAGCACATAAATCCAGTAGTTAAGAGTTGCAACTTTCATATTAAAAATCTATATGCTGTTAAACAGCTTTTGGATAGACAATGTCTGACACTATTAAATTCACTTATTTTGTCTTGGGTTGACTATTGTAACTCTTTATGGGTCTGCCTACCTAATTATCTACTGAAGAAAGTTCAAACAGTGTTGAACAGGGTTGCCAAGCTTACTTTTACTTTCCTAATGAGGACTCTCACTAACCCATTCTTGAAACTAGGATAGAGTTCAAACTCTGCCTAATGGCTTTTGATGCACTAATGTTTGGTGAGCCTAAGTATTTGACCAACCTACTAAATCCTCTGACCATGTTTCAAAATAATTTTGTGTAGTAGTGACGATCCCTCACGCTTTGACGAGCCTAAAGCAGTATAGTAATGTTCTTTTGCCACCTGATCCTTTCCCTATACAGGCAGTCCCCGACTTACAACAGGGTTAGGGACCCAAATCCAGGTCGTAAGTCGAAAATGTGAAAATAACACAGAAAATCTAAAATGGGTGTATCTTTTTCTTCTCAGCACCACAAAACTCTCACTTTTAAGCTTGCCAGCCATTTTAAAGTGAATTATAAACAAAAATTTTGTTTGTGTACTGACGATGAGACTCGAAAATACATAATTTGACAAAATTTTGGTATGACTGAGGCAGGTCGTAAGTGCGGGTGGACGTAAGTCGGGGAGTACCTGTATTAATATCTTGTGGGTTTGTACTGATAATAGTGATTTATGAAATATATTAAGAGGTTTTTAATTAATTTTAAAGAAAAAAATATTGTTGCTTCTATCTTAGACTGTATAATCTACAGTGCAACTGTACACTACATGTCTAAGGCTACTAAAACACTTGGGTTACCAATAGTGTATACATTTATGTTAGTACAGTGGGGTATGCTATAACGAATCTAATTGGTTCTAGAACCTCGTTCGCTATAGCATTCGTTCGTTATAGGACTAATCCGTTCCAGGCCCCCAAATACAACCACTTAACACTGAAAAATTTCTGTGGAAATTGTAAAAAATACAGTACTTTTTCTAACCTTAGTGTTGTTCAGCATGCAGGACAGGAGGTAGTGGAGGAGGGGGGAGGAGAGAATTATGGAGAAGAGGTGGAAGGAGAGGAGTCATCCTTCCTAGCCCTCTTTGGTGACTGTCTTACAGGCACTTTGTCTGTTTATTTATAATTTCTTTCATAGTTTCAAGGGTTATTAGCTTTCTCACTCGCTTTTGACGATTCATTGTTACAATTGTACACTTGTATAACAAAATAGTTATAAAAATGACACGAATTTCCACATCAAAAGACGAAATTTCAACAAGTTCAGTGGTGCACTGACTACACAATGAACCAATATGGCGCCTGACACTCTTGCTGGGAGCAGCGGTACAACAATATTCATGCGCCAGACGAAATAGTCCGGTATTCATCCGCGTTCGTTGTAGGAGTTGCGTTCGTTGTAGCATTCTCGATTTTATAGGTAAAACCGTTCGTTATAGGAATATTCGTAGTAGGATCCATTCGTTATAGCATACCCCACTGCATATAGGAATATTTGGTGGGTTTGTTTTCAACAAAAATAATAATTTATATAACATACTGATTTTCATGTAATCATGTAAGGAAATTTGGGAGTTACAATTATGTATTAATGAAAATTTGAAAATAACACTTACCTTTAGAGGTAGAGAAGTCAACAGTTCCTCTATAGTGTTTTCTTTCCAGAGGAACAATAATAATTGAGTGGGAGGTTTCATCCATTTTGGCAGGGGTATAAGAATATACTACAGTGATAAAAACTCAAAAATTATCAATGAAGGACAAATAATGACAACATGAGGGTGCATTTATCAATAGCATTTGTTTTCTATTCTTCAAACACTCATTACGGCTGCAACTATTGCATTAAAACACTTCGCCAATGTTTTTTAACAAAAGAGCAGCTGCCACTAAACTTGATCCTTTTATTTATAACTGCAGGGCTTTCAAGATATCTTAATACTAAAATCTCACAAAATAGCAATTATGATTAGTTAACCCTTTGAGAACAGTGATAGCAACTAGTGGTCATTACCCACAAGACAGTATGATACAAAAAAAAAAAATTCTAATCATATAAATTATTGATTTACACCATCAACAATATCATGGGTCAAGGAAATAAACAAAGGATCACTCCAATCTCATGTGGGAGCCTCATGGGTGGACATGTAGCTTGTGGAAACTATCCCAGTACTGACAGCAAATTCCTCATTCTATCACTCAAACCCCCTAAAATTTGGTAGATTCACCATTTAAATCTTCAGAAAAGTCACATATTCACTTTCATCAATGTTAGTATATACTGAAGGGTCATTCTTGTCTGCAGAATCAAATATAATGACAGAGTTGTAAAGTAACTAAATAAATTTACTTTTGGTATTTACTTTTTAAAAAGTAAAAAAAAAATTAGTACTTTAATTAAGTATGGTTTTCTAATACTTTTACTCCAATACAATTGAAAAAACCTAAATTGTTACTCGTTACATGTGAACTAATAATATTTTTAAATTAATTAATTATTAATCATAGTAAAAACGTTGTGTAGGTGGAGCCGTGAAGGGTAGTGTGTGGATGTAAGGTCTTGGGTATGGGGAGACACCACGTGGTCACATACCTAGAGGTCTCATGAGGTGAGGTGACATCAGGTCAGGTCAGGTGGCAGTGGCCATGACAGCGGATTTTCCCTTTGATTTTCTTGTGTCCATTAGCACCTTGACCACCCACCTCACCTAGCTTACCTTATTATCCCCCCTACCCCATTGAATCACCTCTCTTCTCCCCCACCTTTCCTTCAAGGGCTTGACCTTCCCATTAGACATCAATTGCTCTTTGCATAAACCTGTACCAAAAATGAATTTCAAAAGGCTGTGATTCTAAAATGCTTTACATAATTCCACCTTAGATATAAAGCCTGTATCTATACATATGTGAGAGAGACGGAGTGTATCTATACAAGAAATGGGATCTTAATCGAGCTTTATTCATTTAACCTTCGAAGATCAGGGATTGGAGGGAGTAACAAAGAATCACTCCAATCCCATGTGGGAGCATCAAGTGTGACCACATGGCTCATGGAAGCTACTCTACCACTGCCAGCATATTCCACATCCTTGTTACTCAAATTCCCCAAGATTTATGAAAATTACTAGTCAAATCTTAAGGGAAGTCACCATCTTAACTTGTATCACTGCCAATAAGCATGGGAGGGTTATCCTTGTTTCCCAATTTAGATATAATGGTGTCAATTTCCTCCTGGGTGTGTGGCTCCAAACACAAGCAGTAGTGGAAAGTCTTGTCTCAGCCATGTTCTTACCAATACTAATGAGCACCACCAAAAAAGAATCTCAGTAAAAACAATGCATCAAATATTTAAATTGGGCCAGCAAATAATTCAACACTAAAGTTGTGAGATCTATCTATACAGTGTTTTCCTCTGTAATGCAACAGTTTTTTCATGTTTTCCACAGATGTTGTTTGGATGATAGTAAGTAATAAAAATCATACGACACCACAAAGAACCTAATAGAAACTGACCTGACCAACCTAGCCTAACCAAACCTACCTAACCTACCTAAGCAAAAATAACTTACTGTATTTTGATATGAAGTTTCAAAGAAAGCACACTTCTTGAAGCGGCATTGTGTAATTTTACGTCTTTTGTGGACGTAAGAGTACGATCACTCGATCAGTTGTTACACTGAAATATATTTCTTGTTCACTGTCAGTTCTCTGCTGCAATTAGAACACTTGCACATTCTCTCAACTTGTCCACGTTGACAGATAAACTCTTGCAGATACAAGTAACTTGCAATACAATAATGCCATTGAATAGAAAAGATGGCTCGCTTCTCCTTTACCTTGGGGAAGAACAATAAGTATAGGAACACACAGTTCACTTAGAATCCAATGATACTCTTAAAGAAAATGTAAATGTATCTCAAATTATAATATATGATTCAAATCCAATTACAGTAGAATCCCAGTTATTCGGGACCTACGGGGATTGAGAGGTGCCAGATACACAGTTTTCTTTTTCAGTTAGTTGAAACTCACTCTTAGGATCCTCCAATAAATCCTAAAATGCACAGTGCTAAAGGCTGACCTAAAAAATTCTTGTCTCAGAAAAATGGACTTCTTAAACATTTATTCCACTCTATATAAACCATGAGGCTAAGAAAAAATAAATAAAATAATATAAAACTACAAAATAAGAGAAATTGAGAGCATGGATGTGTATGTGTGGGCAGTGAATGTGCGTGGAAGTGGTAGGCAATAACTACATCTCTGACTCAAACCCAGCTGCCTCATATGTTGTTATTTGTAATGAAACTATATTAGTCGAGGAAAAATAATTACATTACTCTAATGTGCTTAGAAATAAAGAAAATATACCAGGTAGTATAAAACTATAAAATAAGAAAAATGAAGAGCATGGGTGTGTATATTTGTGGAGGAAGAAGGCTATAACTGAGTGGCCAGGCTCTCTTCTGATGTGACATCATGGCATACACACAGCATAGCAAAGTAGCCACACATCTGTGAGTCAGTTGACTGACAGCCTGGCTGAACTGTGTAATATTGCCCAGAGGATGGTTTGAGTGTGGAAGGAGCTAATTTTTTTTACATAAATTATGTGCCATTGTATTTTATTATATGCTATGAATCAATTTTACTGTTTATCATAGCAATAAACATGGCAGCTCATCCCTGTTGCACACAGTATTCAAACTTACGATTCTCGTTGATTTTGGAGGATTTTTTTATTGTTACTATTATTATTTCAATTTGGTTAGTTGAATCTACCAGCTGTACAGATACTGCATAAGTAGGATTCTACTGTGTATGAATATCATCTTTTATACAGAGAATAGGTTAAAAACCACATATTCAAAAAATAAAAAGAGGACTTGTGCCGGCCATAAACAAGAAGACCACGAATGTGAAGCTTATAAAAAAAAAAAAAAAAAAACCCAAGTTTACACACATCGGAATCACGAATTTATAGTTTAAGAGCAAACAACAACAAGCGTTGCAACAGGAGAATTCTTGGCAGAATATTTATGGTAAAAATTTATTTCTTCGTCTACAAAGCACGTGGAGACATGAAATTAATGCATTATGGTCAGTTTTTCATCTGCAGAACCAGTGGCATCAACATTTTTTCATGCACGAATTCCTCCTCCATCATCTTCCTTAACACTCCAGTCACCGTCATCGTCAGATTGACTCCATTACTTTCATCTCCTCCTCCACCATCCATCTCAAGAAGCCATCTTCTCTTCTTGTGGTGAGAGTTAGAACATTTTTAAAAGTTGATTTAAATTCTTTATGGTTAACAATGTTTTTATATAAAAAAGGTTTTAACAGTAAAAGTGTTTACACGAGTCCGCTGTCCTACACGGCTAAGTATTTACCGCTTAGCGACATAGACTTAAACACTCTTACTTGCATTTCTCCCTTTTTGTATTTATTCTACAGTACTGTACTAATAAATGATATTAACAAACTAAAACAAAATTATTGTAACAATATTAATAATAATTAAAAATAATAAAAAATGAAGGTGAAAAGTGTGTCCTATGTAGATGTTCTTGAACCTACTACCCCTTAATTCCCATTAAAACAAATGTTAATATAAAGCAATTTTTCAATTAAGTGGTGTTTTTCAGGAATGCAAATGTTGCATTATAGAAAAACCGAATGTACTGTACAGGTTATCCCCAAGTTACAATCATTCACTTTAATGATGTAGTCATACTTTTCTGGAAAATTCCAGCTTTGGGAAAAATTTTCCAAAAAATTCATATAAAATTTTCTTGAAACACGAAAAATTCCAGGGAAGGGGGAGCTTTTTTTCCGGTTTGAGAGATATAAATCAGGCACATTTTCCGGAAATTCAGAGAAAATTTTCTGGTACCCGAGAAATTTTGGGGATGGGGGACATTTGTCTGGGTTCGAGAGACGATATAATGGCCAATTTCTGGAACTTCTCAAAACATTTTACCGTTACCCGGAAAATTCCAGGGATGAGGGATTTTTTTCAGGCTTTAAGAGTCGTCTCGTTACCCGGAAATCTCTCATTCCCGGCAGTGCTCTGCACCAATTGTTCCAGCTAACGTAGATATCACTATAGTGGTCCCTCGGTTAACGAACAATTCGATTAACAAAATTTCAGTTAACGAATTAGCTCCCATAAGGATTTTCAGTTCGATTAACGAACAAAACTTCGATTAACGAAATCCTTACGACAAACACGTTTTGTTGTGCGCATCAGCTGATCGGCTAGTCCACCAATGCAGTACAGTCAACCCTCACTTTACGCGGTTAATGTAACCCACAGGGTACCGCGGAAAGTGAGAAACGCGTAAAGTGAATAACATAACATATGGGATTAAATGAAATAGAGACCAGCTGACCCCCAAACTCCACTTTTTCCAACACAATACCTATGTTCTAGTAAAAATAACATCTTAATTTTATGATGGTACATGCACACAATTAATACTTAAGAGAAATAGAGAAATACAGTCGCCAAGTTAATGTCCATTCAAATAATGGACACGACTCCCTCCCCCTCTTCTCACACTACACTGCTGGCTCTTCCCTCTGAGAAATTTTGGGGGAAAACCAGGTATAGTAATAAATAATACCTCAAACTAAAGTTAGGATAATATAATTGACATTGCTGGATTCCTTGTAAGACCAGGAATATTTTGAATATAAATATCATATATTTTGCACAAAAGATAACATATTTACTCAAGAGTAAACATTATATCTAAAATTTGTATGTCTAATGCAAAATCTATGATGTTTATATTCAAAATGATCATCAAATTGTAAGAATTCCAGCAATGTAAATTATATTCTGGCCGGATAATTTGTATGAATTTTATGAGCTAAGTAAAAAAATTATACTTCACCCGTGTAAAGGGGTACACCCACCGCGGAATGTGAGCATCCTGGGTTCTGGCAGGGCACCGCGTAAACGTAGAAACGCGGAATGTGGGACCGCGTAAAGTGAGGGTTGACTGTAATTGATTCTTTGTTTACAATCGTTTCCATTGAAGTAAATATCAAGAAACTTGGTCTACTGAATATTTCTGCATTTTTTATATTAAAATTATTGGTCATTTTGAAATTTAGTGAACATATTGATAATATAGACAGTACTACAGAGAACAGTTTTTGTGTGCCCTTCAGCTGATTGAATCACCCAACAATGCTTCTCAGTTTAACTGTGTTTACAGTGCAGTGAACATCAATTTTGTTGGTCTCTTGAATATTTTTGCACTTTTACATTGAAATTATTGGTCATTCTGAAATTTAGTTAATATAGTGATAATATACAGTGCAGAAATTTTTTATGAAACATGAAGAAGGCATTAGAACCAATGCACTCTGTAAAGAATATGGCATGTCATCATCGACTGCTTCTACAATCAGCTGTTTGATATGTAAACAAAGTTGACGGTAATACAACATCCACACCTCAAAGTAAGTTAAAATACAGTATTCTATTGTTTTTTATATTTATTATTGTACAGTATACTGTACAGTACAGTACAGTACTGTATTTAGTTTATATTTAATGTTTTGTTAATTCCATTACTGGTATACAGTACTTTGTATGTACTTATTCTGCGAGTTGGAACCAATTACCCAATATCCCATTGAAATAATAGATGCGGTTAACGGACGACTCTGTGGAACAAATTGTGTTCGTTAACCGAGGGACCACTGTACTTCCATTAACTCTTATTGGGAAAAATTTCTCATAAAATGTTTCACTATTAGAGGAGTTGTATTTCTCTGGAACACATCCCCAACATATAATGAAGACTCCTTTAATGCAGCACAGTATATACAGTATTTCATATTGTTCTAAGTAAGTATAGATTTCAGATTTACTCATTTTTTTCACCAATGGTAGTGTATTCAAAGAAAAACATACTGAAAGGTGCAACACAGAGTGACTAAGATAATTCAAGAACTATGCCATCTCGACTATCCAAGTAAACTGAGAACCTTAGGAGTAACAACCCTTCAGACAAGGCACAATAGGCCAGATCTCATTGAAAATTTCAAAATCCTGAATGGAATGGAAAACGTGAACTTGGGCCACCAACACAAGGGAACATACTGTAACTACAAGCTCACCAAGCTATCAGGCAAATCAAATATTCATGAATATTTTTTCACTTAGGGGGTAGTAGAACTATGGAACAGTCTGCCAGCCCAAGCTGTGGAATCAAGAACAGTACTGGGCTTCAAAATAACCCTTGACAAAATTATCAAGAACAATGGAGATCCAACACAGGCCAATGGCCTCCTTCCCTTGGTATGACCACCTCTAATGGGTGGCCATTAGGTATACAGGAAGCCCCCATTGCATGTTAATCCTTTGAACGAATCCTCACTATAACGAAAGCAAATTTTACTACCCATGTGCTGATTAACGAAAGTGTGTTCTACTATTATGAAAGGTAAGTCACCCCCACCTTTCTCACCACCAGCTCTATGATCACCACCACTACCTCTATTATCACCATCTAAATCATAATTTTACCTTCCTCCCTCCCTCCCACCCACTGCATCTCACCAACACTGCCTCTCTCACTCATTCTATGACTGTCATTCATGATAGTACAATATTAAACAATACCATACATTGTTTATTTGTTATTCTCACACTCCATAATTTAAAATTTATGTATCTAAATTTGTGGGTAGACATCAACTGTTAAATTTTCTGGTGGTCCTGCAGCCAGTGTTACCAAACAAACCGACTGACGCATCATCTCACCACTTATCATCTTCCTTCCTCCCTCCCCCCACCCACTGCATCTCACGGACACTCTGCCCCTCTCATTTTAATATGAATGTCATTCCCATATTCCCACAAACAACAATTGACAACTCTGTTTATGTACCTTTATGTTTTACACATTTTATTGTTTTTATCTTCAGTATTTTTATGTGTTGCAATTATTTTGTCACAGAGCTTAATATTGTACAGTACTGTACATTACTCTATCACAGAGCTTAGTACAGGAAGAAATCCCCCCGTAATACATTAATTTATATGGGAAAAATGGTTTTGATGAATGTATTTCACATAAAGGAAGCGTTTTAGTGGAACCTAACCCTTTCATTCAATGGGGATTTGCTGTATAAGGTAATACCATGTGTGGGCGTGTTTATGAGTGACTCAAGTATCTCAAACAAACAATAATATGGTCGCTAATACTGTGTTCTACGATTTCAAGATTTAATTTTTTTTATGCCATCAACTAATTTTATTATACTGTAATACAGTAAATGGCCTCTAACCTGTATACATGTATCCCCAACTCGGAAAAACACGACCAAAATCTGATAAATATGGGGGAAATTTGCTTAAGCAGGGGTGGAATGGGTAACTCAGCACCTGCTTCTAGGAAGTGCTGGAGGTGGTTGCTGATGATCACTAAGTGAATAATTAAGAAGTACAGTACTTTATTATTAACCTGTACTATGTGCTTCTATTTCTAATCAGCACGCATATTAGAGTGCAATTATAATGTATACCATATGAAATGCTCTTCTACTTTCTATGATTATATTATCATTCTCCCATTATATTAGGCTGCAATCATGAGCAAAAATATTTACAGCAAGCATAAAAGTGTATAAACTTTTATCCACAGTATTTGTTCTAAATATGTGAGAAAAATGAATTGGGAACTATACTGATCCTGAATAAATTCTCTACAAGATTATTTCAATAAAAGATCCTTAAACAAAATAATTTGACACGATATAAAGTTAACTCATTTCTTTTGTGAAAAGAGTACGAAATGTTTATACCGGAGTCTCTAAAAATTACAGTAAAGCCTCGAATAACGACGAAGTCATCAGGTTCAACTCTGGCTGAAGCTGTAGCTTTCCATAAAGCTATTGCTGAAACTGTTACTGAACCTGAAGCTGCTTATGATGCTGAATTTGATGGTTTAGGCCTTCGAATAATAAAGCTGTCAAAAGAACCTTACACAGCTGGTTTCTTTTCTCATTATACATCTTTATGTAGAGGTCATTTGCATTTATTTAAATTTTAATGCTTTGTTCTGTTAATGGATCCACTTCAGAAAATATGTTCATTGCTTGCTCCATATAATATCCACAGACCTCTCACCTTTTTCATATCGTTTTAACACATCTAGTTTCTCAGATAAGCTTATACACTTTCTATTAGCTTTCAAAACAACACTACCAACACTTGCTCATGTTGAATAAGGATACAAAAATGCTGTAAGAAACCTGAGAAATTTTTCTCCTGTTCTTGTTCAGATGCGTGAAAACAAAGGGACCGCCAAGCTCCGAATGTTGTTTACTGGAGATGCGCATTACCACTCATTAGCCAGGAAGCTTCTTTGCGCAATGCACTTTTCTTTTTTTTTACACTATTTTTTTTATAATACATATCGGGATTTAGTTATTATTAATATGAAAATTTAATTTTACTTTATTGTTATTATATTTTGGTCATAAATACGAATGAAATATGGAAGTAAATTGAATTGGGTCTTAAATTAATTAGGGTCTTAAATATGAAAAGTTGAATAGAGCTGTGTCACAGCCAAGACAGTATACAATGCTGTCAGGGGTAGGAGAGGTCCCACAACACCAGCCACTCAGAAACGGTGACTCGGCTGATTAAAAAAAAACTTCGTATGACATTGAAAAAACCCTGAAAGCTATGTCTAGGCTAAAAATTACAGTAGGTTCAGTGTTCTTAGGCAGCTTGACTCAGAAATCCCCCCACCCTCTGGAATTTTCAACCCTGCAATATACTGTTGAGAGAAGATTATAATGGAAGCCCCTCGAAATTGAGGATGGCCGGCCCAAGGGCCACCTAGGCGTGAATTCGTTTAAGGTGTAGAAGCTGTCGCCAACAGAACAACCACACCCTAAGTTAACGAGTTGCATGACCCAGTGTCAAGGAATAGTCCGAGAAGACCGGACAACTCGCCAACTAACCATTACCCCGCAATACGATCCGCAAATTGATTTACATCCAGGTTCCCAATTACTGCTGGGTAGACAGAGGAAAATGGCATAAAGAAACTTGCCCACAGTTTCACCCTGCCCCAGGATTGAACTTGGGTCCGCTCGCTTGCGAGGTTAGAATGCTGACCAACACAAGTCGCCACTGGAGAGAGAAGATTGTGCAAGTGTTGTGGAGAGGAAATGGATCACACTTATGATATGCTTACAGTAAATTCAGTTGTTTTTTATTTACCATGTATGTAAGAAAGAACCCCCCTTTTTTATCTGTACAGTGGTACAGTGGCAGATCTAGGGGAAGTATAGGGGTATGCATACTCCCCACAGATGAGAATGTTTGAGAATTTTTGTTTTTTAGACTCAGACCACGGTGACCAGACACCAAATATTTGTTTTATATGTAATGTTCAGTTATGCATACCCTGTCAGGCAACAAGGCAAATTCATCAAAATAATGCTCCTGGCTCAATTCCTGAAAATTATTTCAGGAGGGCAATTTGGTACCCTCATCTTGATAATATCATTGAGTCTCTTGTTGTGTATTTCATCAGTCATTTGTTGCTAAAATGGTGACACTCCTACCATCACAGCTTTCTAACCACAACTGAAATGATATCAGAGATATTGTACAGTAGTATACTTCTGTGATAAGCAATTCAGCTGAAAAAGATATTTGAAATGAGTATCTTCACTGGAAAGTTTTGTTCTGGTCAACCAACTGAATGTCTCCCAAGAGTCCCATCAACACCTTAGAAGCATTAGACATGATTCCATCAAGAATTTGCAACATCAGGAAGCTTCTGATGATCTTCTGCACTATTCCTGTGACAACATGTACAGATGAAAGAGCTTTCAGTGCTATGAAGATCCTGAAGAACTAACTCCAAAATAGAATCCCTGATGAACATTTAACTTGAATAACACTGATGTATATACACCCAGATATTAAAATTTGTGTTTCTGATGTTATTAACAGATTTGCAAATCAAAATCAAAAGATGTGTCTCAAATTTTGTTTTAATGATAAATGAACGAATAAATAAAAGATGTCTTGAATACACAATTTCATATTATTATCTGATTATAGTTGAAGGAAAACAAAATAAAATTTTGTATTTTTAACAGTTTAAAACAAGGAAAATGCACTTCTGACAATAAAAAAAAAACACCTTTCTCCACTGAGGGGACTTCACTTGTCACCCCCTTAACTCCCCACTGGGGAGTCTTCCCCCTGGATTGTTGCTGGCAGAGCCCTCCACTAAAATAACCTAGATCTGCCACTGGTACAGTAGTTCATTAATAAGTGAGAGATAAGGGATTGTGGTGGTGTTTGGGGAAGTGATTGTGGTGATGGTGGTGCTAGAGAAGTGTTTGTGGTAGTGTTGGGGAAATGATTGTGGTGGTGGTGAGTGTTGGTGGCAAGTGTTAATTGTGGTGGTGGGGAGTGTTAACTGTGGTGGTGGGGAGTGTTAACTGTGGTGGTGGGGAGTGTTAACTGTGGTGGTGGGGAGTGTTAACTGTGGTGGTGGGGAGTGTTAATTGTGGTGGTGAGTGTTGGTGGTGTTAGTGGTAGTGTTGGTTGTGGTTAGTGCTGGTGGTGAGTGTTGGTGGGGAGTGTACAGGGTAAGTGGTGTTGGGAAGCGGTGATGACGGGAGTGTGGTGGTGGTGTGAGTTGCCTTACTATTAATTTTACACATATCTTTGGGTAGATAACCATAATTTTTTTGTTACTAACACACACAACTGTTCGTACATAATGTATAAAAATAAAATAAAAGATTATCAAAAGGTAAAAAAACAAAAAGAGAATAAAAATTTCTTACGACCACAATTTAAGTGTGCAGATTGTGGGAGAGGCAGAGAGAATGGGTTGTGGGCGGTGCGGTGTCGGGTCAAACTGTGAGTTGCTTTTTTGTTATTTTTCAACTACTGTAGATACAGTAAGGTACAGTATATGTATTTTTCTTTGATTTTTCTTCTCTGTTACATGAACACACAATTTTCATACAGAATGTGCACAAAATAATAAAACAATATTTACCATAAGGTCAAAAACATAAAGGGATTAAACATTTATTATGTGTAGTTAGCACAAGAGAGTAAGGGAGGGAGAGAGCAACTTCCATCATGCTAATGTTAGTTCAGTGATCCCTCGGTTAACGAGCGCCTCGGTTAACGAGATTTCAGTTAACGATTTACCTTCCATAAGATTCTTAACTTCGGTTAACGAGCAATCCCTCGATTAACGAGTTTTTTACAAGCCGACCTCAACATGTTTTCGCTTACATTAGGCGGTCCACCAGCTGTAGTATTAGTCCACCAATACAGTAATCGGTTTTAGGGCTTAAATTCCTTACTATTTTAGTAAATAGCAAGAAGTTTATACTATTCAATAATTTTAAAAGTTTAATATTCAATTTTTTAGTCATTTTAACAATTATTGAACAAAATTGAAGGTAAAGAAACTAGTTTCTGGCGCACCATCCAGCCTGTTAACACAGCAAACAGGCGCCAGTCTCTCTCTCTTTTCAGTGGAGGTAACATATTGCTTGAGACTCTCTTCAACTAAATGCAAATTATTGGTCATTTTGAAATTTATTTTACATATTGACAATATGTAATGCAGTGCAGTGTTGATTTAAAGAAAATAATCTTGAATTACACCAAGTGAACTAAAATTTTATGGGTGAAATGGCACCATGGGGTGACTTCTCTTCCACCCCAATGCCTTCTCTTCTCCCTTCTCCTCCACCCCCATTCTAATTCCCATCATCATCATCATCCAGGAGCCTTCTACATACACACCTCAAAGTAAGTGTACTTTTCTACCTTTTTTGTTGAATTTAGGCAATTTTCGGTGAGCTGGAACCAATTACCCAAAAACCCATTGAAACAATGGTTTCGGTTAACGAGCAACCTGCTGGAACGGATTGTGCTCGTTATCCGAGGGACCACTGTAACAAGATTGCCAAATGGCAACACAGTATTTTTCTTTTCATTCAGTTATTAGTATTACTTTCATTTACTCCTCAAATTTACTGGTACAGTACAGTATATTACAGTAGAAAGTCAATATAACACGAGATATGTTCCAAGAGAGGTCGCTTTAAACCGAATTCACACTAAATCGAAGTGTTGTTTCGGAATAATTTAGTTTGGTACTTGAGAGAAACACAAAATACTAAAAAGACTGGGAGTCTGCCCAGATATGCACCTCAGCCCATCTCCTAGAATAAACAAAACATTGTTTTTTGTGGTTTTATGTTAAAAGAAACACTCATAAATCAACACATCTAAAATTATGGGATGCGAAATGGTCTTGTAGTGGATTTCTCCCCTACAAACGCTGTTTGTCGCTGAGTAGCCGACCCCACCAATTCCCCAGTGTATGCCTCGTGGTCTAGGTCAACCAGCGCCGCCATACATCACGGAGCGGGGGTCAACGACTAAGCCACGCCTACCCCTGCTATTTAAGACTTAACCTCGTGGTGACCTGCCCCTTTCTACCTACAGCCGCAGCCAGCAACACCTCCTCCTCCGCCGCTGCCTGGCGGCCCTCGCTCCTCCTCCTCGCTCCCGCCGGCGAGCATGGCGACCCACAAGCTGGTCGTCCTCTGAGCATCCTCACCAACCAGCTCTCTCTACATCACGCTTGTAACCATGCTGCCTTCCCAGCACCAAGCTGCATTGTACATCCAATACAACATGTATATAGAGAGCACATTGTGAGTTTCCTTTCTCCATTCCATCCTGAGTGTGAACGAAACATCTTGAACCCCACAAATGGTGACTCCCAGAGATTCGCACTAACACAGGATGGAGGAGAAACTGATCACGCTCCCAGTCTTCAAGCAAAATGGAAGACTGGCTTATACACACAGAAGCAGCTATCATCGGCTCTACAACTGCTGTCTCTACACCGCAGGTTAGAAACCCTAGAGCAGATCTACTACTCTAAGCAGACACCAGCTCCTCTACCTGCCCCAAGCACCACGTCCTACCGACCCCAGCACACCCGTCCTGCCTCAGACGCCGACCCCGGCCCAGCAGTAACCCCTGCCGCCCCTGACGCGGCCTCTGTTCCTGAGTGCGGACCAACACACCCCTCTTTTCTCCCTCAGGTACTCCCTGCTAATGTCCTTCACCCTGCTGCTGTTGTGGACCCAGCTGCTGTCACGAGCCGTCACCCGCTTCTGCTGACGCAGCCCCTGCTCCTGACCCAGGCCCACACACCCCAGAAGGCGCATCTGACGACTCTGTACCTGCCGTGAGGGAAGCACAACATTCATCACCTCCACACACCCTTTTTCTCCCTCTCTTCTCCCACAGATAGTGTGTATATAGACAGTTGTATCCAGTGACCGGCTCATCCACGCCATCGCCGTTGTCTCACATGAGGCATGTACCGCCAGTTCTGCCTCACATGTGCTAAGCAACCCTGCAGACAACAAGTCTCCTACACCGCCTGGAGGGAAGGGGGAGTATTGTAGTGGATTTCTCCCCTACAAACGCTGTTTGTCGCTGAGTAGCCGACCCCACCAATTCCCCAGTGTATGCCTCGTGGTCTAGGTCAACCAGCGCCGCCATACATCACGGAGCGGGGGTCAACGACTAAGCCACGCCTACCCCCGCTATTTAAGACCTGACCTCGTGGTGACCTGCCCCTTTCTACCTACAGCCGCAGCCAGCAACACCTCCTCCTCCGCCGCTGCCTGGCGGCCCTCGCTCCTCCTCCACCTGCCTGGCGGTCCTCGCTCCCGCCGGCGAGCATGGCGACCCACAAGCTGTCCTTCTCTGAGCATCCTCACCAACCAGCTCTCTACATCACGCTTGTAACCATGCTGCCTTCCCGGCACCAAGCTGCATTGTACATCCAATACAACATGTATATAGAGAGCACATTGTGAGTTTCCTTTCTCCATTCCATCCTGAGTGTGAACGAAACATCTTGAACCCCACAATCTGTTTACTGGCTGGGAAGATGGGGGGGGGGAAGGTGAGGTGATATGTTTGACAGTTAATGCCAAGGTCTAGTGCTTAATTATTCATCTGTCCTTAAAAGTGACTAAGTTTTTCTCTTATAAAATGTCACTAAACTGACCTAGGAGAATATAATTAACATAGCTGAAATTCTGATAAGATGGTGATTAATTTGAATATAAACATGCTATAGTTCGCATTAGACATTCAAATTTTAGTTTTAATTACAAATGGCTAAAAATTTTATCTTTTGTGCAAAATATATGACATTTATATTCAAATTATTCGCTGTCTTGCAAGGATTCTAGCAATGCAAATTATATTCTCCTAACTTTAGTCTGTGATATTATATATGATAAAAATTTAAATCCTACAGTATAATTACCAATCCCTGGCTGAGAGGGGAAGGGGAGGTGACAGTGACATGTTTGAAAGTTGGGGCTGAAGGTCTAGTGAAGTATTTATTTGTTTATTTATGTCCTTTAGATTGAGTTTTTGTTTTTTGTTTATTTAATGTTACAGAAGTGACCGGGAAGAATATAATTTACATTGCTGGAATTCTTATAATATAGTGATTAATTTGAATATAATCATGCTATAGTTTGCACTAGACAAAAATTTTAGTAATCATTTAGTACATGTACAGTACAGCTTTGCCCTAAGGACAGTGTAGCATGCCCAGAGAAACATTTGGCACAAATTCTAAAATATGATGTGCCAGATTGACTTGCGTAAAATAGGAAAGACTCGCTTTAAATTAAAACATTGTCCTTAATTGTGGGTGTCACTTTAAATCAATAATCTTAAATTGAATCGCTTTAAATCGACGTTCTACTGTATACTATTATTTGATGTACACAGAATAAGTTATTCCATAGGCAAGCCATCCTCTGGGCGATGTGATACGTTCAACTGCTTAGCCTGACAATCACTGGGGATGGGAAGAACCTCCAACGCATCCAGCATGATAGTAATATACCAAAGTTAAACAGTATTTTATTAATTTTTTTTCATGTGTTAGATATAAAATAAGAAAACTATGACATTAAAATGATTTTTGGGGAAGGACTTTCTGCTGATAGGTAATGCTGGGTTATGTGAAGTGACAGAGTAAAACCATATGGATATTCAGAGTTTGTTTTGGAAAGGAAGTACTAAAGTAAAATATGCCTATTACAGCAGAAAGAATAAAAGAATGGCGAAGAGAGTGGGCATTTGCTAAATTTTGGCTACCCAGCATTACAGTGGGAAGGTATTAAAAAATTATAGTATTAAAAAAAAATACTTAAAATGCTTCCTAAATTTTTTTTAAATACAATAGTAATGATGAATTGAAATACTGGTTTTCACAATAGGAGATCAGATGAAAGAATGTAGGAATACTATATCAAGGCACATATCCTGGAATAATATTAAACAAGATCCCATTACTGTATTAACAAGACAAAAAGCAATGTCCCTACAATACAAACAGAGTGCACTACAGCAATGCCCAGACAGTCTGGAGACTACAGTTCAGCCTTCTACAGTCCTTAGAGTTTTATAAATAAAATAATAAATCACGAATACCTCCATTATATTCCACAGTTGACCTCAACCTTTATTTACATTTTGAGATAATATTATGTTTACTATTTGCAAACATGAAGCTGATATATAATACAAGCTAAGCATTAACATGTATATTAAAATCAAGTGCAGATGATGAGCAAAATTAGAACAAACTTGGTCAGGTCATGAGAATCTCAATAACTGGGTGCAAGATAATGAAGGCAAGTGTATAGTGCTAAACATGGCAGGGCAGTAGGTAATAAGGAGAGAAAAGGAAAAATAGGAGAAGTGAGAGCATGAACCTGCAGCCAAGGTGTGAAGACTATTGTATGGCGACCGAAAGGGAGACCCATCACCTGAGGGCAGAAAACAAGGTTCGGCAGGGTCACTACAGGTCACAAAAGGTATCTGATGTAAAAACTGGCTGTACTTGTTTATAATTATTTCTGCTAAAACTGGTTAGCAATGATCTACTGTGTAAATGATTAAATTTTCAGTTTAATTTAAATTATGTTCTATTTAGGGAAAAAAAAAGTTTTTATAATACATAAAATTTCCTGTACAGGGTATATTCATATTTATCAACTAACCTTCCAGTGATTATTTCCATAAGGGTTAACTCTGGATTAGTTGGTTATTAACATGAAGTTGGTATATTTTCATAATCAAACCAAATAATCAATATGATTAAGAATAAAAAAAATAAACAAATAAAAACATTAAAGGAACTATCAGAAAAAAGAAGCGAGACTGTAGTAAGGCACCTTAAAAAAAAAAAAAGTTATATACACATGATATCTTTTAATGTTTGGACAAATTATTAATGGTTTAATAACCCCAACACAAAAAAAAAAAAAAAAACCCTACAATCTTGTCATTTCATATTAAATTATGTACTGTATATGAAAATATCTGCAAAATAAATATGAAAGATTAATCCCAAAATTCCATTTTATGGCAAAGCCATAAAATAAGTGCTAAGTAAGCCATCAGTCTATGACCCATAAGGTCATAACATTAGTAACTGAAATTAATTCAAACAATTAGTATATTTCTCCTATTGCATCTTCAACCCTAAAAGGGGTAGGAGAAAAAATAAATAAAAATTCCCAGAGACAATACAAAGAGGAGGTTGGATAAGGAAGTTACATCATAAAAGTTACTGTGCAGCAAACCTTTCATAAGAGTCATTTATACAGAAACCTTGTGTCCACACATTTTTGGTTATACTGCACATTACAGGAGGTCTCCGACTTACGAACGTCTGACTTACGAATGCCCGCTGATACGAATGGGGTTAAACTTGAAATTTACAGTACAGTGGTCCCTCGGTTAACGGACGGTTCGATCAACAAAATTTTGGTTAACGAATTAGCTCCCATAAGGATTTTCAGTTAGATTAACGAACAAAACTTCAATTAACGAAATCCTTACGACAAACAGGTTTTGTTGTACGCATCAGCTGATCGGCTAGTCCACCAATACAGTAATTGGTTCTATGTTTACATTCGTTTCCAGTGAAGTAAATATCAAGAAAGTTGGTCTCTTGAATATTTCTGCATTTTTTTATATTAAAATTATTGGTCATTCTGAAATTTAGTTAACATACTGATAATATAGACAGTACAGAGAACAGTTTTAGTGTGCCCATCAGCTGATTGAATCACCCACCAACGCTTCTCAGTTTAACTTTGTTTACAGTGGAGTGAACATCGATTTTGTTGGTCTCTTGAATATTTTTGCATTAAAATTATTGGTCATTCTGAAATTTAGTTAACATATTGATAATATACAGTGCAGAAATTATTATGAAACATGAAGAAGGCATTAGAACCAATGCACTCTGTAAAGAATATGGCATATCATCATCGACTGCCTCTACAATCAGCTGTTTGAAATGTAAACAAAACTGCCGGTAATACGACATACACACCTCAAAGAAAGATAAAATACAGTATTCTAGCGTTTTTTTATTTATTATTGTACAGTATACTGTACAGTACAGTACAGTACTGTATTTAGTTTATATCTAATGCTTTGTTAATTCTATTACTGGTATACAGTACTTTGTATGTACTATTTCTGTGAGTTGGAACCAATTACCCAATATCCCATTGAAATAACAGATTCGCTTAACAAAATTTTTGGCTAACGAACGACTCTGTGGAACGAATTGTGTTCGTTAACCGAGGGACCACTGTATTTTATTTACCTGATGACTTATTTTTTTCTTTCATTGACTGAATTTTGTCATTCTCTTTCTTCTTTTGTCTTAAATTAAGTGATTTTAGATGTACAGTATATAACATGTGTCGACTTGCCTACAAATCCAACTTTTGAACGTCCCCAGGAATGGAACCTGTTCATAACCCGTGGACGCCCTGTACTATATACTATTCACCAATTAGGGATCACTTTTCAAAAAACAAGATTAGTTTTCAGTTAACATGATCAACAGACAAATGTATTCTGGATGTGTGCTATACAATTTCTTTTTTTTATTCCTATTACAGTAAGTCCTCGCTTAATGTCGTCCCGCTTAACGTTGTTTCGGTACTACGTCGCTAAACTGTAGAGACCAAAAATTCGTTTAACGTCACGGACTACTTTTTACAGAGCATCTCTCATCTGGCAGCGTTACACTCTCTCGTCTCGGGGCACTAACCTCACTCGCATAACGTCACAGCGTCCCCAAGCCAGTCTTAGTTACGACTTCACATTATACGTGTGTGCTAAGTGTTTTAGCTCTAAAATTGTACTCTAATCATTCGAAATGGCTTCCAAGTGCCCATCAAGTGCTACTGATGCTAGTGTAATGAAGAGGCAACGTAAGACCATTACCCTTGCTATGAAAATGGATGTATTAACCTGATTTGAAAAAGGGGAACGTGCTGTGAACACAGCCGCTGTGCTTGGTCTAACTCCCACAACAGTGCGTATTATCCGGACCAACGCTGACAAGATTAAGGTTAGTGCTGGAAGTGGTACTACTCTCAGTGCAACTAAAACAACTCATACTAGAATTACTGTGATAGAAAAATTTGAAAAGATGCTGGCTATGTGGATGTAAGGACCTTTATGGTCAGCCGAGGATGGTTTCAACGATTTAAGCACCGTTATAACTTCCACAACATAAAGATGACTGGTGAAGCTGCCAGTTCAGATACGGTTGCTGCCAAGACATTCCCGCCAGAATTCAAACGGATTATCCAGCAAGGAAGCTACTCACCGAAGTAAGTCTTCAATGTGGATGAGACTGGTCTCTTTTGGAAGAGGATGCCTGAGAGGACCTATATCTCCAAGGAGGAGAAAAGAGCGCCAAGTTTTAAAGCGGCGAAAGACCGCTTGACGCTGCTGCTGCCAGTGACTTCAAGTTGAAGCCTATGCTGATTTCTCGCGCTGCCAACCTACGGGCCCTGAAAGGTTACTCTAAGGATGACCTTCCTGTCATTTACAAGGCAAACAAAGAGGCATGGATAACCACTGCCATATTTAGCCAGTGGTTAAAAGTGTATGCCGTCCCTGCACTGAAAGAATACTGTGCTAAGGAAAACCTTAACTTCAAAATTCTACTGATCCTTGACAATGCTCCAGCTCATCCTCCCAATCTTGACGACTTGCACAACAGTGTAAAGTTGTATTCCTGCCTTCCAACACGACAGCACTGATGCAGCCTATGGACCAAGGTGTCAACTCCGCATTCAAGGCGTATTATTTACGCCATACCATGTCCCAAGTGCTCAACGCTTCAGACGGAGAAAATAAATCAACGCTCCGAGAACATTGGCGCAGCTTCAACATTCTTCATGCAATTGACAACACTGGCAAGGCATGGTAAGAGGTTTCAGAAAGTTGCCTGAATGGTGTGGGGCATAAACTGTGGCCCGAGTGTGTCAACAGTTTTACGGGACTCAGACTTAGTCCCAGCTGTGAAAAGGGATATCCTCAGGTTGGCTAGACAGGCAGGCTTTGATAAGCTGGAATCAGAGTATATTGAGGACGTCCTGGCATCCCATACAGAAGTGCTCACCAACGAAGATCTGTAACAATTAACAGAACACAGTCCCATTGAAGACGAAGCAGACGAAGAACCTCAACGAACGCTAACTTCCAAGAGGTTGGCAGAATCATTGAACATGTTCCAGCAAGCAATGCAAATGCTTCTAGATGACGACCCAAACAGAGAACGTAGCTCAAAGGTTCAACGCAGCATTGAGGGCAGTCTTGGTTGTTACACCGAGATCTATAAGGAGAAGTTGAGTAGCACCAAGCCGTCAACACTGGATTCATTTTTTCGTCGCGGGACGGCAGAAGTAGCTTCTTCACAACAGCCGGCAGCCAAGGAGGAGCAAGCAGCTGCGGAGGAACCCCAGTCGGAGGAGGATGAGGCAGCGTCAGAGTCTCAATGACTCACCACCCTCCTCCTCCGCTCCCACCCTCCTCCTCCACTCCTGCCATCCTCCTCCTTCGCTCCACTACCCACTCGCTCTATCACCTCCACCCATCAGTGAGTACCAACACAAACTTAGTACTGTAGTTCTATATACTGTTTTCTATAGAAATGGCAATGATTTTCTGTATATGTAACATTTTTCCATGGGGCAAAGGGAGGCTCAGGAACCTAACTCCCATTTTTATATTTTTCATGAGGAAAATTTATCCGCTTATGTTGGGGCATAACACGCTTTGAATTGTAACCCCGACGAATTCACTACGCGGTTTTGCAAGTAAGTGATCAACTTTTTATGACCATCCACATAAAAATCCCCCCCATTTAAGTAGATTCCACTCAAAAACTATGAAATAAAACCTACGGATTTAAAAGTCCCGATAAATTCTACGTATTTTTAGCTGAAGTGTTTGAAATTTCATCCTCTTCCTGGCGTCATGCATGCACACACGTGTCCCCGCGCCAGGCTCCCGCTTTGTTTCATCCAGACCAGTGTTGTGTTGTGTTTACTCCTGCCTTTGTTGTGTCTTTTCATGCACGTTGTGGTGAATTATTTGATACTTTTTGTAGCCACGAGTTCTCAACCCAAATAGGGTGGTGCAGCGCTCAAAAGGAAGCACGCTAGGTATAGTGTACGTAGATGTAAAATTAAAAGTGATTAGGCGAGAGAAGAGTGGGAATGGACAATCCACACAGTCTATTTTTTTCATTCTCCGACTAATCCTCCTCTCCCAACACCACCTCCATCAATCCAATCAAGTCAAACCTTTGAAGCTAAGTAAATAAAAATATTTTATTATATAAAATTATTTATTTTTAAAACATTACAATAAGTATTTTGTCTCAATGAACCACTGGAGTGAGTGTGCACTAACAACGGTTGCTGCGGACCACCGGGTCGCTGGCACAACCTATGTTGCCTCAACACACCGACCCCAATGAACTTTAAGGATGTTAGATAACTTAGAAAGTTAAATTATTTCCTAAAATAATGTGTTATCAAATGTCTATAAGATAAATAATTGTTAAAAGATATCTTATAATTTTTTTTTGAGTGTCGTGTACAATGTTTTGGTCCCAATTTTACCTATTTCTATTATTTCTTATGGGATTAATGCCCTGCTATAAGTGAATTCATTATCAGAGGCGTTTTTCTGGTCCCAATTAATTGCGGATAACGAGGACCCACTGTAGAGGGGTGTTGGGGAGTGGGGAGTACCATAAGAAGGTGGGGCCTCATGTAGTGCCTAGCGTCCTTCCCTCACATGCAGCGAGACTTTGTGCCAAATGTGGGGACTGGAGACATTGGCACAATGAAATAGGAGAAATGAATAAGGGAATCCACAATAGCTTATAAGGTAAGGTAGAGGCAAGGTGTGAGTTCATTTGGCAGCTGGCAGGCGAGAAGTCCTGTACTTTTTGAGATGTTGGACAGGGGTGATAGGGAGACAGTAAATAACAAGAGAATAAATGGAAACCCAATGGTTTACTTTAACATACAATAATGGTTATAAGACATGCTTAGTCTAACTCAGATGGCTTATTGGATAAACAAGCCTAGGAAGCTCCATGTTATGTATTATGATTTTATAATGTAATGTTTGCCAATGAAACTTTTAATAATTCTGAGACAGGAATGTCCTGCTCTGAAGGGACACCCTCAGGTTGAGACCTGAATACACTTTAGCCTAAAGTTAAAAGTTTCATCCTTATACAATAAATTAAGACCCATCTAACTTACAGATGGACCCAAAGTTACACTTCTAGGCATGTAGCCCTAAAACCTTCTTTCTTATGGCCAATGCAAGCAAAAAGACTGCATATGGATGACAACTACAATTCATCTATTGTACCAAAAATGATCAATATGGAGCAAGAGAGGGAATATATGTCTATGTTCTCCACTTATCTGTCACACACTCACAAATATTTTTTGCATGATGGGGAGGGGGAATGCTTTTTCCAATGCTTATTTTATATACTGTACACTGTATACTAGATAACATATTACTTGCCAACTACCCATCAACAGCAGTTTCCTGTACTTAACTATATTTTATATTTTGTACACCATCTACCGAGAACAATATCTAGTGTTTAGGTGTTCATTGGTTTCCAGTCACCAATAGAAGATTTCTAGCCCAATGAAAGGTACAGTGTATGTTTGCTGGATCAGGTCCATCAAGTAATTCATATTGTTTGCTACACTGTGGATATGTTCCTCAACTAACAATTTATCATCATCATCTACCACATCCAGGTCTCTTTAATACAGTATTTTATGCTGTATGGTTTCCAGATTTCTAGCTCAGCACAGAGGGAATGTTCACTGGATAATATGTATTAAGTAGGAATGGGACTGTTTATCTTGTGTCCCAGTATCTGGAACATTCCTAACACCGGTATGTTCTGAAACAAATTATTTAAAATGAGTGGCAAGTAATTCCTAAACTGAGCCGTGAAATTTACAACCCCTCCCCACCTGTAAGTTATATGTTTTGTTATCCAGAGTAGTTATTTTTCAACTCATAAGTTTCTTAATTTCTTTTTATTTAGTTATATGCACACAATCCTACATACAAAATGTGCAATAAAAAATAAAAATAACATAAAAAGAAATAATTAACAGAAGGTGTAAAGTATTTTAACTCATAATTTCAGGAAGATACTATACACATACATATTTTACTTATTTACATGCACACACTTCTTGTAATGAAAAAGTTTAAAGTATCTACAGGTCAGAGGGTCTGCAGCACAGAGCACCGTTGCGAAGAACATTGCAGTGCTGCTAAAGCAAGCATTAGTGGAGATTGAGATGCAGTTTGCTCTTTTTATGCTTCCATTATGGTATAGCTATTGATATACAGTAGAACGTCGATATAACACGAGATACGTTCCAAGAGAGGTCGCTTTAAACCAAATCTGCACTAAATCGAAATGTTGTTTCAATGGAATAATTTAGTTTGGTACTTGAGAGAAGCACAAAATACTAAAAAGACTGGGAGTCTACCCAGATGCACCTCAGTCCATCTCCTAAAATAAACAAAACATTGTTTTTTGAAGTATTATTTTAAAACAAACACTCATAAATCAACACAGCTAAAATTATGGGATGTGAAATGGTCTGTTTACTAGCGATCAGCTGTGGGAAGATGGGGGAGGGGGGGGAGGAGGGGAGGTGATATGTTTGACAGTTGATGCCAAGTTCCAGTGCTTATTTATTTATCTGTCCTTAAGAGTGACAAAGTTTTTCTCTTATAAAATGTCACTGAACTAACATGTTCTAATAAATTTTATTACATGGGGCTAAAATTTTATCTCTTGTGCAAACTATGACGTTTATATTAAAATTATTCGCTGTCTTGCAAGGATTCCAGCAATGCAAATTATATTCTGCTAACTTTAGTCTGTGATATTATATAAGATAAAAACTGTAAGCCTTTAACCACCAAACCCTGGCTGGGAGGGGGGAGGGGGAGAGGGAGGAAGAGGAGGTGACAGTGACATGTTTGACAGTTGGTGCCGAAGGTCTAGTGAAGTATTTATTTGTTTATTTATGTACTTAGAATGAGTTTTGGTTTTTTGTTTATAAAATGTTACAGAAGTAACCAGGGAGAATATAATTTACATTGCTGGAATTCCTATAAGATCGTGATTAATTTGAATATAATCATGCTATAGTTTGCACTAGACAAAAATTTTAGTAATCATTTAGTACATTATTTTGAGTACATGTACAGTACAGCTTTGCCCTAAGGACAGTGTAGCATGCCCAGAGAAACATTAGGAACGAATTTTAAAATATGATGCGCCAGATTGACTTGAGCAAAATAGGAAATATTCGCTTTAAATTAAAACATTGTCCTTAATTGTGGGTATCGCATTAAATCAGTAATCTTAAATTGAAAAGCTTTAAATCGACATTCTACTGTACTTTTGTTTTTGCTTTTTATATACCCCGTACCTATAATTTTAACTTCTAATGTTAGTGTGCCTATTTTTAGGGGTGAATCTGGTGATCTGAACAGAGGCTGTGCAGCCAGTTACAGAGGTTATACTGTACTGTATATTTTACAAATACCCTGTACATTATATTTGTGTATAAACCAATTTCATACAGTACAGGGGGGTCCTCGTCATAAGTGAATTCATTAAAAGTGGTTTCGCACTTAAGTGGTCAAATAATTGTGGACCTACATGTAAAAAGACCCCGAAGTTAAGAGGATTCCAAGGCTGAAATTAGTCAATCTTTGGGAGCACAAGCGTTGAATGATTGAAATTCCCGCCAGCCTCCCATTCTCTTTAAGTACATCCTCACCCACACTATGCATGCTTAGTACCAGTCGCCTGTATCCACATGCATTATTTTGAAGTGCTCCAAAAACTATAATAATCAACTTTATTGTGGCTTTGTTGACATTGGTGGACTATTTTTGTAGCCATCAGCTCCAAACCGAAGCAAGGTGATGTAGTGGTTAAAAGGAAGCATAGTAGCTATGAGATGGAGGTGAAATTAGAAGTTGTATGTCGTAAGAAAAGTGGTAAGCGTGTCAATGAACCACTTTCACTGAAATGAGTGTGTAATCAAATGTTTAACAAGTGTTTCAGTGGAATTAATCCCCCTTTATAAGTGGTTTCATTATCAGTGTCTTTTTTTCTGGTCCCTCTTAACTACTTATAACGAGGGGTCAAAAATTTTATTTATTTATTTATTTGTTTAATATTTATTTTACGGGAATTAGCCCACCCGGGCACAGGTCAAACGACCCACAACAGGGCTTGGGGGTGAAAAAATAAGAACCGAAAGAAATTGGTACATAGAGAAGAAAAGGGTTATACTGTGTTAATCTACACCACGAAGATGCCGAAAAACCAGCTTTCTAAAGTGAGACATTGTATAAGTATGGAAACACATAAGAAGACAGAGCATTCCACAGTTTGGCTGTGTGAGGAAAGAAGGATGTACTATAACGGGTTATCCTCGTGTGACCGACATCCACAGAGAAACGGTGGGCACCGCGGGCAAGACGTGTGTTACTAGCCTTGCCGGCTGTACACAGAATGCCAAATCCACCGAACATTGCCCGTTAAAGTACCTGCAAAAAAAAAAAAAAAAAGAGAATGAAGTAACATTGTGGCGAAGAGAAAGGGAAGAGAGATTGTCGACAGGGAGTCTGTATATTGTTCGACCCCCTTTTTTTTAAGCCTGAATTTTTCATATCTCTCTTGTATAATTTGATCCTAGCTTTTGAGAAATGCTACTAGATATAATCCTAGACATAAATTATACCAAGACACCAGTTTCATACGAATCCGTCTTGGCTGTGACCACCACCACTTTATTTGTTTTTCAATAATTAGTACAGATATGTTACTGTAATAATCTGTGCTTATTAATACATGTACCCTTCATATACAATACAGTATAGTACTATGTATATACCTCATAGGTACAAAATAATGTCGATCAAGACATATTTAGGTCATAAGACCCACTAATCCCCCACCCAACACTGGGGGACCTGACATTGCATCTGGTCAGGTTAATAATGTGACCCAATAATCTCCCACCCAACCTTCATCACAAGTGATAAGACATGATTAATTATGTATTACAGTACAGTCAATTGAGTGAAGTGTGTTACAGAGACGTGACGATCGCCCAAGTGACTAACGAGCCGATCAGTGGTGAAAAGGATAAAAGTAACAACTCTACCCTGTATTCATGCCTGTATCATATAGAGCTTTTTTTTTAATATATTTATCTAACCAAACTTTTAGTTAAAGTGTACAGGATTATTTTGATGAAAAAAATGGCGTGTCTAACGAAATTATAACTGATTTTACTGACTCCGGTATCAACATTTTTTAAGTTTTTTATATGAGAATGGAATTCCCATCACTATATCATATTAAAATATTTCATTTAAGGATATCTTAGTGGTAACTTCTCTTATCACAATTAGCCACGCTTGAGTGAGAAAAGGGGGGGGGGGGAGAAAACTGACCACGCAGCCCTCACCTCCCAAATAGGTTGACTCCCACACTCTTCAGCCAGCATTAAACACACACACACACACACAAGGCACCCTGGACAGGCTGCAGGCATGGACTACGGAGAACAAGGTCACCATCAATCACACCAAAACCATAGTCATGCACATCAACACCACCACCACTCCAGTGCAAGCTCCAGCAGCTAAAGTGGGTGCCCATCCTCTCCAGTTAGTGCAGTCTGCTAAACTCCTGGGTGTTAATATAGATCACAAACTGGACTGGAAGGCCCATGTAAACAACTAAGGCAGCCTCGTACCGACTTTACATGCTACGATGACTCAGGTCACTTGGGGAACCCACGCCAGAGCTCAGGACTATCTACAATGCATTTATACTCCCAAAATTAACGTATGCAACACCAGCCAGCCTGGTCGTCTTCTCTCAACTCTTCCCAACAACGTCAGCTAGAGAAGGTACAGAAGAGGGCCTGCAGAATCATGCTCGGCGCAGACTACGGCTACAACAACGCTTTCTCCACCCTCAATGCCATCCCTCAGTGACCTCCACCACCACGCACTAGCAAGGTTTGGTAGTGGACTACTGCACCATCCTCGTCATCGCCACCTACTACCACCTGCAGTACCTCGCGCAGTCCGCCACTACAACAAAATTCAGCCCATAAGAACCCGCACTGATAGATATAATAATAGCACCATCCCATCTAGTGTTAAAATAATAAACAGCTCCTGATTTATGCACTTTACAGCCCTGTAAATGTATTGAATGTATATTATTATGTCTAAATCACATGTAAGTTTGTATATTTTCAGCCACCGGCTGCAACTCTATTAATAAACTGTTTATTATTATTATTTTTATTATTACACACACTCCAACAACTACACACACTCAAAAACCACCCACACTCTCCAACAACCACCCTCTCACTCCAACAACTACACACACTCCAACAACCACCCACACTCTCCGACAATCAGCCACACACACACCCCCAACATCACACCCTAACGCATTCCAACACCTCTCACATACCCCTAACAAAGGAATTAAGACAACAGACATAAAGAGTGAGGGTCTTATTGTGTGACAAATTTGCGTGTGTGACTGAGTTAAATATTAGCTGTTGAGGAGTGCTTGGCAATACTCATTTCCACTCCATCTCTCTTATCACCCACACCTTTCTGCTTTCTCACTCCATACTTTAAAAATGTTATGTAAGGTAATGTTGAAGGGGTACATCTTTGCTCATTTATACTTATACTTATCATAATCACTTTAAAAATACTTTACGTTTCGTGTTTATTCAAGACATCTTCAGGTCATGAGCCCCACTAATCCCCCAGCCAATAGAGGGTGACTTGACATTCCATCAGAAGGTCAGTAATATGAGACCACTAATCCCCCACCCTACCTCGACTGAACATTGCATTAGGTCAAGTACACGAGACCCACTAATCCCCCACAGCTCCATGCGCGTGGAAATTACCAGTCTTTGCTGTACCACACAACTTTATTCACGCCCATTTCATAAAGATTTATAATTTTCATATTTATTTATTTTACCAAACATTTAGATAAATTATTTTGGATTATTATAGTAAAGAAATGGAGTTTTTAACTTAATTAGAACTGCATTTACGGACTCAGGTAGTTTAGACTCGAGGAAAACATCTCCAGCACCCAGAAATATTCTGGGGAAGTGGGCTAGTGTCTGTCGGTGCAAGATGTCTAGTTTAGACGCTCGGAAACTTTTCCCAGTAACCGGAAAAGATTCCGGGGATAAGGAATTTTTCTAGGTTTGAGAAAGTCGTCTGGTTAGCCGGAAATCTCTCAACCCCGGAAGAGCTCTGCACCAATTGTTCTGGCTAACGGGGATATCACTGTATCTGTAAAATTATGTTTCACTTTATAAATTTAATAAAAAAGGGTTGCTTGATGAGCCTGTCCAGTGAATTGATCTCTATTAATTTGTTACATGTACAGTCAAAGACAAATGTCATGTCGTGAAAATTGGCGAAAACATATGCCGAAGGGCTAAAACTTTTGGTGCGTTCTGCCTTGTGGTAGGGGGCTCTCATAATGTTTCATGAGTTATATTTAATATTTGGACAAAACCGCGACACGACTTTTATCTTTGACTGTACACCATACAATATATTCTTATTCCACGTTAAAGGAGGTAGGACAACAGTTAGTTTTGTTCTGAGTTTTCATTTATATTGGAAGGGATGTCAAACAGTCTTCGGGGAGGAATGCATAGGATATGTCACGGACTGGTGAAGTTTCGATAACTGTGAGATCTGCCCTCGCCCCTTTTCCCGGAAGATTTATATACACCACTATTAAACAGCCTACTAATAGAATTCACATGAAACACAGTATTCAGGTAAGATAATAATAATTTTATATATGCTGGCCATAGTGCAGAAACTGTGGAGTATGCTGCCACAATTAACTTCAAATATCGTATAACTCAAAAACCTTTATGAATTAAACAATTCTCCATAACCTTTTAAACATCTTCAATAAAAATTTTCTTTTGGTTTTATGACATGGTGTATTTCACAAATTTGTTGCAATGCAAATGAATGACAATATGTATTGTATGCCCTTTTTAAATATGGTCCACTCATAAAATAACTTTAAAAAGTCCCTCGAAGACTACAGTAATTCGAAACTTCTTTAAGGAACACTATCTTCTAGTTTGAACTGTGGGGTTTGTTATATCTATGCAAGTGTGATTAACTCAGAATGACAACATTTTACTTTCAACTTACTCTGATTTCTGTACAGACACCAGTGGCTGCAGTAACTATCTGGCACAAGCAAGTGGTTGATATAATAACAATGATAAACACATAATAATAATAATTATAATAATAATAATAATAAAAATAATAATAATAATAATAATAATAATGTAAAGGTAATAACATAATAATAATAATAATAATAATAATAATAATACAGTACTGTAATATTAATATTATTATTGATAATGGTGATAATAAAAAAAGGCAAAACAAAATTACCATTATATATATATATATATATATATATATATACAAAATAATAGAATCATACAACACCAATGATAAGAATGATTTCTTTCTGTATCACATCATATTGTCCACATTACAGTATTTGTAAGCTCATTGTGTATTAACCTAAATTCATCAATCGGCTAATTTCTACTATTGTATCTTCATGGTGTTAGTACATTTGCAATCACAATTTGACAACGTTCCATTCAATTACCCCCCAAAAATTCCATAAACTAAACTGGACACACTTCATCACACTGACTTTTAACCGAAATCATTAATTTATTCATGCATCATCCAATAAGAATTAGCACAATCTCACTTCCAGGAAAAAAAATGATTTACTTTTTGTTATCTGTAAGAAACTATAAGAGGAAAAATGGAATTAATCATTACTGTTAACCATTTGTAATCTCATGCAACCCACCTTAATTCTCTGACACTGCACATGTTAGTTGTATGAGTATCATATTTCAGACAATTGTGAGGTAAATTCTACTTCTGTATACGATAAGTTATTAACAGGAATTGCAACATAAGCAGATAGACATACTGTATATTAGTAGTAGATATTAGAAACCAAGCAATGTGACTTCCTATCACAATTTACCAGGGATTTCTTTTTAATAGCAAACACTATTATGATAAAAAATAAATAAAAGTGTCATTTAGTCAACTCACTTTACACACACATAGTAAAGCATTTTTTTCTTCAAAATGTGAATGATTTCAAGCATTTCAAGTACTTACGAGTTTAAAATATCCTTATGTTGACATTAAAACACACAAGAAATATTAAATAAAAATAAAAATAATAATAATAATAATAATAATAATAATAATAAAATACACTGACCTGAAAATTTAGGAAGTACAATTATTTTCAAAATAACATTAATGACCAGATCATCTTTGAAGATGTTTTGAATGCTTATCATTGGCTGATAAGAAAGGAGGGTTGTAAGAAATAATCATAGCACTAATATTAAAAGTACTTTCAGTCACAAGCGATAATGTAGGGGAAATTAAATATTACTATGAACCTGTAAAGTATGTTTAGTCATATTAAATTTTGAAATCAACCAGATCTAGAATGTGTGTTGAATCAAAATCTATAGTGTGTGCAAATTTACAAACTATTACAGGAGGTGACAGCTTGTAGTTTAAATAAGGAAAAAATAAAGCATTTATTAACAAAAATAGTAATTATAGAATATACCTATAGAAGAGAAAATTTCAATTCTACCATACTCGGTACATGAGGTTGACCTTGTGTCTTAGTAAGCTCTGTGGCAATCACGAATAGCAACATAATAAAAATTTAGCTAGAATTATAATTTCCAATGACCATAGGAGACACAGACGTATCCACTGCACTACTGCGGATGCCACATCTAAAAGCTGATACTCGCAGGAACGCTATTCTGGAGTCAGGAATTAAGGTTCAAAACTGGAATAAAACTAAAGGTCAGCTGATGAAACATGAATATTAAATCTTAAAAATGCTTGATAAAAAGCAGTTTACATGGACACCAAACAGGGTATGTACATCAGCTGACCTCTAGTTACGACTCAGAAATAATGCCACAAACAGAGCATACAAACGAGCCTGAAATATAGGACAGCACGGGTTGTACCCACCAAAGGATAAAACCGGTGTTCCTCCTGGTAACGTCACTGAAAGAGAAGACTGTGCTCATGGTTACTGCCAAAATTGTTTCACCATGTGCACACAGCTCATTCTCACCACAACCTCATTACCATCACAAATATCAACATCCTATCAGCTAAATTGTATCTCTCAAGGTCATATAAACTGCTTTAGCATGTAGCCAGCATTAGAAGAAATTAATTAATTTACCATTATTTTCAATCAACAATTTCATAAAAAAACCTCAACGATCATTTTCAGATGTGAAAACAGTGTTATTCTCAGTGTCATTACAATAAATATTCTTCAGTTCTTTCAGTGCAGTAAATTATCCAAGGAATCAAAACATGTCATCAGTGCTATCACAGTTTCAATAATTCTGACACACAATACTAATATGAACATTATTGCATATTACTGAAACGGAAGTAGAGTATTCTCGAGTACATCAACTGCAAGCTTGTATTGTAAATGTTTTAAGTTAGTAATATAAACTACAGAAGTTCTACTCTACTCTGAAATTTGTTAATGAGAAGTACTATGTGGTGCATATTTACAATACCAATGTGAAACCAGAGTAGCCTGCAGATTTATGTTGTTAAGTGATCTACACCTATCATTTCCTCAAGCCCCCCCTGAGATGAAATTTTAACCATGTGAATTCTTAGGAATGTCTAGTAATTACGAGTATCAAAATGCGAACTCATTCCCCAAACAATTATATGAATATTAATATATTCACCTGTTTCTATGAAGCAGTATTTCCAATTAATAGTTAAAATATATTCTAAAAAACACTGAAGAGTATATAGTATAAAGGTTACATAAACAGACTCCTAAATATGGAATACTGCAGTCTACCTCATCAACATTTACTATTAAATTTTCAATTTACTGTACGTACTTAACTAAGGAATCAACACTAAACTACAAAATACCCCATTATACCATGTTATAATTCACTGTGTACTGAACATAATCTAGTTATTTCATAGCAATTAAAAAATGTTCTTGAATTATTCATTGGGTTTGGGAGAAAACGTAATTGGTGTGCAAAAATGACTTTCAATATTGAAGAATAACATTGCAAAGGAATGAACTGTGATATATATATTTATTTGCACTGCAAACAGTAATAAAATTATGCGGATTACATGATATACATTAAAGCTAATCACATGAAAATTCAACTGTTGGCTCTTGATGTTCATTATCATAAATGACCTTGATTATTATCAATCAATAGCTTAAACTAAAAATTATGAAATTTCACAAACTACAATAGATATAACTAGAATTAGTTCAGGAATCAGTTGTCAGTTTTGAGCTGTGTGCACCCAGCATAGGAGCCAGACATAATGCCCAGTTCCACAGTAAATCCACAACATGATTATGACAGACCCAGCAGTTACCACATGCATTACTCTTACTAGAGAGTTTGACATCTTCCCATTATTATGACAGTTATGACGCATACTGAGAAGTAACTCAAATAATTCCTTAATTATTTTTAATTGTAAGCATATTCAAGAATTAGAAGTTGATAGGGTGAAGATAATATAAATGTTTGACTTTTCCCAAGTATACAATGGGCTGCTGCAGGCAAAATTTCTTACTTTTCTTTCATCTCGAAGCCTTCAAATATCATCATCAAAAAGAGAAAGAAACAAAGAAAGAAAGAAAGAAATTAGAAAATAAAGAGAAGAGAAAGAAAATAGTACATGAGAAGAGAAAGAAAGAAGAAAAGAGAAAGAAAAAGAAAAAAGATACAAGAAAAGGAGAGAAGAGGAAAAGAAAGAAGAGAAGAGGGAGAAGAGAAAAGAGTTGTTGTTATGTTATTACTGTGTTTCAACAACTAAGGTCTTTAAGTGTGTTACAACATACCATACATTATATACAGTAGTACGCTGATTTATGCGGTCAATTAAACCCACAGGGTACCACGGAAAGTGAAAATCGTGTAAAGTGAACAACAGCACATATGGGATTAATTCCAATAGAGACTGGCCCGACCCCCAAACTCCACTTTTTCCGAAACAATACCTATGTTGTAGTAAAAATAACATCTTAATTTTATGATGGTATGCTCACACAATTAATATTCAAGAGAAATACCGTCGCCAGGTTAATGTCCATTCAAATAATGGACTCAATTCCCCCCTCTTTCCAGCTCACTAGCTCCTACCTCTCTGAGAAATGTTTGGGTGAAAACACTAGATTTTAACGTTTAGTAATAAATAATACCTCAGACTAAAGTTAGGATAATATAATTGACATTTCTGGATTCCTTGCAGGTCAGGGAATATTTTGAATGTAAACTTCATATATTTTGCACAAAAGATAAAATATTTGATTTGCGTAAACCAAATTATTACATTAGATCTAAAATTTGTATGTCTAATGCAAAATCCATGGTGTTTATATTCAAAATGATCATCATATTGTAAGAATTCCAACAATGTAAATTATATTCTGGCCGAGTAATTTGTATGAATTTTATGAGCTAAAACAAAAAAAATTATACAGTACTTCACAGCGTATATGAGTAGATGCACTGCGAAGTGATGAAAGTCCGGTTCTGGCAGGTGCATCAAATGAGAATTGAAATTGAAACCATGTAAAGCGGGTAATACTGTGTAGGTATATATATATATATACAGTAATACCCCGCTTAACACGGTTTCGCTTTAGTGCGATTTTACGATACGCTGTGTCTCGCCAGAGCCAACTTTCACTTAACGGTTTTTCCACGATACGGCAGAGTGTCCGCCCGAGAGCAATTTTTAGATTCGCCCCACCCGCCACCCTGCCTGACTGCCTGCCTAGCTCATAAAATTCATACAAATTACACAGAATATAATTTACATTGCGGGAATTCTACAATATGATCATCATTTTGAATATAAAATCATAGATTTTGCATTAGACATACAAATTTTGATATAATGTTTACTCTGAGTAAATATGTTATTTTGTGCAAAATATATGACATTTGTATTCAAAATATTCCTGGTCTTACAAGGAATCCAGCAATGTTAATTATATTATCCTAACTTAGTTTGAGGTATTATTTATTACTAAAAAGGTAAATATTCTGGTTTTCCCACACATCTGGTAGGAGGGTTGGTGGGGGGTGGGGAGGAGGGACCGACCGACCATCTGTTACCGTGTGAAGAATATTTTTTTTTATTAACTGAAGATATTTGTTTTAGCTCATAAAATTCATACAAAATACCCGGTCAGAATATAATTACATTGCTGAATTCTTATTATTTTATGATCATTTTGAATATAAACATCATAGATTTTGCATTAGACATACAAATTTTAGATATAATGATTACTCTGAGTAAATGTTATCTTTTGTGCAAAATATATGACATTTATATTCAAAATATTCCTGGTCTTACAAGGAATCCAGCAATGTCAATTATATTATCCTAATTTTAATCTGAGGTATTATTTAATACTAAATGTTAAAATTTAGTTTTTCACCCAACATCTTGAAGGAGGATTGGTGGGGAGGGTTGGGACTGACCGTGCAGTTGGAAGAGGGGGGAGGCAAGGTGGGTACTTTGATTGACAGGAGAGTGTCGAAGAATATTTTTTTTTTTTATTAACTGAAGATATTTGTTTTGCTCATAAAATTCATACAAATTACCCAGCCAGAATATAATTTACATTGCTGGAATTCTATACTAGGATCATTTTGAATATAACATCATAGATTTTGCATTAGATATACAAATTTGATATAATGTTTACTCTGAGTAAATATGTTATCTTTTGAGCAAAATATGACATTTATATTCAAAATATTCCTGGTCTTACAAGGAACCAGCAATGTCAATTGTATTATCCTAACTTTAGTTTGAGGTATTATTTATTAAAATTTAGTGGTTTCCAAAAATTTCTCAGAGAGGGAAGAGCCAGCAGTAGAGAAGAAGGAGAGGGAGTCGAGTCCATTATTTGAATGAACATTAACTTGGCTACTGTATTTCTATTTCTCTTAAGTATTAATTGTGTGCATGTACCATCATAAAATTAAGATGTTATTTTTACTAGAACATAGGTATTGTGTCGGAAAAAGTGGAGTTTGGGGTCAGGCCGTTTCTATCTGGAATTGATCCCATATGTTCTGTTGTTCACTTAGCACGGTTTTCACTTAACACGGTACTACCCCTGTGGGTTTTATTGATCGTTAAGTAAGGGTAATACTGTATATATATATATATATATATATATATATATATATATATATATATATATATATATATATATATATATATATATATATATATGTATAAGTGTATATGTATATATACTGTACATACACATACATACATACATATACAGCATACATATATATATATATATATATATATATATATATATATATATATATATATATATATATATATATATATATATATATATATATATATATATATATAAAAGTAAATCACTGTAGGTGCACGATTCAAAATGTAGCAGGAGACTGTGTCTCACAATGGCTTGCACAGGTACAGTAGGTCAGCTACTCAATACCTGACCATTGTGACCTGGTCTCACCTCTCTGTGTATATATACACCTTGTTTTGCATTTCTTCTTTAATCTACTCACCCCTGGAAGATGGTAACTACACCTAAAGCCGCCTTTTGGAACTTCGTGTGTTTTTCTTTCAGGTTATCACATATATATATATATATATATATATATATATATATATATATATATATATATATATATATATATATATATATATATATATATATATATATATATATATATATATATATATATATATATATATATATATACACACACACACACACACACACACACACACAGTAAGTATGCTATAATCTAACTAATCCTACTACTAATATTCCTATAACTAAATCCATTTTACCTATAAAATTGAGAATGCTATAAATCAACTTAACTCCTACAACCCAACGCGATAAATAACGATTATTTCGCCTGGCTTACGGAATAGTTGTTGCACGCTTAATTCACAACAAGAGCGCCAGGCGCCATCTTTATTCTCATTGTGTAGCCAGTGCACCACTGTTGTTGAAATTTGCCTTGATGTGGAAATTCACAAGTATTTGCATAACTATTTTGTTATACAAGCATACAATTGTGACAATGAATCGCTCAAAGCGAAAGAGAAAGCTCGCTAACCTTGAAACCAAGAAAGAAATCACAAAGAAACGTGAGGATGGAACAAAGACATGCAACTTAGTGATGAGTAGGGATGCATAAATCGACTATATGTACGATTTTAAAGAATAATGAGGAGTTGAAAACAGTGCAAGGGCTAAGGGAATTCTAGACTTAGCAAAGCAAGGTGTAATGCTATTGGAGGAGATGGAAAATTTACTCTTAGTGTGATAAAGGAGAAAGAAATGGCAGGTGATAGCATTAGTGAAGCTTATAATTTAGAGAAGGCTGTATAACTGTTTGAGGACCTTAAAGCCAAGACTGCAGCAAGTGATAGTGATGTACAGTGTTTATGGGTACCAAGGGGGTGGTTTACTGGTTTGAACCAAGGAGAAATAAAATAAATAGTGGCTAGAGATGTGATGCTGTTAGTGCTTATAAGGAAGCAGCTAGCGAACACTATGACATTTTTTTTTAATATATTAAAGAGGAGGCTTTGTTTCTCAGCAAGTATTCAACTGTGATGAAACTGGACTATTTTGGAAAAAATGCCTCGTCAGCATATTGCCATTACCAAGGAGTGAAATTTCTGTCCCGGCCATAAGCCAATGAAAGACAGGCTTACTCCTCCTTCTTGTGCTGCTAATGCTTCTGGTAACGTGTAAAATAAAGCCACCTTGTGTAAATTATGCAGAAAAACCCCAGAGCTTTAAAAACACTAGGAAGACCCGCTTGGTAGTTAAGGGATGTCAAACCTAAAGGCTTGGGCAGGTGACCAGGAATTTATTCTCTGAGGGGTGATTGAGGTGTTTGGACCCAGTGTTCGAACACCAAGAGGGAGAATCACCTTCCACTAAAAGCTTTGTTGGTGGCGGACAATGCACCAGCCCACCCTCCTAATTTGATGTACAATTGCCAGAGGAGTTGAACTTCATCACTGTGCACCTCTAGTTACCCAACACAACACCTCTCATCCAGCCCATGGATCAACAGGTAATTTCTAACTTTAAGAAGCTGTACACAAAGGCACTGCTTAAAATGTTTTTACATTCATTCTTCCAGTGATGTTAGCTTGAAGGAATTTTGGAAGAGTCACTTCAATATAGCAGTGCTGTATTTTAATTACTTCAGCCTGGAAAGAGGTTACTGTGAGGTGTCTTTTAGGTTGCTTGGAGGCCATTAGGTTTGACTGTGTCCTTCAAAGAGACTTTGGAAGGCTTCTCAAGAGTCAGAAGAAGAGGCTGTTGTCTGGGTGAAATTGTGGCTCTGGGCAATTCCTCCCACATGCTGAAGTGGATGATGATGATGTTGAGGAGTTGGTGGAAGATCAAGGTAAGGAATTGTCCACTGAGGAGCTGCTTGAGCTTCACAAAGAGGAAAAATCAGAGAAACTGAAGCCGGAGCTTAACTTGAGGAGTCAGGGGAGGAGGAGGACAAGGAGGAAAGTCAAGATCATTCCAGCCAAAGATCCTGGGCGATGCTGCTTTGCTGGTGCAAACTGTCCAAGCTTGCTGGAGGATTATCATCCTGATGTTGGTCTGTGCAAAAGGCCATCAGTGTGTTCAATGACAATGTTATGAACTACTTTTGGAAGGTCCAGGAAATCAAGGTTGAAGCAGCCAACCCTGATAATTTCTTTACAAAGATAACAAAAGAATGATATAGACAAAGTGCCTGTGAGACACAGTCACCAAAGAGGCTAGAAGGATGACTCCTCTCTCCACCTCTTCCTCTCAATAATTCTCTCCCTCCCCCTTCCCTCTGCCTCCTGTCCTGCATGCTGAACAACACCAAGGTAAGATAAAGCACCGCATTTTTTGGTTACTTCTTCAATAAGAATTTTTCAGTGTTAAGTGGTTGTATTTGGGGGCCTGAACGGGATTAATCATATTTAATGACGCTATAACGAATCCAGGTTCTGGAACCAATTACGTCGTTATAGCATACCCTACTGTGTGTGTATGTGTATATATATATATATATATATATATATATATATATATATATATATATATATATATATATATACATATATATATATATATATATATTATTAATTCCATTACACTCAAGGCGAGTTAAGAAAAGTAATAAACTTATATCATTAATACCCAGTCACACATTTACTTATTCAAATGTATTTTTTTTATACTGTAATATACTTTATGGGAAATAAAGGTTATATTTCAGTATCTTAGTCTCGGAGCAGAGTAAACAGATTTAGACAATAAAAAAATCTAATTTTTATATTGTAAACCAGAACCTCAACATATACGAATTTAACTTTCGTGAATTCGACTATCCGCATGGAGCCTCAGGGGTTTATATCTACAGTAAGTCTTTGCTTAACTTTGTCCCAGACAACGTTGTTTCATTTTAACGTTGCTACTCTTTAGATACCCATGATTCCGACAATGTTGTTTTATGACCCGACCGATTCGTTATACAGTGGGGTATGCTATAACGAACGGATCCGACTACGAATATTCCTATAACGAACAGTTTTACCAATAAAATTGAGAATGCTATAACGAACGAAACTCCTACAACGAACATTATTTAATTTTTTTTTTTTTTTAATAATTGTTTTTTTATTACAAGTATTAATGATGTTCATTATTACAGGGGTTTAGATGCATATTTATGCACTTTTTTACAATTTTATATTGTATTTTTCAGTGTTAAGTGGTTGTATTTGGGGGCCTGGAACGAATTAACCCTATAACGAACGAATGCTATAACGAACAAGGTTCTAGAACCAATTAGATTCGTTATAGCATACCCTACTGTAATGTTGTCACCCAACACGGACAACTTTGTATGGCACGCCACCCTCTCTCATCTTGGCGCACCACGCTCTCTCGCGGAGCATCACAGCATCCCCAAGCATTTTCTCCCCAGTCTTGTTAAGCTTCCACCGCGTACGTGCATGCTTAAGTGTTTTTACTGTAACCATTCGAAATGGCTCCCAAGCGCCCATCAAGTGTTAGTGATGCTAGTGTTTTGAAGAAACAACACAAGACCATCAGCCTTGCTACAAAAATGGAGGTTTTAAACTGTCTTGAGAAAGGAGAACATGCTGTGTATATTGGAGAAGCATTAGGCCTAACCCCCACAACAGTGCGTACTATCCGGACCAGTACAGACAAGATTAAGGGTAGTGCTGGAAGTGGCACTTCTATTTAGTTTATTTACTTTTTGGATGTATAATATACAGTATATTGCCGATAAAAATTCCATTGAATTTATAAATATGTAATGTATTTTATGGGGCAAAGGGAGACTGGGGAACATAACTAGTGTATTTCATCTATTTCTTATGGGGAAAATTGATTCCGTTAACATTGTGTTTTACAAGAACGTAACCACGACGTTAAGCAAGGACCTCCTGTATTGAAATAATGCAAAAAACTATGGTGCTTATTTTAAAAACCACGGGCATCCACCATGGTGTGATGTCGTGGCATCTTGCTGCTTTCCACGCTGCTGTGTTCTCCCATCTTCTCCTGCACGTCTCGTCTGAGTTGTCTTTGATTTTGCCAGGCTGCGGGAATCCTTACTCCTCCTCCTTCCTCCTGAGCAATTCTAACTTTAATTATAACTTTGTCATGGCTCCCAAAAGGAAATTAACTGGTGGTAGTGCATTTGGTGCAAAGAGAGTGAAAAAAGTGATGACTCTTACACAGGAAATTTAAGTGTTGGATAAACTCGCTAGTATCATGAGTGTGTCAGCTGTTGGCCGTGCAATTGGAGTGAATGAGTCAACCATTATGACTATGACCCATCAATGGAGCTAAGCATCAAAGTGAAACAAAATTTCAAGAATGCTTTGCAACCTTACCAAGAAATCTATAAAGAACTAAAAAAGAAAGCCAGACAATTGCCAATCACAATGTTTTTAAAGTCGAGATCCAGCCTCCCTCCCCCCACTCCCATTTCTCTCCTCACCAACGAAGCCAGGTGTTGTCTGCTTCACCCCTCCCACACTCATGGCCTACCTCTTCCCTTCATTCCACCAATACAGCCTCTCGCCTATCAGCCCTTCTTTGGACATTCTTGATGATCCTAGTCCAAAGGTCTTAAAGGAGCAGTAATATCTTCAGTATCATTACTGAGGCCTCTACAACCGCACATTATGATGTAAGAAAAATACTTTATATAGATAAGTAAGACTGCTAATTATTTTGCTCCCATAATGTTGATATTACATTAATGACTAGGATAAATTATATATTCTTCCCAGTCATACGTTTGTTAAAGGAAAACCTAATATTCAGTATGTATGCATGTTTCATTCACAGCGTTGATGTAAAGGCGTTCATTAGTGTATGTGTAGTTGGTGCAGTGGTAGTGATAAGAGACGTGTGGGACAGACCGCAGACTACAAGTCACAGCTATTGTGATCCAATTGACTTCCCATCATCACACCACATTTACTTGCTTTCTCATTTAATTTCTTTTTCTTAACACACAATAAACTGTATATAGAAAGTACTGTACACATACCTGTGTAATATTTAGAGGGCTTAAGTAAAGTTTTTTTACTCTGAGTTTTTTAAAGCCTACAGTCCCTAATTTAAGGTATGATATTAAAGGTAGGGTATTAAAGAATGTTATTCGCAAAATTTTACATTTGCGAATGTCACAGGAACCTATCCCTCCCAAATGTTGAGGCTGTGGTGTATATACCAAATATTTGAAGAACATAATGAGGTTTGAAATATAATATTTTGTGATTTAATTATGACTAAAGCAATGAAAGGAGCTACCAATAAGAAGAGCGAGAAAGAGAGCTTAACCATTGTCGCACTTTTGTGGTAATTTGTAATACAAACTGAGCCTCTAGTCCACAAAGCCCATTATTTTAGCATATAAATAAACAACTGCTGGATCTGTCTGTGAGGTTGAAAGAAAAAAAAAAAGAGGCAAGTTTCAGGGCCAACAAATGGTGCTGGAACTCCCCAAAACCACACTTCATAGAGCTGCTGCATCCCACTAAGCCCATCTAAAATGAAGTTTCAATAGTTCAGCCTGTTGCTATGTCTGGATTGCTGGTTAATGATGTCAACTCAAGGAAAAAAATTATGCAAGCTTTAGCACAACTTTTGAATAAACAAAAGACCTTAAACTTAGACTGAAAAAATTACAATATAGCAAATGCTAATGTTATTAACACCACTTTCTTAGTAACAAGGTGACAATACCATGTAATTAATGGTTAAGTGACCAGCTCTATATTATTTTCATAAAGAAGCATTCTAGCAAGTTCAGCATGGCGCCTAAATCTAACCCACATCCACAAAGCATAAGTGTAGTGTACTAATCACCAAACCATTTAGTATTACCATGAAAGTGTTCATCTCAAAAATATTTTATACTTTACTTGAAAAGTTAAGAAGTAAATTATGTTTACATTCAATATTTCAGCAGCACTTCATCATCAGCTTGCCACATTTATGAAACAAACTGTCCTATGAACCATTTGGTCAAACTAACAACCTTTGACATCACCTCTCATAAAAGACTTTAATGACCATATTGCAACACATTATTTTGGCAAATGCTGTGCTAATATTCAATACTGTGTATACTTTAGCATCAAAATTAGTTAAAAGTGTTTCTCATGATTATTAAAGGTTTTTATGATTTCCAGACACAACTTCTGAGCCTTGGAATGATGGGACATTCTTGTTTACTTAACATATTGAAGCAAGATATTATAGCATAAGTAAACAACCCATCATGAAGACTTCATCAAAAAAAGAAAGTCATCAACTTCCAAAACTCATGATTTGTAATGGGTGAGATGATCACTAATAACATGACTAAAATTATTAATATTGTTCATCTGTACATTATAACATAATTTGGAGGAATATCATTGTGAATATATAAGAAGCTGTATTAGTTTACTATCATTATAAGTGACCAAATCAACCTTTACATTAATTCGAGCAAACTATCAAGAAAAAAGAAGTCACAAATGAGGCAGGTTAACCCTACACTTTGATGAGCGGAATACAGTGCGGGCCAGGCTTGGATCATCAGCTGCTGTGGGGCTGGTGGGGGCACTAGTCACACGGGCTGGGGAGGCTTTAGCCGGGGAGTGTGGAAGGCTCTCCGTGCCTCGCTCACCCCCATCCCCATCTTGGTTAACTTCCCCCCCACCTGAGTCATAGCTGGGGGGAGCAGACCACTCACGCTCACTGCGACCTGGAAGGTCATATTAACCCAAACAGAGGGTATAATATTAGTTCAGCAAACTATGGCCAAATGCAAACACCTTCAGCAATACAATCTGCCTGAATTTGTAACATAATAATGGAAACCAACATAGTATTCATTAGCTACTAATGCTACCACATTTTCAAATTACTATATCATAAGCCCACAATCTCGACTAAAAGCCAACCAGTTGATTAAAATATCCCAGTTTGTACATATAACAGACTAAAACATGCAGGTTGGAATGTATTTAAAACTATGACCTCTTAATTACAACCAGGGAGAAAAAGATACTACAGTATTCTCTCTAACAATAATGAAAGACCTTTCCCTCAGTCATCTCTCATGATTATTATATTCATGTAATATGAAAAGAAACGGTTCAAGTTTGGTGTCTATAAACCAACAATCCCAAACTATTCTTTATGTTTTGCTCAAAGATAAATATGGAATAAAATACTGTATACATTACAGTACACTTGTATATATACAGTCGATATAATTTACATAATTTAGTGAAACAGCACCATCCCATCTGTCATCATAACTGTATAATCAGTAACAAAATGAATTTGTAGTTTCATCTGATAAACGTCATTTCACAGATACAGTTGTCCACAGGTACTGTAAAGTGTTCCGCCCTCGGTGGCCTTTCTGAACAGGTGGTAACATCGAAGTCATAGTCAAACCTTCTTTAAAGATATTATATCTATCACATCGCTTAGCACAAATCTCGACTACAGTGGAGCACTATACCTGTGGGCAAATGTACATAAAGATAAATATGAAAATGCAAAATCTGTACATGAAGTAATTTCCATGGTGTGTGACGTGAGATCTTTTACGGGACATAAATCACGGAGGGTATTAACACAATACAGAAATCTCCATTTAGAGCACTTTCACTTTAGAGCAATTCTTAATCTAGGTACTTCTTTCATATAGAGTGATTGCAAATTTTGATTTAGTATGTTGTGCCATAACTTAAAAATTAAAAATGGTAATAAACAATGCAACTGCACAAGTGTGAGATGTGTCAGATCACAGGGTCAGTTAACTTACCTTGTGGTTGCCTGGAGGAATCGTCATTGTGTAAGTACAGGTATAGTAGTATCTGTGTTTATATGAAAGTAAGCTGTACATTATTACAGTGCCATACAGTATTAGAAATTAATTTATTGTTTACAGTTGTTGAGGCAATATTTTGTGTAAATAATAGCTATTGTGTAGTAGTCACGATTAAGTACAAAGTATTGGAATCATCTATTTGACTCTCATCATGCTTAAAAAAAAAAAAAAAAAAATTACACTGCTGCTGACGTGAACTACAGTAATCCCCTGGGTTATGGAAAGGAAGCATCCTTGAAAAGCTGACAGTCACTTGAACCCCATTTTCCCATTGACTTCCATTATATAATTGGAGATGAGTTCAAAAAACTTTTTTTTTAAAAAGTATGAGTATGAAAGAAAATGAACTTTTTTAAACACATACATTGATTATTTTTATGATATATGATAATAAATACACAAAACTTGAATTTAACTCACTGCCACAAATGATACTGAGTGGTGTGTGAGGTGAGTTGGTGGAATGGGAATTATTGGGAGATGAAGCAAGCCCCTATATGTTTTTGTAATCTGGCTGTTTTTCTCTCGCATCAAACTCCATAAACATCAAGTTTTATATCCAACATAGTTCCTTTAGGGCTCTTTTAGCAACATTGCTTTCACTTGCACTTGATGGCCTCTTTCCACTCATCTGGACAGTCTTGAATAAGTGTTAACTCCAAAAACTGGGGTCGAGAGATCAAGCATACATGCTGGGAGATAGAAACAAACTGAGTCCAGAGGCGTGGGTACATTGCATAGCCATGCTTGGTGGTAGCAAACACCAAGAAATCCACACCAAATAAACTATAATGTCTGCGAACTTTTTTTTCTATATCACAATTTTTGTGTTGAAAATTTTGATAATTTACCCCCATTTCCAAAAATTCAAATTTACGGGCCATATCCCGAATTTAGCGGTCATAATTTACAAATTCCTTATGGGCGAATTTCCACAACATGAGTTTCAGTATTCAGTAATGTGGGTGATACCTCTAATTCATCCTGTGCAATGTAGTCATGTGACTGATACTGCTGAATGAATGGTCTAAGCTACATCTAATGTGCATATTATAAGGAAGACAAAAGACCCTAACTTTATTAGTATCTGTGAGTGTAAACCTAATTTTTCTCAAATTTGCTCCATCACAATTCTTCAATTTTAGGGTTATTTATTGTTTGAAATACTGTACTTTTTTAATGATCAGTGTCAAGTTACACTACCACTGGTGTTAACACAGTACACAAAGCAAATGCATATTTATGCATTTTCTTTGTTTACTATGGGCACTAACCAACATACAGTACTGTAAATTTATCAAGGCCATACTCACGAAAAACAGGTAAACCTCACTTTAAGATAGGGTTACATTCCTGAAAACCCCATCGCAAATCAAAATATCATAACTGAGTTCATTATAACAGGGGGGTTCAACGGGATACGTTCAAATCCAGTCCAAGACACACATGTATCACAGAGACAAATAATTCCTACAATAATAAAAATAAATAGAAAACAATTAAACAACACTCATCACATCATTAAGAACATGCCTGGTCGTCATCACATGTCCCATTTCATGGCTAAGGGAACTCTTGTAGGTGGCCTTCCCAGACAGAGGAGCCTCAGCAACACACTTGCTAGACATTTTTAAAAGTTACACTGCTCACTTCAGTCAGAAAAAACATAGTACAATCTGAACATTAGTGATGTCCTCTCACAGTAAGAAAAAAACACCGATGGGAATGTAACAAAAATGATAGCGGCCAACACTGCTCATATCATGTTCACAAAGACAGAGCCAAAGCACTTTACAGTTACCAAAAAATAGCAAAAATCACTTCATAGTCACCAAAACAGAGCATAATCTCAACGTTAGTGATGTCCTTCCTCACTATAAGGGGAAAAAATCACACTGATGATAGTAACAACAATGATACTGACCAATAATCATCGAGTTACACAATAACAGGCAGATGTATTGCCATGGACCAAAGCACAGGACCGTAGTGCACTGGGTGGCCGCTGATATATGACGCCGTGGCTAACGGGTGCAGCGAGAGATGCATTCCATATTCCGCGAGTGGTCTTAAAACATCGCCATCGTTAAAGCGAAATATCATTGAGATCGTAAATCGAGGTTTACCTGTACTTTACTAGCTGATTCACATGCATGCACTCCCCCCCCCCCATACAAATATACACACACTTGCAACATGCCATGCCACACACCACCAGAGGGTCAAGGCCTATTCGGTGCCCGACTCTGGGGCCACCTGGGCTAGATTGTTAGCCGCTACCCCCAACTCCTTCCCTCTACCCCTCCTCACCACCGGAATGTCAGCAAGTTCTCACCAGAAGTTACAATTAATTTCGGAAAGGAGTGGAATCAGTTTTGAACAGTAATGAACAGTGCTCAAGCCAGTGAAAACAATGGTAACCAGTAGCAGTTGACAGTCATGGCCATGTTAACCTTCACACAATGAGGTTTCAAGTACCCAGTGATAACTGCCCATGAGACCCAACAACAAGCAGCGGTGTTAATCCATTCATGATAGGAGGCCTGGGACCGCACCTGACTGTACACCACTAAGTGAGTGAGGTCCTGTAACACCTGGCCATGTGATGTCCCCATGACGCTACAATGCTATGTTAGATCCCTCATAACACCGTCTGTGAGGGAGTTACAGCACCATGTGAAGTACCTAATAACACCATCTGTGGGGGATTTACAGCACCATGTGTAGTACTTCATAACACCATCTGTGAGGGAATTGCTGCACCATGTGTAGTACCTCATAATACCATCTGTGAGGGAATTACAGCACCATGTGAGGTCCCTTATAACTCCATCAGTGAAGGAGTCACTACATCACATGTGGCCTCCTAATAACACCATCTGTGAGGGAATTACTGCACATCAGGTCCCTCATAATACCACCATCTGCCATCTGTGAGGTCCCCCATAACACCATCTGTGAGGGAGTTACTACACTACATGTTTGCTGCACAACACCTCAGCACATGTGGTCTATGTGACCTCTAATGATAGATTTTGTTAACCCCCCCGCTCCCCCCCATGTCAATGTACTTAATAAGTCATTTCTGTCCATTATATATATTCAGCCTTTGGGATGCTGAACTTTTTCAATAGACCATTAATTATTATAATTATTATTATTAAACAAGCTTTCATACACATACATACATACATGTATAAAAAAAATTAGTAAACTATTTGCTTGATATAACCTACGTAACTGAAAACACACACACAATCAGGAGATGAAAGAGGGATGTCATTCATAATTGTGCTTATGAAATACAGTCAAGATTAACATTCTTAGGTTAAATAATGAACAGCACTGGTATCTGAAATAATGATATTATAATTGTGCTACGTGTTGCCACAGAGCCAGTAACACAAAGAGCACATGGACCAACCACATACCGGCAGAGGAAGTAGACGCCACAAACAGGTTGAGTAGGGAGGTGGTGCGGCGAGATGGTTTGTTGTTGTTAGTACCACAGTTGCTGTTGGCTTTGGTGGTAGTTGTGTTCACTGAGACAGCAGTTGTCTTTATTTCAGAAGAACAGGTAGGATCCTGGGTAAAAATGCTGGTAGTTTTGGGGCTAATGATGGAGGGGGAAGAATTGACGGTGACCCCACTGTTGTTCCCCCCACTCCCTATTCGACTACCAGAGCCTGTTGTGGTGGTCGAGGGAGAAGATCGTAAAGTAACCCTGGACATGGAAAACATTGAAGCACGCTCCCGTAACAATTTTTTACCACTTTCTTTCCTACTAGGCCTTGTGACACCCACAGTACCTCCAGTTAAGACGCTACCAGCAGAACTACCTCCGCCATCTTCTGCGGACGATTTGGACTGATCAGTTGGCTCAGGAGACTGTTGGCCAGATACTGCTGAGCCTAAAGAACCTGCATCCTCAAACACCATTGCATCTGAGGAAAATTAAAATACAGTTTATTGTGATAGGTAGAGTTAAAAATATTTTCATTATTGTGTACAGTTGGGTCTTCATTTACGCGGTCAATTGAACCCGTGGAGTAGCGCCTAAAACGAGAAACGCATAAATGAAATAACAAAACATATGGAATTAATTGAAATAGAGACTGGGCAGACCCCCAAACTCCACTTTTTCCGACATAATACGTACCTTGTAGTCAAAATAACATCTTAATTTTATGATGGTATGCACACACAATTAATAATTAAGAGAAATATCAATATTAGGTTTTTTAACACTTACATTAGTAGAAAAGATGGCTGGGCACACGGGGATGGGGGTTGGTTCCGAGGCAGAGGGCAGATTATTGGCCCTCACCTGTATCACCTGTATCAATTGTATCACTATCCACCACAGAGGCTTGCAGGGCCTCATTGTCAAACCCCTCAAAGTCCATATAAGTCCATATCCTCACTATCACTGACTTGGACCGGCTGTGGTGGGTGAAGAACTCGGTAATGTTTTGATGACTGGGCGACCTTGTGCGCACCCTGCCCGCGCCGCTTCCCGCGTAAATGACCAAATTTGCCGCGTAAATCAAGCATTTCAATTCTGGCAAGGCACCGCGTAAATGACAAAACGCGTAAACCAAAACCGCGTAAATCCAGACTCAACTGTACTGTGAAAACTGTATTATTAAATTAGAATGATAGTTTTCAGACAGTTTACAAGTGAAATAGGATTACAGTGAAATACAAACAAGGAAAAACAATGAGAAAATGAAGGAGGTAACGTGAAAAATTGTAGGAAGAAGGAATATGCAATATTATAACTAAAAACCGATGGTGCCATTAGATGACATATTCATTGGAGAGGAATATAGTGATTAAAAAAATACAGTAGGATCGGGATATATCGTGAGATAGGGTCCAAGGATGTTCGCTATTTACTAAATTGCAATATATAATTACATGTAATCAATGGGGAAAATAGAGCTAGGTTCTGGAGGCCAATAAAAGTGAATAAACTTGACATAAAATGGCACAGTCTAAAGTTAGAATATAAATTGCATTGCTGGAATCCTTGCAAGACCGTGAATAATTTGAATATAGACATCATATATTTTGCACAAGAGAAAACAATTTAAACTTGTATTTCTGGGGCGATTTAGGGATTTTTAGGAAAGTTTCTCACTTTATAAGGTTTTTTTGCTTTATGTGAGGTCCCAGGAACATAACCCCATGCAAGTTGTGAGTCTACTGTAAATAAATTTATCGCTATATATTGAAAAATTTTGATAATTTTCGTAGTAGTGATAAATTTTAATATTTCCTACCTGATTTCCCTCGCGAAATAAAAAAAAATATCACTATACAGGTATATAGGAAAATGTCGATAATTTTGGTAGCCACGATATTAAAAAATCGTTATATAAAGTTACTATATATCTCAACCATACTGTACAATGAAGTGATGATACAAACAATGTGTTGATAATAACAGGAATGATATAATATAAGGTATATATATATAATTTGCAAATGGATGGAAATAAGTAAGGGACGTGCACAATGGAAAATGTAATTAAAAGAGAGAGTAACATGAAAGAATGTAGTATGAAGAATAAACTTACAAAAAATGTTTTCATAAATGAATGGGAAAAGATGAGGCAGGAAAATAACAAGGTGGGTTAGAAATAACTGACATACAGTAAAAGTCCAAAAATCCGAATGCCAGAAATCCGGACCACCCGAGAATCCGGACTTTTCGAAAACTCTTTTTTTTTTAGCTGGGTTTTGTGTATATGTGCGCATGCGTGAGCGCCACAGCTGCAAAGCGACAATAAGCGACCACACGGTCGCCACTTTAAAACCAGCAATCAAACTGTGACAACGTATGTAATTTTGAGTCCTACTCTTTCCATTTACAGAGTACTGTTCAAGCCCATAATAATGGCTCCTAAAGTAGATAAACTTCGTTGTGTGAAGAGAAAGAAGAACACGACGAAATTGAGTGACAAACTTGAAATAATTAAGAAACTAGAACGTGGTGTGAGCAATACTGTTCTAATGGAAACATACGACATTGGAAAGTCTACAATTTATGATATAAAAAAGGCAAAGAATAAAATTCTAGAATTCACAGCTTTTTCTTTAAAACTGCTCGTTTTGATAAATGAAGCATGCTATATTTGCTAATGAATTAAGTATCAAAATGTACCTGTTCATCTCTTCTTCATTCCTCCTTAAATTTGAATTTTAAAAGTACTGCCTGAGAATCCGGAAAATCCGAAAATCCGGACCGATCCAATCCCCAAGCAGTCCAGATTTTTGGACTTCTACTGTATTTTAACTTAAATAATTTTCTGCCATATGATCATACAGTATATACAACACAATATATATATATATATATATATATATATATATATATATATATATATATATATATATATATATATATATATATATATATAAAAATTTAAATCATCTTCTGTCACAGAAAGACTTCTGGTTGAAGCTAGTTTGATTAAGGAATTAAAATCAATAAACCTTAGAGATGGTCAGTTCAAAACTGATAATATGTTACATAAACTTATTTGTCAGTGGCCCAAGGTTAAAAATGCTCTGAAAACCTTTGATCTAGATGTAGGATAGTTATTTAGTGGGTCCCTTATTCTTGACCTGACCTGACTAGTCACGCCACCCCCTTCTTCTTAAGCTCCTACGGTGTGTTGGTGTGGGATTAGTGGATGACATCATCATATGACCTGACCTCATGTTTAATAAGGTCACCTGTATATTTAAGCCTCTCGTCCATGTAATCCAGTTGCCTCTGAAGATGTTTGAATAAAGGAAGAAATTGTTGTTTTTCTAAGATTTATCCACATTATTGAGGATATATATATATATATATATATATATATATATATATATATATATATATATATATATATATATATATATATATATATATATATATATATATATATATATATATATATATATATATATATATATATATATATATATATATATATATATATATATATATATATATCCTCAATGAAAATGTGATAAGATAAATCTTGATAAAATCACACGAAAGGAACACGGAGCACCTTAGTTGCTTTATTCATTAACTATGTGTCGAGGCATCACTGTATGCATATATATATATATATATATATATATATATATATATATATATATATATATATATATATATATATATATATATATATATATATATATATATATATATATATATATATATATATATATATATATATATATATATATATATATATATATATATATATATATATATATATATATATATATATATATATATATATATATATATATATATATATATATACATATATATATATATATATATATATATATATATATATATATATATATTTTATATATATACACACACATATATATATATATATATATATATATATATATATATATATATATATATATATATATATATATATATATATATATATATATATATATATATATATATATATACAGTGACCCCTCGTTTAACGAACACCTCGGTTAACGTAATTTCGATTAACGAACTGCCTTCCATAAGGATCTTCAATTCGGTTAACAAAAAAAAATTTCGCTTAACGAACTTCTTACGAACCGACCTCAACATGTTTTCGCTTGCACTGACCGGGCAACCAGCTTTATTATCAGTCCGCCAATACATTAATCGGTTCTAGGGCTTAAATTCCTTACTATTTTAGTAAATATCAAGAAGTTTATACTATTCAATAATTTTAAAAGTTTAATATTCAATTTTTTAGTCGTTTTAACAATTATTGAGCAAAATTGAAGGTAAAGTGACTAGTTTAATGCTCGGCATCCAGCCTCTTAACACAGCAAACAGGCGTCAGTCTCTCTGTTTTCACTGGAGGTAACATCTTGCTTGAGACTCTTCAACTAAACGCTTTTTTTCTGGGTTTCCAAGCAAATTATTGGTCATTTTGAAAATTATTTTACATATTGACAATATATAGTGCAGTGCAGTGTTATTTTAAAGAAAACATTCTTTATTTACAGCTAGTTTAACTTTGAAAAATACGTGTTGCCATTGTTTGAATCCAGCATGGGGCCTAAGAGATCAAGAAAAGCGATTTCAATCCAAATAAAGCAGGAAATAATAAAAAAACACGAACAAGGTATTAAATCAAATGCGCTATGCAAAGAATATGGCATGTCGGCATCAACTGTGTCGACAATTCTTGCACAAAAAGACAAATTTAAGGAAGTGAACGTGAGAGACAAATCTACAAGAGTGTTTAAAAGTAGATTCCTAATCGTAGAAACTGAGAGGTTACTTCTCATCTGGATTAGGGAAAAACAGATGAAAGGTGATTCAGTTTCTGGTGATTTCATTTGTGAAAGAGCCAGGGAGATTTATGAACATTTAAAGGCAGATCAACCTGGTTCTTCAGGAACAGAATTTGAAGATTTTCGGGCTAGCAAAGGCTGGTTCAAAAAATTTAAGAAAAGAAGTGACATTTTAAGTGTTGTTAGGCATGGTGAAGCTGCTAGTGCTGATAAAGAAGGGGCAGCAAAGTTTTTAATTGAATTTAATAAACTGATGGAAGAAGAAAATTATCTTCCACAGCAAGTGTTCAATGTTGACGAAACTGGGCTGTTCTGGAAAAAGATGCCCAAAAGAACATTCATCACCAAGGATGAAGCCTCTTTACCTGGGCATAAACCCATGAAAGACCGTCTCACTCTATTGCTTGGTGCCAATGCTTCAGGGGATTTCCGACTGAAGCCTATGCTTGTCTACCACTCTGAAAACCCCAGGGTGTTCAAGCAACAGAAAGTGGTAAGAACAATGCTTGGAGTTTATTGAAGTCCAACTGTAAGGCATGGGTGACAAGACAGTTCTTTAATGAATGGGCTGTTGATGTGTTTTGCCCCTCTGTCAAGAGCTACCTAACCACCAATAAACTTCCTTTAAAGGCTCTTCTCCTCATGGATAATGCTCCTGGTCATGACCCTGACCTTGCCAGAAATTTGGAGTATCAATTTGACTTTGTGAAAGTGTTGTTTTTGCCTCCAAACACTACATCACTCATACAGCCAATGGACCAGAATGTGATCAGCAACTTCAAGAAGTTGTACATGAAGAAAATGTTTAGGAGGTGTCATCAGGCAACTTCCATTGATCCTGAACTAACACTGAAACAGTTCTGGAAGACACAATTCAACGTCCTGGAGGCTGTAAAATTGATTGTGTCATCATGGCAAGAAGTCTCCAATAAAACCCTCAATTCTTCATGGAAAGCACTGTGGCCATCAGTAGTCCATGATTTTGAGGGATTTGAGGATGACACAGAGTTGGACCAGGAGATTGTGTCCATTGGTCAGTCATTGGGTCTTGAAGTGGAGGAGAAGGATGTGGAAGAGCTTGTGATGTCTCATGAGGAGGAACTTACTCCTAATGACTTGAAGGAACTGGATGAGATGTTACGGGTAGAGGCTGACAGTGGTGAGGAGGAAATTGAAAGTGATGACCATATGTCAGCTACACAGTTGAAAGATGTGATTTACCACTGGGAGAAGTTCAGGGAACTGGCTTCAAAGCACCCAGAAGTGGAAAAAACTGAACTAGCTTTGTGTCATGTTGAGGACTCAGTGGTCTCCTTCTTTAAACATAAGTTAATGGTGAGGAGGACAGATGCCCCACAGACCACAATTGACACTTTCTTCAGTAAAAGGCAGAGGGAACAAGATGCTAGCCCTCAGCCTTCCACTTCAAGAAGGAGAGAGGATGTTCATGGTGGAGAATCTGTCAGTCCAGAGGTTCCTGACATTTTCATGGAAGGTGACTCACCTTCCAAGAAGCAGTAAAATGCTTCTCCTCCACCTCCACTTCCTTCTCTTCTCCCTTCTCCTCCTGCACCTCCCACTTCAAATGCACATCATCACCATCATCCAGGAGCCTTCTACATACACACCTCAAAGTAAGTAAATTTTTCCGCCATTTTTGTTGAAGTTAGGAAATTTTCGGTGAGCTGGAACCAATTACCCAAAAACCCATTGAAACAATGGTTTCGGTTAACGAACGTTTCGGTTAACGAACGACCTTCTGGAACGGATTGAGTTCGTTAACCGAGGGGCCACTGTATATATATATATATATATATATATATATATATATATATATATATATATATATATATATATATATATATATATATATATATATATATATATATATATATATATATATATATATATATATATATATATATATATATATATATATATATATATATATATATATATATATATATATATGCATACAGTGATGCCTCGGCAAACGAAATTTCGGTTAATGAATTACCTTCCATAAGATTCTACACTTCGGTTAACGAATTCCTTACGAATTTTTCCCAACATGTTTTTGCCTGCTCACCAGCTGCAAGGAATCTAGAAATGTCAATTATATTATCCTAACTTTAGTCTGAGGTATTATTTATTAGCAAAAGTTAAAATCTAGTTTTTTCACCCAAACATTTCTCTGGTAGGGAGGGAAGGTGGGGAGTGGGGGGGAGGGTTGGGACCGACCGACCCAGCTGGCGTGAGTGTGAGGAGGGGGGGGAGGCAAGGTGGGGTACTTTGATTGACAGATAGTGTCGTGAAGAATATTTTTTTTTTATTATTACCTGAAGATATTTGTTTTAGCTCATAAAATTCATACAAATTACTCGGCCAGAATATAATTTACATTGCTGGAATTCTTACAATATGATGATCATTTTGAATATAAACATCATGGATTTTGCATTAGACATACAAATTTTAGTTCTAATGTAATAATTTGGTTTACACAAAGCAAATATTTTATCTTTTGTGCAAAATATATGAAGTTTACATTCAAAATATTCCCTGACCTGCAAGGAATCCAGAAATGTCAATTATATTATCCTAACTTTAGTCTGAGGTATTATTTATTACTAAACGTTAAAATCTAGTGTTTTCACCCAAACATTTCTCAGAGAGGTAGGAGCTAGTGAGCTGGGAAGAGGGGGGGGGGGATTTGAGTCCATTATTTGAATGGACATTAACCTGGCGACTGTATTTCTCTTAAATATTAATTGTGTGAGCATACCATCATAAAATTTAGATGTTATTTTTACTACAACATAGGTATTGTGTCGGAAAAAGTGGAGTTTGGGGGTCGGGCCAGTCTCTATTGGAATTAATCCCATATGTTCTGTTGTTCACTTTACGCGGTTTTCACTTTCCGCGGTACCCTGTGGGTTCAATTGACCGCGTAAATCGGGGTACTACTGTATATATATATATATATATATATATATATATATATATATATATATATATATATATATATATATATATATATATATATATATATATATATATATATATATATAATACAGGTTGACAATCCTTTATCAGAAATCCTTGGGGCCAGAGGCATTTCGGTTTTCTGAATTTTTCGGTTTTCAGAATGGTTAGGGTTTTTTTTTTAATGTGTATTAGCCCACCCGGGCATAGATCACTGACCCACATTGGGGCCTGGGGATCGAAAATATAATAAAAATTATAATAATAATAATAATAATAATAATAATAATAATAATAATAATAATAATAATAATAATAATAATAACAATTCATAGGTCTAGGTCGTGTTTCTCACTTTTGATCTTTTTTTTCATTCTTGTATTTATTTATTATTATTATTTTATTATTACAGTATTATTATTGTTATTATTATTATTATTATTATTATTATTATTATTATTATTATTATTAATTTTATTAATATACAATAGTACCCCGCTTAACGCGGTCAATAAAACCCACAGGGTACCGTGTTAAGTGAAAACCGCGCTAAGTGAACAACAGAACATATGGGATTAATTCCAACAGAAATTGGCCCGACCCCAAAACTCCACTTTTTCCGACACAATACCTATGTTCTAGTAAAAATAACATCTTAATTTTATGATGGTACATGCACACAATTAATACTTAAGAGAAATAGAGAAATACAGTCGCCAAGTTAATGTCCATTCAAATAATGGACTCAACTCCCTCCCCTTCTTCTCACACTACACTGCTGGCTCTTCCCTCTCTGAGAAATTTTGGGGGGAAAACCACTAAATTTTAATAAATAATACCTCAAACTAAAGTTAGGATAATACAATTGACATTACTGGATTCCTTGTAAGACCAGGAATATTTTGAATATAAATGTGATATATTTTGCACAAAAGATAACATATTTACTCAGAGTAAACATTATACTTATCTAAAATTTGTATGTCTAATGCAAAATCTATGATGTTTATATTCAAAATGATCACCAAATTGTAAGAATTCCAGCAATGTAAATTATATTCTGGCTGGGTAATTTGTATGAATTTTATGAGCTAAAACAAATATCTTCAGTTAATAAAAAAAAAATATTCTTCAAGGACACTATCTGTCAATCAAAATACCCCACCTCTGCCCTAGCTGGGTCGGTCCCTCCCTCCCTACCCCCCATCCCTCACCTTCCCTTCTACTAGAGAAATGTTTGGGAGAAAACAGTATCTTTACATTTTTAGTAATAAATAATAACTCAGTCTAAAGTTAGGATAATATAATTGATATTTCTGGACTCCTCGCAGGTCAGGGAATATTTTGAATGTAAACTTCATATATTTTGAACAAACGATAAAATATTTGCTTTGTGTAAACCAAATTATTACATTAGATCTAAAATTTGTATGTCTAATGCAAAATCCATGATGTTTATATTCAAAACGATCATCATATTGTAAGAATTCCAGCAATGTAAATTATATTCTGGCCGGGTAATTTGTATGAATTTTATGAGCTAAAACAAATATCTTCAGTTAATAAAAAAAATAATATTCTTCAAGGACACTATCTGTCAATCAAAATACCCCACCTCTGCCCTAGCTGGGTCGATCCCTCCCTCCCTCCCCCCCACCTTCCCTCCCTACCAGAGAAATGTTTGGAAGAAAACAGTATCTTTACATTTTTAGTAATAAATAATAACTCAGACTAAAGTTAGGATAATATAATTGACATTTCTGGATTACACCCACGCACCCCACCCACCCACACACACAGTGAACCGTCACTTTACGCGGTCAATTGAACCCACGGAGGCCTGCGTAAAGCGAGAAACGCGTAAAGTGAACAACATAACATATGGGATTAATTGAAATAGAGACCGGGCCGACCCCCAAACTCCACTTTTTCCCGACACAATACCTATGTTCTAGTAAAAATAACATCTTTATTTTATGATGGTAGGCACACACAATTAATATTTAATTGAAATAGAGAAATACAGTTGCCAAGTTAATGTCCATTCAAATAATGGACTCAACTCCCCCCCCCTCTTTTCACACTCGCTGGGTCTTCCCTCTCTGAGAAATGTTTGGGGGAAAACACTAGATTTCAAGGTATAGTAATAAATAATACCTCAAACTAAAGTTAAGATAATAAAATTGACATTGCTGGATTCCTTGCAAGACCAGGAATATTTTGAATATACATGTCATATATTTTGCACAAAAGATAACATATTTACTCTGAGTAAACAAAATACTTACATTAGATCTAAAATTTGTATGTCTAATGCAAAATCAATGATGTTTATATTCAAAATGGGTGTCTCTTTTTTTCTCAGCACCACAAAACTCACTTTTAAACTTGCCAGCCATTTTAAGGGGAATTACAAACGAAAATTTTGTCAGTACACAGCGCAATCACTAATGTTGGGTCTCGAAAATACGTAATTTGAAAAAATTTTGGTACGACTGTGGCTCTTGTATGTACGGGTGGTCATATGTCGAGTAGGTCGTAAGTCGAGGAGTAGCTATATTGGAAAATATTCCAAAAAGTTTATAATTATAATCTGGACCTTAGCTAGCGGAACCTTATACGCAATGTCACCTCCCTCTACACCTCCTGCTCAGGTAATCAAAGCTAGACACAGCATTATGGATTGAACAAAAACCTGTTTTTTTCTAAAAAAAAAAAGTTTTTCTGATAAAGTCCAGAATGCGACGTGGACATCCCACCCATTTCCACCCCTCGAGAGTTGACATTTGTATACTGCTCGCTCTAGGGCAAGAGATGACGGTAGCAATGCGAGTGATGGAGGGTGCAGGAGGGGGTTTTGAGAATTGCAATTAAATGCCAGGTAGCGACGTGTCCTCCTAATATTACGTATTTAAGTAATTATTTAATGTATTAATTGCCTGTATGTTGGTCTGGCGAGTTAATGCTAGGCATTTACATATGTAGGTATAAAGCTAGATGCTGCATTCTGGACTTTATCACAAAAACTGGGTTTTTAGAAAAAAATGGCTTTTTTTATGAATAACCACAGAGATAAGATATATCATATTTAATCTTTTGCCTTATCATTCCATTCCTTTAACATATAATAAGTAATCAACCTACTTGGCTTCTCCAGGCCAGTGTGTTTGGAGAGTGCAAACTGGTCAAGAAGTTTTTCCACAGAGAATTGAGAATACTGATTAAGGAGATCACGATGAATCTGTCCCATGGCTTCATGGTTACTCTGCAGCACACTTATGTAGGTCTGTACAAATTGTAGCATTTGTGCCAGGTGTGCTTCCTCAACAGTCTGAAATTTCTGAAAGGGGGAAATCATTTAGTCAGAGGTAGAATCTTAAATATGTAAACCAAGCAAGAATTTCTTATACAGTACTACCTCTCTATAACGAACTTCTTTATACAGAAATTCGCTATATACCAAACTGCTCCTCAGATTCCAGTATTACATCTCTATACCGAATGAATTCGCTATACAGTACAGTACTGTACCTGTATACCAAACCCTTCCTCAAATATCTGAATAGTGTACTGTACTACCTGTATATTATAATACAGTATAATACAGAAATAATAATAATAATAATAATATATATATATATATATATATATATATATATATATATATATATATATATATATATATATATATATATATATATATATATATATATATATATATATATATATATATATTTCATGTAGATCCACAATGAAAATGTGGATAAGATAAATCTTGATAAAATCACACGGGAAAAGGGAAACAACGGAGTTGCCTCTGAAGATGTCTTGAATAAAGACGAAAGCTAAGGTGCTCCGTTGTTTCCCTTTTCCCGTGTGATTTTATCAAGATATATATATATATACTATGTATATAACACTCATTTTTTACTCCTAATGCAAAACAAAAATAAAAAATTTCCTCTTCACTTACTAGCTCAAAAGTTTTCCCAGGCCAAATCTGTGTGCTATATACCACTAAGAAAATTGTGACCAAGTCCCAGGTTGCTGATCTGTCTTTCTGCCTCATTTACACACAATTGTAGGGTCTCAATTGTTTCTCTTACATGACAACACAACATACAAATAGCATTTCTCACTATTGATTTTATTCATTCTTGTATTTCTTTGTATTTATTATTATTATTATCACAGTGTTGTTATTATTATTATTACCATTAATATTTTATTTTACTTTTTATTAGAAATTTTATTTAATATGAATTATTATTATTACAGAGACCCCTTGTTTAACGAATGCCTCGGTTAACGAAATTTCGGTTAACGAACTGCCTTCCATAAGGACCTTCAATTCGGTTAACGAATTTCTTACGAACCGACCTCAACATGTTTTCGCTTGCACTGGCCGGGCAACCAGCTTTAGTATCAGTCCGCCAATACATTAATCGGTTCTAGGGCTTAAATTCCTTACTATTTTAGTAAATATCAAAAAGTTTATACTATTCAATAATTTTAAAAGTTTAATATTCAATTTTTTAGCCATTTTAACAATTATTGAACATAACTGAAGGTAAAGTGACTAGTTTAATGCGCGGCATCCAGCCTATTAACACAGCAAACAGGCGTTAGTCTCTCTCTGTTTTCACTGGAGGTAACATCTTGCTTGAGACTCTCTTCAACTAAACGCTTTTTTTGTGTGTTTCCAAGCAAATTATTGGTCATTTTGAAATTTATTTTACATATTGACAATATATAGCGCAGTGCAGTGTTGATTTAAAGAAAATAATCTTGAAATACACCAAGAGAACTAAAATTTTATGGGTGAAATGGTGCCATGGGGTGACTTCTCTTCCACCCCAATGCCTTCTCTTCTTCCTTCTCCTCCACCCCCATTCTAATTCCCATCATCATCATCATCCAGGAGCCTTCTACATACACACCTCAGGGTAAGTGAACTTTTCTACCATTTTTGTTGAATTTAGGCAATTTTCGGTGAGCTGGAACCAATACCCAAAAACCCATTGAAACAATGGTTTCGGTTAACGAACTTTTCGGTTAACGAACGACCTTCTGGAACGGATTGAGTTCGTTAACCGAGGGTCACTGTACATGTATTACCTTTGCCCCTGGGCCGTGGGTGAGTGACCTGTGCCGGGTGGGCTAATCCCTAAAAAAAAAAAAAAAGTAGAAATTTAAAAGGTTTCCAATGGTACAATCAGATTTTTGCTACGACTAGTACGTAAAGTATGCTGTAAATTATGAAAACTTTAAAAAAATAAACCGCAAAAAGCACAAACCTTTTTTGTTTTTCCAAATTGTATTGTGATATGTAGCGAACTTTTTTTAAGAGATTGGTGTTTTGGGCTTACTTATACCATGTATGGTTAAGTAGTAATCGAATTTACAAAAAAGATATTGGAGCAACTTTCTTTCCCCCTACTGCATTCGAAATCATAAAATCTATGATTATTATATAAACCTCAATGACTGTGAGGGTGTGTAGTGGATCTGTAGTGGATATAATGTTGATACTTACTGGAGGTGAAGTGCATCTGATCTGGATGTTTAGGGGAAATGTTGTGGACCTGTTGGATAAGTAGTCAAGGTCAAGTAATTTGCATCCACCATCAGTCTCATTGTATTTGCGCATCACCACAACTTCAAGTTCAGTTTTATTTGTTGATTACCTTACTTTTTTCATAACCAATTCATTATTTCTACATACTAAACTAATTATTTCATATTTACATTATATTTCATAATTAGCAATACATGTATTCCTCGTCTAACAACTAAGCAATATTTCGGTTTAGTGATATAAAATTTTTAACACCCTATCTTGTTTAACGGTGGTCAATTTTGGGTTTAGCGATGTTCGGTTCACTGGGAAAACTTTGGGAGTGAATTAAGAAAAACTGGGGATTCTGTGCTCCAAGCGCACATTATTACAATACTGTACTATACTCTAATGTAGCTTAGAAATATAAAAAAAAGATAATATAAAACTAAGAAAATATGAATAATGAAGAGCATTAGTGTGTATGTGTGGGAAATGAATTTATGTACAATCAGCTGCACTCTCCCTCCCCCCTATGTGACGTCACAGCATACAGGCAGCAGCCACACATGACTCACGAGTCAGCTTAGTAACTGCCCGGCTGAACTGTGTTGCGTGTATACTGTACCAGTAAATGTGAGAAATAAAAAGAAAATAATTATAAATAAAAGAAAAGAAATTACTGTACAGTCATCCCTTGGTTATAGCGCACTTGGTTATCGCGATTTTTGTTATCACGCCTCCATCAAAATCTGCACACCTGCTGTTATAGCGCATTTTTCAGGCCGAGAATTTAGTTATCACGCAGTTGCCTCCAGGTGTAATGTTACCCCCTTGCTTCACCTACATCTATTGAGGATAAAATCTTTTGCCTACAAATTGACAATAACACATTTGCTGTAATCAGACATATCTAAGTCCTCAACAATTGCAACCCCAGATGTAATTTCAAATTCTGTGTCATTACTAAGGAAAAACGAAGTCTCGGGTGCACTCTAAGATTGAGAGAAAACGGAGGACTCAGGCGTCCTGAAGTGATGAGAAAACGGACTCCTCAGACAGGGGACTCAAATAAAGAAAGCATAGCTACATGTTTTGTGGACTACAGTATTGAGCGTACCCTTTTTATCACTTTGTAATAAACCTAGCCATGCCTATGTGTGTTTCTGATACTTACCATAACATTATCTATATCTTTAGTGGGTATAAATGGTCATAAAATGGGAAAATTGGGGTTGGGTCTTGGGTGCCTGGAACCAATTAGAATAAATCGCATACTGGTAGGTTCTGTATTTTCGTTATCGCATTTTTCGTTATCACGCACTCAACGCAGTCCTAATTAGGCGTGATAACCAAGGAATGACTGTAATCCAGTGGTGCCATTTGCCAACTGTTTCACTCCACCCGGGACATGAGATAGTAGGTAGTAGGCAGTTACCAAACAGGGAGGTACTACCGCCTGGGAAGATATTGGAAGCATAATGTGTTGTCTAATGGTAGACCCTGCTGCCTTGGTTGACTTTTGATTGCTTCATTTTTTTTTAAATACTCATAAGGCTAAGGCTTTTCTGTGGTCCTCAATTTCTGAGCTTAATAGCAATGCAAAGATTTTCCTTTTGCCAGACATGGCAAAGTGTGAATGTTTGACGGTACTCTGGACAACTGGATATTACCTTACAATATATACTTAAGAAAATAGAACAAGTTTTTCTAAGGGTGCGTCTTCACTTGAGCACTTTAGCCAGAATGAACCAAACGAGCAGACAACGCACGAACGAACCGAACGAGCAAATTTTGAGTGCAAGCTCTCTGTATTCTGCATGTTCGACGGTGCTCGTCTTATTCCCACCATTTTCCTCAGTTGAACCATGGCTCTCACGGTGGCAGCAGGTGCATTCTTCATTATTTACTCCTTAGCCAGAAGGAAGAAGTAGTTTAGGAAAGTGTGGTTAAAGCAACTAATTTCTGGATGGAAAAATATGTCCCTGTTGAGTGAAATGGATCATGGCCAATTGAAAAACTTTGCTCGAATGATACCAGAGGAGTTTGAAACATTAAGTAGCCTTGTAGGACCAAGAATTATAAAGAAGGATACGACATTCCAAAGAGCCAGCAATCATACTTCCCAACTTTTTGTAGTACAAGGCATGTTGGGGATTCCACAGCTCAGGATGCTTCGCACATTCATTCAGTAAGGTTAAACATTTCTCCCTGTCCCACTCCATAACACACCGATTAGCTGGAACAGCGTGAACACCCATTCTGACTGTGCAACAACGAGCAATTGAATCCTTTTGAGCACACACCATCTACTGACAAACAGAAAACATTTGGTGTGCTCAGTTTGGCTCGACACGTCCTTACTCGCCGAATTCTGCTCGGCGCATTCTGCTCGTTTGGTACATTCGGGCTAAAATGCTCAAGTGAAGATGCACCCTAAGAGCATCATGAGCATTGCTGGTGATTTTTTTTTGGCTTAGCCCCACTGGCAAGGACCTTGGGGGCAAAAGTATTATTATTATTATTATTATTATTATAATAATAATAATAATAATAATAATAATAATAATAATAATAATAATAAATAATAACAATAATAATAATAATAATAATTAATAATAATAATAATTAATAATAATAATAATAATAATAATAATAATAATAATAATAATAATAATAATAAATAATAACAATAATAATAATAATAATAATTAATAATAATAATAATAATTAATAATAATAATAATAATAATAATAATAATAATAATAATAATAATAAAAAAGAACCATAAAGAAATGCAAAAATGAAAAAAATCAATAGTGAGAAACAATATCTGTATGTGTTGTGAAAGTAAGAGAAACAATTGAGACCCTGTAATTGTGTGTAAATGAGGCAGAAAGTCAGATCAGCAACCTGAGACTATGTCACAATTTTCGTGATGCCATGTGGCAGCAGGGTCTACCATTAGACAACACATTATGCCTCCAATATCTTCCCAGGCGGTAGTACCACTCTGTTTGGTAGCTGCCTACTACCTACCACTGACAAGTGATGTAACTCTGGTTTTTCTTAAATTTTGGGCACTATTATTGTTTTCTTTTGTCAAATGTGCCAAGAACAATGTCTCACAGTCTTCTGGATGACCTGATATTGACTGACATTGCAGAATTAAGACTACTACAAGAAATCTTTCCTCGCATCTTAAAGGAAGCATGGTGTTGACACCTAAACCCACAAACCAATGTAAATAATTTAAATTTTTACAAGATTATTAAATATATTCAGAGTTCTTTTTAGCCACATGAATGTCTAACTTTGCTGTAGATACCTGGATATTGACAGACATCCCAGAATTAAGGAGATACAAAAGAAATACAGTTTGAACTCTTTTCACACAAGTTTTTGGCTAGCCTTATTTTTTTATGGGAAATAGCCCACTCGGGCATAGGGGCCTGGGGGGCGAAAAAAATAGAGTAAAAAGAAATTAAAAATAGAAAAGAGAAAGATTATATTGTATTAATCTACACCACGAAGATGCCAGAAAACCAGCTTTTTGAAGTGAGACAGATTGTATGAGTATGGAAACACAGAAAAAGGCAGAGCATTCCACAGTTTGGCTGTGTGAGGAAAGAAGGATGTACTATAATGGGTTTTTCTAGTGTGACCGACATCCACAGAGAAACGGTGGGCACCGCGGGCAAGACGTGTGTTATGAGCCCACGGCCTTGCTGGCGATACACAGGATGCCAAATCCACCGAACATTGCCCGTTAAAGTACCTGTAAAGGAGAGAGAGAGAGTAAAGCAACACTGAGGCAAAGAGAAAGGGAAGAGATTATCAACTGAAGGAGGAGAGTTAATAAGATGATATGTGGTGTTTATTTTAACAGAGCACTTGCAGGCATTTATCCACTTATAAGAAGTTTTCCAATCATTGGGAAATCTAATAATACTTGATGTGCTCACTGCTTGGGATTTGAGCATCGCTGGTGCACCTTTATATTGCACAAATAACCATAACTGTTGATACACTGGTCCCGGGAGCAGTCACGGGCACACACGGAGATCACCAGATGCCCCTCATAACGCCATCTGTGAGGGAGTTACTACACTACGTGTCTGCTGTTCAACACTTCAGCTCACATGATCTACGTGTGTTAACAGTAATCTGTATGTTCACTGTATGTTCCTTCACCTTTCTCCAATGAAGGCTTTTGTTAAACCACCAATGTATGTAATAAGTCATTTATGTCCAATGTATATTTTCAGCCTTCGGGCTGCAAACTTTTTCAATAAACCGTTTATTATTATAATTATGATGCGTGTTTACAACAATGACGGCACCGAGCTGTGCATTGTGGGTAAAACAAATGCTTGGTGAACTATCCTTATTAGTATTTTATACTTGCTTCTCACTGCTTCCACACTTACGACCACCTCCCACACAAAATACACCCAATCTCTTCATATTTCTTATTTTATAGTTTTGTATTATAGTTTCTTCATTTCTAAGTCACATAAGCATATTGAAATGATTTTTCCACAACTTTTATAGCTTCATTATATGTAGCAATGGCAACATACATTACCCTTCCCCTTCCTTCCCTCACTCCTTAAGGCAGGGTACGGAGCAGTAAAGACATTTAAATTCCCACTGTAAAGATACCCCTCTCACCCTCTTTCCCACCACCCTTATCTATTTGTGCTCCCTTTCCCCCTCCTCATCCCCTACCCCTACACCTACTCTTCTCTTTCCTCCTCCATTCTCACTCTCTCCCCATTTCCTCCTCCATCTCCACTCCCATTACCTCCCTTCTTCTTTTTATTCCTCCTTCGCTTTTTGTCCTTCCTTTCTACCTCTCTCACTCCCATATACAGTAGAGTATATACCGGTATATTCCCCTCCTCTCCATCACCCCATTCACCTCGCCCTCCCCCTCTCTCCTCTTTTCTACCCATCGCACTCCCAACTCCCTCCACTCTCTCCCCATTTTTCTTCCATCTCCTCTCCCCTCACCTCCCTACCTGGTTCTCTCCTCCCCCTCTCATCCTCAACCTGATCCTCTCCACCACACACACACACACCCATGATTTTTATTAGTTCTTATTTTATAGTTTTATCATATAATTTCTTTATTTCTCAACCACATTACAGTACAGGTATATATATATATATATATATATATATATATATATATATATATATATATATATATATATATATATATATATATATATATATATATATATATATATATACACACACACACACACACAGTAGTACCCCGCTTAACACGGTAAATTGAACCCACAGGGTACCGTGATAAGTGAAAACAGCGTTATGTGAACAACAGAACATATGGGATTAATTCCAATAGAGACTGGCCCGACCCCCAAACTCCACTTTTTGACGACACACAACTATGTTGTAGTAAAAATTTTATCTTAACTTTATGATGGTATGAGCAAACAAGTAATATAGAAGAGGTTAGGTTTGGAAAAATAAAAGTTAAGTTAGGAAAAATAAAGGTTAGGTTAAGAAAACTTAAAGTTATGTTGAACACTTACGTTAGTAGAAGAGATGGGTCGGCATACGGGGATGGAGGCTGGTTCCGAGGCAGAAGGCAGATTACTGGCCCTCAGGTGAATCACCATTACTAGGTGCATCACCATCACTGTCACTTACAGTTGTCAGGGCTTCCCTGACAAATCCCTCAAAGTCACTTTCACTGTCACTATCACTGGCTCTGGCTGGCTATGGTGGGTTGCGGGCGAAGAACTCGGTAATGCTTTTTAGACGGCTAGTGTTAATGTTGTCTTGATACACCGTGATGTACGGCTCCATAGCCTGCACCAGCCGGGTATGGAAGACTTCATAGCGGTCATCGTCATTGTCGCGGGAAAGGAAAGACTTCATTTTTTCTGCACACTCCATGGCACCCTTAATATCACTATGACTTAACTTGTCTTCTTCGGAGAATGACGCACCTTCTTCCTCTTCACTGACGTGCTCATCTTCCAACATCTCGTTGGCAGTCACTTCAGGATCTCTGATCACCTCCAGGATGTCTTCGTTGGTGGTCTCGGAGAAGCCTTCAGCTGTAATATTGTGCGCAGCTTCTCTGGCAAGGTCCACTGCTACTGCAACAGTCTGAACCTCACCAGTGACAGGTTGACTCCTCCTCTCAGCTGGTATGCCATGCAACACATGTCTCCATGCGTGACGAATCGTAGCAATAGACAGCTGACCCCATGCCTCCACCAAGAAGTCTACAGCTTGTTTGACGATAAACTTCTTCCAAAACTGTTTGACGAGAACTTCTTGAGTCGCCACCTCTTGTTCCTTGTCCTCGTCGCTTTTACTCTTGCTGTCGGTGTCATCCATCTTACGCAACTCATCCTTGGTGTTGGTAGAGTCGTTCAGGAGCTTGAACTTCTTTGCAGAGTACGCAGCTTTCACATTGCAGATCAACTCCTGGTCCATGGGCTGGATTAATGACGTAGTGTTGGGAGGAAGGAAGACCACTTTTACGTTGGGGTGACGATCCATAAGTAGGGGCTAGTGTCCAGGTGCATTGTCAAGGAGCAACAAAATGTTGAATGGAACATTCTGTTGCTCGCAGAATTTCTTCACGTCGGGAACAAAACAGTCGTCAAACCAGAAAAGGGACAGAGAAGAGGACATCCACGCCTTACGTGCGGTTAGCCAGTGGACATTAAGCTTGTTCATGTCCATATTCTTGTAGGCGTGGGGCTTGCGGGCTGTGTGAATCACCGATAACTTTGGTTTACAGGTACCGGAGGCATTGGTGGTAAAGAGGACGGTGATGCGTTCCTTCTGCAACTTCCGACCCCTTACCTTGCTGGCAGACTGGACAACGAAGGTCTTGGAAGGTAGCTTTTTCCAGAAAAGACCAGATTCGTCCATATTAAACACCTGGTCATCAGTGTACTGTCCTTCCTCCATAACCTCACGTAAGAACGGAGGAAAATCTCTAGCCGCCACACGGTCAGCACTCGCTTCCTCACCACCAATGTTGGTGTTGGTGATCTTGTTCCTCTTCTTAAACCTATGCAGCCAACCAGAGGAAGCATTGAAGGGTTTGGGCTCTGCAATTCCCAGCTTACGTGACACTACTGCGTACAGTTCACGTGCGTACTCCTGCACTGAGCGCGTGTCCACCGCCATGTTGCGTCGTGCCTGACGAATCAAATAACTCACCAACAAATTTTCCACCTTTACCAGCACCCTGTTCTGGCAATACTTGATCATTGAAGCACCTGCAGACTTTGTGATTTTCATGTGTTCTTTAATCTTGGCTGAATCCTTCTTAATAGTGCGAATCGTAGATTCGTTGACGCCATGCCGGCGCGAGAGATCAGCTTGAAGTGTTCCTTTCTCCAAATCTTGAATGATCTGGTATTTCACTTCGTAGCTTAGGCCACGGCGTGTCTTCTTGGGCTTAGGGCGGCTGGGTCCAGGTAAGGAAAGGTTTCTCTCTGGTGGCGGTGGTGGTCCGCCGGAAGCCATTTCACAGAACAATGGATGCACGTATACACGGGGTGGCCTGGAGGGATGAAACTACCGCGGCAGCGTGCTCTTTCCTTCCTCCCTCCCTCCCCGGGTGGACACGTCTTATTACTTTAAACCAATTACAGCTAGCAGCAGAGGGGGGTAGGGATGCATGGCCAATCACAGTCCGATATGTCATATGACATCAGTGATAACGCAACAAAGACACACACTGCGCAACCTTACAGCGCGGCTTGCCCAGGCGGAGGGAGGCGGAGGCGGAGGCGGGAGGGGAGGGAGGGGGGAGGAGGAGGAGGCAAGGCAGGCGGGAGCAGCGGGTGGCGGGAATCTAAAAATAGCGTCTCGAGCCGGACACTCTGCGCGTATATGGGTAGATGAACCGCGTTAAGTGAAAGTTCGGTTCTGGCGAGGCACCGCGTATATGCGAAATCGCGTTAAGCAGGGTATTACTGTGTATGTATGTATGTATATGGGTGATTTAAGGGATTTTCAAGGGTAATTTTTATGACTTTTTTTTTTGGCCTCTTTAGAATGTAACCCCCGGGTAAGAATCGACACGAATATACTGACATGTTATCCATCATCTCTTTGTGTGAATACCGATGCAAAGTATTCATTTAAGGCATCAGCTGTTTGTCTGTCATCCTACAGGGGTCATGTTTTCTTCCCTAAAAGGGCTAAGAGTATCCTTGGTTTTTATTTTACTCCTGGTATACACATAAAAGGTCTTGGGATGATTTTAATATATTGGGCTAGTTTCATTTCAAAGTGTCATTTGGCTGATCTAATTTTATGAATGGCCACATTTAGGGCTCTTTTGTATACAGTAATACATAATCTACATGATGCCCTGTACTCTAATATTTCTTCCACATCTCGTATTTTTTCTTGCAGGCTTTCATAGATTTGTGATTCATCCACCTGGTTTTATTCCCTCTCCTTCTTTTCCGGGGTATACATTCCTCTATTGTTATCTCAAGGATTTCCATAAAGTCTTGTATTGTTTTATCTATTTCTGATTCCTTTTTAATTATTTCTTCCCAGTTCCTTCTCTGTAGTTTTGGCTTATGAGCTGGTAATCTCCATGGTTGAACTCATAGTCATTGTCCTTCAACTAGTTTCTCTTGACATCTTAGTATGTAGTGGTCACTGGTTGGAGTTATTTTCTCCCCAATGTGGACCCCATCCACCATAGCCTCCTCAGTCGTCGAGACTTATCCAGAATGTTGTCTCCCCTTGTAGGTTCCAGTATGTGTTGCATGAGGAATGAGTCTTGAATGAGACCAAGGAATTCTTCTCTCTCGGCTTGTGTGGTAATATTCGCCCATTGTATCCTCTCATAATTAAAATCTTCCATGATGAGGGGCCTATGCTTTGGATGCTGTCTGAATGACTGAAGATTCATTACTTCCCCCTCCAATACTAAGTCAGCCCTATAGCACTCACCTACTGTCAGTTTGCTTTTGTATTGAGCTATCAAATCGCATGATGATCCCATTTCATTTAGCTCATCATTACTGATTACTATTAGGTGTTCCTTGACATACAGTAGTACACCACTACCTCTCGTGGTAGTCTTTTCTGCGACAAACCTTCGTGACCTCAAAACTCACTAATTCCAACGATGTCTGCTTGTTCTGTGTCCACATATGCATTCAATATATCAGAATATGTCATTTTTGTACTAACACTTGTTTGGCCCTGTGTCTTGCTCAGTATTGTCCTCATTGAATACAGTGGGTCTTGAAGGTTAGTAAAATCACTCTATGTATTGCCTGTGATTTTGTTCTCTTTTAGTTAGCAGCATAACTTGAAGCTACAGCATGCACTATTTTAACATTATTTACAGTTAGTTTGCCTCTTACCCCTATTAGTGGGAGGGCTGGAACATTACTTCAGGTTCTACACCTACCCTGACTAATTGGCCTCTTCTGATCTTTAGTTGAGCATTCCCATATTGTGGGTCACTGTGTAGCTCTTTCATTTTATCCCAGAGCTCTTGCAGCTTTGTTGCCTGAATGTGGCAATGCTGCTACAGGTATTATGATTTCCTCAGTTTAGCTTCAGGGTAATGTTTCATCTCGTCAGTTTACAAGTAAATATTCATCACTGTGTGTTGAAATGCACATAATATAATGAAAATATGCTATGCACCATACAGTATTGCAGGGTCTAAAGTTGTCTTTTTGTCGTTAATATGTTTTATAGTCAGCGAGATCTTCACACTCTGACAATTACTTACTGTACTCTCCATTTAATTCCCATGTGTGAGTGAATTATTTATGAAGTGTAGAGATAACACAAATGTAACAATTTGTCATTTCTATGAGTAAGGCTGAAATAAGAAATGCATGGAGCAATCACAATAATTATTAAATGTACTAACTTATCCTAATAATGAAAAACAGAACTGATGCTTTACCATACAAGAAGTAGTCATCCTCTTTTCAAATTCTTCACGGATGTTGTTGTACTTTTCGACGAGAGAACGGTATTCATCGTGAGCTTTCCTCAATTTGGCTTCAGCTTTCTCTACATCTTTGGATGATGCACCATCTCTCCGCACCTTCTCTAGATCCTATAAAAACAAGTAATGATATGCCAACAACCATCAATACCCTGCAAACTTATTCATATTATATAATATTATTAATAGAAAAGACATCCAATTCCTTGTACAGGTATTTCTTTGCTAAAGGAGAAACTCTAAACTTATACTGGAACACATGAATGCCACCTCTTTATTGGCCAAGGCTGCAGTGTTACCCTTGCCTGTTCATGTATACAGTATACACAAGTTAAAAAACTGACAAATCCACAACTGTAGTTCATCAATTCATCAATTCATCAATTTGAGGGGGACTGTTTTTAAACTCAGTACTGTACTGTATGTTTCCTCCCCACAGTACAAAGATGTGCAACTACTGGAGTTTACTTGTCAGATTACAAGAGAAACAAGAAATATCAATGTTAATTTAATGAAAATAACAGTAAGTGGGTAATTTACGATTAGCTCAGGTAGTAGTGACCCTGCCTTGCCAGCTAAGAGGTTAATTGGTAGTCCTACATATAATACCCAATTCCTACTCAGTAAAAGTGGGTTGGTGATAGAAAGGGCATCCAGCCATAAAATTTTAATCACATTTGCCTCATGGTAATCAAAGATAACCTGGAAAATGGCTGTCAAATGGTGATGATGATAAAAGAAACCATCAATTTCCTGTCTCAAAGTTTGTGATATCAATACAGTTTACCAAGGTGAGAGAATCTTGATAAAACTTTCCAATTCTACAACACCTTTTATACATGACGGCTGCTAGGGACAAAAAACAACAATGTACATGTGGTACAATTTCCCTGAACAAAATTTTACACCTTAAAAAATACAGTATAGTCTGGATTTACACGGATTTTGTTTACACGTTTGGTCATTTACGTGGTGCCTTGCAAGAATGAAATGTTTTATTTATGCGGTAAATTTCATCATTTACGCGGGAAGATGCGCGGGCAGGGTGCGCACAAGGTCGCCCAGTCATCAAAACATTACCGAGTTCTTCACCCGCCACCCACCACAGCCGGCCCAAGTCAGTGATAGTGAGGATATGGACCTTGAGGGGTTTGACAAAGAGGCCCTGCAAGCCTCTGTGGTGGATAGTGATACAATTGATACAAGTGAGGGCCAATAATCTACCCTCTGCCTCGGAACCAACCCCCCCATCACCGTGTGCCCACCCATCTTTTCTACTAACGTAAGTGTTAAAAAACCTAATATTATTGATATTTTTCTTAAATATTAATTGTGTGTGCATACCATCATAAAATTAAGATGTTATTTTTACTACAACATACGTATTGTGTCGGAAAAAGTGTAGTTTGGGGGTCGGCCCAGTCTCTATTTCAATTAATTCTATATGTTCTGTTATTTCGTTTACGCGTTTCTAGTTTTACGTGGACCCCCATGGGTTCAATTGACCGCGTAAATGCAGACTACAGTAATACCCCGATTTACGCAGTCAATTGAACCCGCGGAGTAGCGCGTAAAACGAGAAACGCGTAAATGGAATAACAGAACATATGGGATTAATTGAAATAGACTGGGCCGACTCCCAAACTCCACTTTTTCTGAAACAATACCGACATAATACCTACATTGTAGTAAAAATAGCATCTTAATTTTATGATGGTATGCACACACAATTAATATTTAAGAGAAATACAGTCGCCAGGTTAATGTCCATTCAAATAATGGACTCAACTCCCCCCCCCCACCCTTGCTGGCTCCTCCCTCTCTGAGAAATGCTTGGGTGAAAACACTAGATTTTAAGGTATAGTAATAAATAATACCTCAGACTAAAGTTAGGATAATATAATTGACATTGCTGGATTCCTTGCAAGGCCAGGAATATTTTGAATATACAGTAAACGTCATATATTTTCCACAAAAGATAAAATTTTGGCTTTGTAATCAAAATTCTTTAATTAAATCTAAAATTTGTATGTTTAATGCAAATTCCATGATGTTTATATTTAAAATAATCAAAATCTTATAAGAATTCTAGCAATGTAAATTATATTCTAACCCGGTAATTTGTATGAATTTTATGAGCTAATACAAATATCTTCAGTAAATCAACAAATTATACTTCACCCGCGTAAATGAGTAAATTCACCGCATAAATCGGGCATCCCGGTTCTGGCAAGGTACCGCGTAAATGACCAAACGCGTAAACGAGAACCGTGTAAATCGAGGTTCAACTGTATACTGTATTGGGAAAATGTAAAATATGAGTAGGTTTAAAGCTTCTTTTGCCAAAGCTTAACATAAAATGACTACATGTATATGGGACTGTAAAAATAATCCTCATTTTCATTTCAGACATGGCTTTGACTGAGAACAGAGGGCAGTTGCTAGATACTTCCACCATGATCAGCCTAATTATCTCACCACACTATTTAGGAATTTAATTACAGGACAAGTTGGAGGTTACTCTTAAAAAGGCAGTTTCACCTAATATTAAATGCTTAAAAAATATAGATATACATACGGTGTTAAATGACACGTGGATCTTAAAAAAAAAAAAATCTGGTGATTAAATTTACATTTGCCAGCAAAATTTGTTTGTTATCAGTTTGCTGTACAATGAGCCCCAATTACAGATTTTCTGGGAACTGATGGTCCGGCACCTTCTTTAATCCGGACACAATTATGAGGGTGCACTTAACTTCCCTCCCTCCCTCCCAGCCTGGGTGAAGCTAGTTTTAGGCTTAAAGTTTTTATCTTATAAAAAGTAGCTGACTAGACTTAGCAGAATATAAATTGCATTGTTGGAATCCTTGTAAGATAATGATTAATTTGAGTAAAAACATCACATAGTTTGCACAAGAGATATAAATTTTTAGTCTAGTATAGTACAGAACATTTGAGTACAAAGTGTGTACAGTAATGTTGCTCAAAATTATGGCTGTTTCACATTTAATATTTGTTTAATTTAAGTTTCTAGCAGTGCATGGTGCCTTAGTGACACAGGAGGTGTATAATTAGTGAGCCAGAGGTATTGTTGAATTATTATTATTATCTGACCTCGGTTGGTCTGGCAAAACGGATAATGGCAAGGCTTTGGAACCAAGGGTGCCGGAAAATCGGTGGTGTACCTGTACAATGAAAGTACAGTACTGTTAATTAAGTTAAATAGCAATACACTAGAGTTATAACAGAACAGGAATAAAGGATAACGAAAAGTACCATTGCCTATACACTAACAGTATTTTCTCGATTTAACGAACGAATTCAAGCCACCCCTTTCCATTAAATCTAAGTTTCCATTATTTTTGCTCAATTTCGCGAACTAGTTCACCAAATCGATCGTAATTTTGTTGAATTCCATGCCAAATGCGCCACTTGGTGTGTGGGGTTTGTTTACATCTGCCCAGTCTGTATTCTGCCTCCACCGCATCTGTTGATCACTGCTACCTCTCAGTCAACTAACTACTCTGCCTTGACACCATGCCGAAAGTCTCTCAGAAGGGAAGTGGTGTGGGGAAGAAAGTCAAAAGAGTGCAGTTATCAATTGGAAATGTAATAGCCCCTGTTTCATCAACAGAAAGATAATATAAATGGGTTAATTGCATTTGATTTATATACTGATTCACCCCCTATAACTTTCCACTGGCTATGAGGTGGTATGTTCAGAGCACGTGATAAGGCGTGCCCTTGGGAAACCGCGTCATATTATGCCGAGTTAAGGAATTACTTGCTGGTCTTTTTAGCCACCTAAAGCAGGCATTACTACTCAACCCCTCACACAAGAAGGACGTGATTAAACGGTCTATTTATATAGCCCCCGTCCTTCTCTTAATACTCATAGCTACAGTAATTAAGTTACGGTTGATTTACACTCTGGAATTGTATCACCAGCAGTTCCTCAATAAAAGGAGAAACAGACAATTGGGTTTCGCTACTCTAACCCAATATAATATAAATGTACCAGCCTAGTTAACTTCGACAGAACCTATAGTTAACAGGCTATAACATATGGTGGCAGCTAGTGTGGTTGCGAATACAACATTCCGGTCTGAATGCACATTCTACATACCAAGGCGTCAGTGTTTACCGAAACAAGAAAACAATAAACAGTGACGTGTTACATGAAATATCCGAGTGTATTGATATATCCCGTAGTGAGACGATTATAGTTGAGTGTTTTCATTGTCTCCCAAAGTGGTGTGCAGAATTACTGTATTTACAATAACCGATACTGAGTTATTGTTGACTTAATATCTTAGGAGAGGTTGGTAATACCCCTCTCTGGCAACACAGTGTGGCTGGGAAGGAATTGGTGGAATCGGCATTGGCCATCCTGTTTACCGGCGTTTACAGTGTTGCCCCATAACCACAAGTTTCACGGTGTAGTAACACGGGACCTTTCACAAGTGTCTGGACAACTGTTGTGGCTTCGTGATCGATGATTGCAGTTCTTCCGGTGCCCCCGCGAGCCCCTTATAAGCAGGGCTTCTGACAGTTTGGCAGTCAGAAGGTGACATCATATCACCGAGCAGAAGACCTGATTCTTCACCATCAGCACTTTGACATCCTGTGGAAGGAACTCCCCTGTCATTGTAGTGCGTCTGGTGGTTGCTAGTCGACCACACTCAAGAGGAGCAAGCGCCGACCGGCCTTGGGAGGGCGGCAAGACCCACCCACTCACAACACAGCTGTCCAAGTGGGAGGGCCTGAGGTACCCACCCAACTAACTCCCCACCTGGGACCAGCAGTGGATCGCATTTTCTATGCAGACGTCTAACTCCTGCATTAGGTATTTAAAGGTTCACATACTTTATACACACAATTACATACTCGACGACTTATCTTCACACTGTTAGGACATCGAGTAGCCTATATAGTTGTTATAAGTGAATTACTTATTTTCATATGTGCTGACAAAGAGTCATGCTTATTTTCTTTATACTGACGTATTATAATTTCCAGTATCTAGTTCTCATCAGTTCTGCTAATGATACGTTAATTGTTTTAACTATAATTAATATCAGTTTACTGTACATGAGAGGCAAGTGTATTGTTATTTGTGTCACTAATAAGATAACCCAGTAGCCACTTCATGGATAAACTTTCAAAATCATCGTCTTCGGACATTACTGAATTGGCGGAGTGTTTTCTTGACAATTCATGTGTAGATGATAACCTTCAAGTTTCTACTAAAAGGATTGTACTTGGGGATGAGCCAGGAACACAAGCGCAGTCGCAGTTAGACGATTCTGTCAAGAGTAGTAAGGATCTTATAGAGAAGTCATTTGATGATTTAAACCGCAGAACTCTACCATCTGGAAATCAGTACAGTACCTCGCCTGATAAATCACAGGCTGTTCCTCCTCCTCTTCCGAGTTACAGTGTGTCAACTAACTTAGCTTAACCTGCCCCTTTGACTGAGCCTTCAGTTAGGAGTAAGCTTGGTAGAATGACTGCTTATAACGCTAATATAGCTTCTTCGAGAGCTAATATGGTTGCAGATAACGCGAATATGTTCACTATCCCCGCGAATGTGTTTCACTTGATTCCACGTGGTGATCAGGTACATGATTTTACTGGTCAGGATGATTACAGAATCATGCAATTCATCCATGCATGCGAAGATACAATGCGCAATGTACATCTTACAGATGATTGTGAGAAGGCGTTCGTTCGTTCCCATATCCCTCAGGGTTCGTTTGCTAATACGCACCTGAATGCGTATGGTTTGATGGACGCCAATTATGAAAAGTTCAAGCGGACTCTCATTGGTATTTTCGAGTGCGGGTCCCACTTGGGTCAGTCGCAATAAATCTTTCGCTGGCTTGATCGATTAGCCCTGGCGGTTCACGCAGAATCCCCGATGGGGGCTGTCTCTATTGCTGGAGAGGTCAGACAAGACATGGAAGCAACTTTCCGCGGATCAAAGTGGTACGACGACGAGGGTCAGATGTCCGCAGAAAACGTGGAAATTGAGTTGATTAGTTTTCTGATGGCGGTTCGTCGCCCGCATCTATGGTCGAGCCCAGTAAGTGGAATTTGTTTCGCCTACTGTTATGGTGGATTACGCTTACAAGCTGGCACCTAAGATCACTGGACCTCTGACAGCACGTACTTCCCAGGCTACGGCGCCTTCCCCGGTAGCGCAAATGCAGCTGTTGGCTCCGATCGCACCTCAACACCAGGGTTACAAGCATTGACGATCTTTAAGGTGTACCCATTGTAATAAAAGGGGTCATTCAATTGATGATTGTTACCAGCTCCAGGGTGGTGGTGTTAGAGTACCAGAGAGAACCCATCCCCCACAGGCGCTAGGCAGAAACAGGGAGCGCCAAGGACATACATGGAGGCGGTTAAGACTACGTCTCCACCTGGCCAAAGATCAGGATCGTGGCGTGCATTCCACCGGTCAGCATCTCACAGCACAGATGAGTGTGACATAATGATAAAGGCCAGGGTTGTGGACTCTGGAGTACCCCCGGTAACACAGCAGCGTAAAGCGCGCCATTACCAGGATAAGAAGTAGGGGGAAGGCCAGCACCTGTCAAAAAATGGGGAAGGATAGGTACATGGGGGCCTACTTCCCACAACACTTCTGTGGCAGCCTCATTAGTAGCGGCGCTCAGTAAAGTGGAAGTGTTGTCAGTACCGGTGAGAGTGGGAGAAATCAGATTGGCTCCAGATATAGATACAGGTGCATGCGCAAATGTTTTAGCCTTGGCATCCTATCTAGTTACAACGTAGATTCCCTCACCGAGATTTTTTATGGAGACCTACTGACGCCAATCTCGAAGGAGTATCCGGCACGCAGCTGAGTATTGAAGGAATGGTGACATTACCACTTAGATTTCCAAGACGTGGTACTCCCTTCTATGCGGACTTTTATGAGGTCCAGCAATTTAATTTGCCAGCTGACGGATGAATTGGTCTCCCAACACTTAGAACGAATAGCATTGATGTTCGTCCACGTAATAATGCTATTACGTTTAAAGGTGTATCCTACAACACTATGCGTCATTCTGCACCATTGCTCTCCGCAAGGTCGAAAGTGTTGTCCACCATTCCCACACGGAGGAAGGCGGATAATGTGTCGAAGTGAGCCCTAGACCTCACACCCTCACTTTCCCAGCGTGATTATAGCAGCAAGAGTTGGAAGAGTGAGGAATTCACCAAGGCCACTGTGGAATTACCTGAAGGGTATACGGGGACTGATGTAGTATGTCTCCCGGAAATGTGCAAGGTAAAGGGTTTGTCATGCGAGTCGACGTTGAGCACGATACGAGCCTGGTGGTTTGACAGATGTTCTAGTTCTGAATAGAACAGGCTTTCAGAGGATATTGAAGAAATGATGTTATTTGTGTGATTTTCTGGTATATCACAACAATGTTGAATTACAGCCTATGCAATTCCCAATTGTTAGTACTGTATTGTTTCTCAATCCCAACAGACTAGGCAGGAGAGGATAGATCAAATAGCGCCACATGTTAAGGTGATGGATCATCCTCAGGGCAAGACATGCCTTTTAGAACTGCTTGCTGACAACAGAAATATTGTAGCCTTGCCAAGGGAAAAGCTAGGACAGACAGATTTAACGTCCCATCACATATCATTAAAGGAGGGCACAAATCCTATCTATGTACCAGCTTACCAACTACCACACAGCCAGCGCGCTGTAGTTCAGGATATGGTCCAAGATATGTTGGTTGAGAATGTTATTATGCATTCTAAGTCCCCTTTCAATAGCCCTATATTCCTAGTCCCAAATAAGGATGGTGGTTGGCTCCCAGTTATTGATTTTAGGCGTGTTAATGAATGTACGATCCCAGATAGGTATCCTATGCCTGTCTTGAGTGATATATTGAAGTCCTTAGGCAAGGATAATGGTGTATTTAGCAACTTAGATTTGCTTAGTGGGTATTGGCAGATACCACTCAATGAGAAATCCCGAGAGGTTACGGCGTTTAGCACACCCCTGGGCCACTTCGAATTTCTACGGATGCCTTTTGGTCTCAGGAATGCCCCACTGACATTTCAAAGAATGATCAACACCCTGTTTGCCGGATTGATAGGTACCACAGTCTGCACTTATTTGGATGATCTAATAGTAGTCAGTAAGGATGTCGATACCCATCTGATTAAACTGCGTGAAGTGTTAGAAAAACTTTCCACAGCAAGTCTTAAGATTAAACTTTCGAAATGTGAGTTTTTAAAATCCAGAATCCATTTCCTTGGTCATGTAGTTGACGGTGACGGCATTCATACAGTTGATGATAAAGTTAAAGCTGTATCTCAGTTCCCACGTCCTACATCGGCTGATCAAGTGCGTAGTTTTCTTGGTTTATCTGGATATTATCGTTCTTTTATTAAGAACTATGCAACATTGGCATCACCCCTTACAAGGTTGCTCAAGAAAGATGCGATGTTTATGTGGGATGCTGAACACGAAAATAGCTTTGCGGCATTGAAGATAGCGCTTACCAATGCCCCCGTTCTGGCTTTCACTCTGTGTACTGTACTGACGCTTCTGGACAAGGAATCGGAGCTGTACTCATGCAAGTGGATTCGAGAGGTAAGTTTAGAGTGATAGTTTTTGCAAGCCGTAAACTTAATGATGCTGAAACACGTTATTCGGTAATGCATTTGGAGACGTTAGCTGTTGTGTGGGCACTGAAGAAGTTTAAAGACATTATTTTTGGTTATAAAATAATTGTGCTTCCGGATCATGCGGCAGTGACTGAACTGTTCCATGGAAGAAACTTATCAGGCAGATTGGCACACTGGTATCTGACAATTCAGGAATTTGACCCCGAGTTTAGGTATTTACCGGGAAACGCGAATGTTGTCGCCGACGCTTTGTCTAGAAATATAGCACCAGTGATGCCTGTATCAACATTCACTCTTTCACAACTGGAGGATGAGCAATGACGTGACCTGTTATGGTCAGCAGTCAATTTTGCGTTAGAATCGGGAGAGGATATTAAACTCCACAAATTAATTCTTCCCTTAAGTCAGTTTGAATTACGACATAACATACTCCATCGATCGAAAAAGACACCCGAGGGTATTGTTTCTCAAATAGTCGTACCTGACATGTTGTGTGAAACGATTATAACGTTGTTCCACGATGTTCCTCAGGCAGGTCACCATGGACGTGACAAGTGCTTGGCTGAAATAAGAAAGAAGTATTTCTGCCACGATGTTCCTCAGGCAGGTCACCACGGATGTGACAAGTGCTTGGCGGAAATAAGAAAGAAGTATTTCCGGAACACAATGAAAACACATTGCTAAGTGTTTGTCATGTGCTCAACATAAGGGTACTACAAGGTCATCGGCACCGATTCTACAATATCCTACACCAGACCGTCCGTTTGACACAGTCGCTATAGACTTGTTACAACTTCCGAGGAGTCATCAGGGATCCTCGTACGTCCTAGTGTGTGTGGATCATTTTTCTAGATTTGTGGTTTTAGTCCCACTGAAGGATAAAACAGCTGAGTCCGTGGCCTATGCCTTAGCAATGAATCTCATATGTCCATATACTATGCCTAAGGTTGTTCTCTCAGACAATGGGACAGAATTCAAGAATCAGCTAGTGGTGCAAATATGTGCCCAGTATGGAATGCAACAAAGCTTTGTGACAGCCTATCAGCCACAGGCTAATGGCCTTGTTGAGAGCACCAACCGCAAGATCCTGGAGATACTGCGCCCGATAGTGTGTGATTTGCAGTACACATGGGAAGATTGGTTACCGCAGGTTGCAGCGTCTATTAATGGGTCGATTAATAGCTCTACAGGCAAATCACCCTACTACATTGTCTATGGTACAGACAAACTTCTGCCTTATGATGTACTTACGGACACGCCAAACCCTGTTTATAATATGGATGATTTCCCGGCAAAACAAATCCGTGTTTTTACGGATATTCATAGCCAAGTACGAACACATTTAGCAGCATCACGCGCTGAAATGATGGTCAAGCAACATAAACAAGCTAAACCTGTCGTGTTAGAGATAGGCGATGCTGTTATGGTGAGAGAACCTGAAAGGAACTCCAAGCCTTTGGCTAAGTTTTTGGGTCCATTCCGCATTAACGCCAAGGAAGCGGAAAATAAATTTAAAATTTGGAAGCCTAATGCACAGATCGCAGATGTCGTGCATGGGGATCGTCTTAAGAAGGCCAATGAACATTTACTACCCACAGATGGTAATGATGTTATAGACACCTCTTTGCAGACTGTACAAAAGCAGAGTGTGCCTAATGATTATTGTATGAAGCTTCGCAAGCAGATATTAAAACAAATGAAATTTCTTACAGAATCGCTTGATTCATCAATGTGTTGACAAATGAAATTTCTTACAGAATGGCTTGGATCATCAATGTGTTGCTCCTACTGTGTTGTGGCACCGTTGTGTTGACAGACATGTCCACATCAGTCCTCAAGCCTGGTGCACTAGTTGCACCCCTTGGAAGCGTTCTCATAGTAGAGGACATGGTGAACATCAAGTATGAGTTGCGTGGACTGCTCAAGCTTCCCCGTCAGATGGAAACCGTCGACACTCAGCTACAGGCAGCATTGACAGTCCTAGATGATCTCCTTTCAACTCCTAATATTTCGACGATGATTTCGCAAACTGTTGAGCTTCAGCTACTTCGTCTCAGAACCTTTCACAAGCTTCTCGTCGCTGTTGGAAAAAGGATACCAGCATCTGAGGATGATCTTGCAGAGGAAGTGCGTTCTCAAACACGGGGACAGCATGGTTTATTTAATTCTGTGGGTCTTATCCAAAGCACTCTGTTTGGCACAGCAACTGCCGAAGATGTAGCTAAATTAGGGGACCACATGAACATTGTCGATCAAGCTGTATCTAAGCATATTCGTGTCATATCTCAGACTTTCCATGCGATTACTGCTTTAGAGTCAAAGGTTAATGCGATAATATCGGAGTCTGACCATTTATCGAGGATTGTGTATAAGTTACAGAATTCAGTCCCTACGTTAAAGTGGCTCCTTTATTTTTCTGAATTTTATTTCTCTGAATATTTGCATGCTGCGGAAGATTCGGTTCAGGATATAATTACTGTTAAAAATGAACTATTCGACAGCATAGTAGATGCAGGGTTAGGGCGTGTGGATGCAAAGCTTGTGCCTGTGCAGACTCTTCTTGATGCATTACAGATTGCCAAGCTGACGTATCACTTAACTCCTATTTTTAATGATCATGAGGTGGAATATTATTACCCTCTGTTGGAGTCGACTCTCATGCACAATGCAATCCTTATCCACATACCAGAATTTAGGGGTGAAGGTATTACTGATATTACAGAGATGGTTTGTTATTTAATAAACAAAAATATGGTTAAGAATATTATGAAAAAATTCTGCAAGTTTATCATAGGATTGTAGATTTTATGCATATCTATTTGTTGTATACATATCTGATTTATGATTAGTAGAATGTTAAAGAGCTCTTGTTAAGACTAGTTAGCATGTTAACCAGCTCCTTTTGATGTAATTGTCAAAAAAAATTTTGAATTTGAATCCCTAGCCTCTACCACAGCACTCTAGCCTCTCCCGTGAGCCAAGGTGATGAGGGGCCTGTATCTCACCCTGAAAAGCAGTTCACTCTCATCCTCTGTCCAGGGAACAGTGACTCGCCCAAAGTACCTCTACCTTCCCCGGGTTCCTGCGCTTCAAGTGACCGCTTTAATCATCCCACGTACCATAACATTCATCGCAGAGAGAAGTAGATGGCTTAAGTTTTTCTCTGGCTCCTCTTTGCTCTTGTTCCCCATGTTTTAGTTTGTATCTAGTTAGGATATTTATATGTTTAGCTAGGGCACTGGTGTAGGGTTAGCGGTAAGGATTTATTGTCTTTATTATTAATTACTGTTGTTATTAAATACTAAAAACTCCGGTTAAGATTTGTCTTTATAATTAGTCGTTATTGTTATTAAATATTAAAAACTCCTCCTTTGTATAATGTCCACCTTTTTCCCCTGGAATCTTTCTTAAATTACCTTACTTTAGTTACGAGTTGGCCTCTAAGGGTGGACCCGACATTAAGTTAACTAGCTAACTTGTAACAAGTGGCGACCTTGCCAGAATTTTTCTTTAACTCTCCATTTTTTCGTTAATTTAATTTGTGTTAACTTTATTCCCATTGTCCCCATTTTCAAGATTACATGTCATTGTTTATTTCCCTTACTTAATTTCCTTCTATTTTTATGATACGTTGGTGTTAGGGTAATAGATTAGTGACATCGTAGGATTTGTAGGTGTATATCCTTCCTGATAAGGCTTATCTTTATGTACGTGTGTAGGGACGATATAGGTCTTATCCAAGAGAGGGAGAATCCGGATCTCTGAAAGCCGTACCTTCTCTTCAACGAATTGTTCTCCACTTAGTCTATATGAGGACTGGTAGGCTAGAGATGAGGATGTTCGTTCTTCCTCCACGGTGGGTCAGCGTTGGTCGTCTCATCTTATTCGAATCTGGGAGTAATCCGGATCTTTAAATGTCAATGTCGTAATCCTCCCCTTCTCTAAGTCTTTAAATCGAGGTGTCCACACTCGTGAGTATCGTAATTCGGGCATAACTAGATATTACCCCCGAAGATTATTCTAGTTATCTTCGTATCTTCATGTTATTCTCATTTACCTGTTTTGTGATACTCACCATTTATTCCATTTAGGTTGGAATCTAATCATACCTGTATATTTAACACTTTTTTAAGTTTTGCTGATAATACTTATTGTTGTCTATGTACACCATGGCCGCTGCTAAATTTAATGTAGAAGAATTTTGTAGAGAGCCAACTTTTGATCAATTACAAAGTCAAGACAGAAAAATGACTGGATAGCCATTGCTTGCTATTTTCAAATTCCCTTTTCAAGTGACGTAACTAAAGAAGTTCTACAAAATATGGTCATAGAAGGTCTAGTGTCTAAAGACATCATTGAGGGAAGAGCAGCTGATCATTTAACACGTACGAGACTTTCCTTCGCTCATGAGGATAATGATGAAATCCTTGTACACCCCCATACCCCTGAATCATTAGATACGAGAAATGTCGACTTCCTCGAGCTAGAAAGACTCAGACTGGAATTTGAATTAAAAAAAGAAGAGCTCAAGATAAAAGCCGAGAATGAGAAAGAAGCACTCAAGGTAAGAGCTGAGACCGAACTGAGAATGAAACAGTTAGAAAATGAAGTGCAGCTAAGACAATTAGACATTACACAGGTAAGTGTCCACAAAAAACAAAATGCTTTCCATCCTGCTCAAGAATCTGCTCTTGTGCCTCCCTCTGACGATTCTGACGTAGATGGATCATTTAAGACTTTTGAAAATGTAGCCACTGATAACAATTGGCTTGCCGAATTTTGGGTGTCCATGTTAGCCCCTAAATTGACTGGGAATGTGTACAAAGTATTTAACAGTTTTGATAACCAAAAAGACTTCCAGTATGTAAAAAGTGTATTCTTGATGCTTACTCTATTTCCCCTTATGGGTACAGACAAAAAATCCGCAATTGTCAAACCGTTCTCCTATACGTACAGTGGGGTATGCTATAACGAACGTAATTGGTTCCAGAACCTCGTTCGTTATAGCATTCGTTCGTTATAGGATTAATCCGTTCCAGGCCCCCAAATACAACCACTTAACACTGGAAAAATTCTGTGGAAAATGTAAAAAATACGGTACTTTATCTTACCCTAGTGTTATTCAGCATGCAGGTACCCCTAAACACTGGCACATCACTATCACTTCCACTGGGAGTCTTGGCTTTAAGGTCCTCAAACAATTGTCTGGCCTTCTCACAAATTATAGCTTCACTAATGTTACCACCTGCCATTTCTTTTTCCTTTATCCACACTAAGAGTAAATTTTCCATCTCTTCAATCACATTACACTTTGCTTTGCTAAGTCTAAAGATTCCCTTAGCCACTTGCACAGTTTTTAACTCCTCTTTATTCTTCAAAATCATACATATAGTCGATTTAGCCATCCCATACTCATCACTAAGTTTCGCAATGCTTCTTCCATTCTCACGTTTCTTTATAATTTCTTTCTTAGTTTCAAGGGTTATTAGCTTTCTCACTCGCTTTGGACGACTCATTGTTACAATTGTATACTTGTATAACAAAATAGTTATACAAATAACGCGAATTTCCACATCAAAAGACGAAATTTCAACAATAACAGTGGTGCACTGGCTACACAATGAGATAAAGATGGCGCCTGACGCTCTTGTTGTGGGTCGCGGTACAACAATATTCATGCGCCAGGCGAAATAGTCCCGTATTCATCCGCGTTCGTTGTAGGAGTTGCGTTCGTTATAGCATTCTCAATTTTATAAGTAAAACCGTTCATTATAGGAATATTCGTAGTAGGATCCGTTCGTTATAGCATACCCCACTGTACCTTTGTAAAGTTTGCTAATGAAAAGATGGGGTATTTTCAAAGTGGACTGAGGCCACCAACATTAACACATTCGATGACCTCATAAATCTCATTGTGGTGGAAGAATGGAAAGAGAAATTACCATTCAATATTTTGAAGCATGTTGAGGAGCGAGGGGAAAACAATCTAATTAAGGCAGCCCAGATAGCTGATGCCTTCTCTCTGCTGGTGGGGTCACTGAATCGCAAAGGGCGTAGCACTTTTCAGTCTGTACAGCCATCCTCTGGTGAAAGGGGATGGTAACCAAGATGTTTATATGCCAAATACCACTAAAATGTGTTCATATTGTATAAAACCCGGCCATACCATCCAGTTTTGTAAACATCCAAAATGTAAAACTTCTACTACCCCTCCAAACACCACTTCAAAATTTAGGCCAGACAATAAATTTAAAAAGACTGTTGCTAATGTTTACATGTATACCCCCAACAAGATCTCTTCAAAGACTAAAAGTTACAAGGTACCATTTCACTGTCAAAAAATACTAAAGCCTATCCCATCACTATCCTAAAGGACACAGCAGCTGCCCAAAGTATTCTGATAGATTTTTTTTTTTTTTTTTTACAGGGATTAGCCCACCTGGGCACAGGTCACTGACCCACATCGGGGCCTGGGGGCAAAAACATAATAATAATTACAATAATAATAATAATTAGTTCAAAGTAATTAAAATATATAATAAATACAAAATTAAAAGAAATAATAATAACAATAATAATAATAACATTGATAATACAGTAATAATAATAAAAATAATAAAAATAACAATAATAATAATAATATTAATAATTATAATAATAATAATAATAATGATGATAATAAAGAACCATAAAGATATACAAAAATGAAAATAGATCAATAGTGAGAAACAATATAAGTACTGTACAGTATGCTGTGTTGTCAAAGAAAGAGAAACAGTTGAGACCCTGCAATTGTGTGTAAATGAGGCAGAAAGCCAGATCAGCAACCTGGGACTTGGTTACAATTTTCGTGATGCCATATGGCAGCAGGGTCCACCATTAGACAACACAACATGCTTCCAATATCTTCCCAGGCGGTAGTACCTCCCTGTTTGGTAACTGCTTACCAAACATTGTCTCCCAGAAACTCAATTCTCTAAATTATGTCATCAATACTCCTGACCGGCGGAAAGATTCACAACTGGTCCATATCAATAGCGCCCTCCCTGACATACATACTACCTGTACTGTGGAGAAGATTCTAATAGAGGATCTCTCGTCTTGTCATCCATACAATTTGGCTGAGGTTTACCTAAATTGTGATCTTCTAAAAAGAGAAATACAAGAAGTTGTCAGAAAACTGTTTTCCAATTAAGGTATTACACTTACTATTAGGCAATGACCTAACGGGAAAATAGGTAGTTTCTAACGTACAAGTGGTTGACGCCCCTTTGTCTGAAAGTCCCACCAAGGAGCTAGATACAACCCAACCTCACATTTTCCCTGCTTGTGTTGTAACTAGGTCCCAAAACTTTACTCTAAAGCCATCTCTAAAGATAATTTAATAGAAGCCCAAACTACAGATCGTTCCCTAGCTAAATTCAGACGCATTGCTCAGGAGGACAAAGCTATAAATAAAACTGCTTGTTTCTATGTTCATGAAGGTATCTTGATGCGGGCATACAGGCCTCCAGAATTAAAACAATTGGATTCATGGGCTGAAGTCCATCAAGTTGTTATACCCCAATCTGTTCATCAAACCCTGATTGAACTGGCTCATGATGGATTATCCGGACATCTAGGAATCCTTAAAACCTATAAGAAGTTACTCTCACAATCTTACTGGCCTGGACTTAAAAGAGATGTTACTGATTTTGTTAAACCATGCCATGTATGTCAAATGGTCGGTAAACCTAATGAAAAAAATTCCACCAGCCCCTCTTAAACCAATCCCTGTAGTGACAGAACCTTTTGAGTAAATAGTCATAGACTGTGTTGGCCCCTTGCCTAAAACCAATTCAATAGGTCATTTTAACAATTATTGCAATTGAAGGTAAAGTGACTAGTTTAATATTCTACTCAGTCTATGGATAACATCTTGCTTGAGACTAGTGTTTCCAAGCAAATTATTGGTCATTTTGACAATAGGTATCCTGAAGCTTATCCTTTGAAAGACATTACATCAAAAAATATCACTGAGTGTTTACTAAATCTGTTTACATCTGTTGGGATACCAAAAGAAATTCAATCTGATCAAGGCATCAACTTACTATACACTGTAGTTCGTTTTTTTTTCTCTGCTGAGAATAGATGCCCCGCCCCCTCCTCAAGAGTTACAGCTGATTGGCTTTTGCAAGCCTGTCCAATTTTGTTCTGAGTAATAATGTATTTCTAAATGAGTTTATTCATAATCGTTGTTGGGATGACCATTTCTGACGAGAAAGGTATTTAGCTAAATTATATAAAGATACATACAGTCATTAATTCAAACATAAGCACGTAGGAAGTTTATCAGAAATATTATACGTGAATTAACTGATAAACTCGGGTAGCAAATTAACGCTTTTGGAGGATGCATTTAATATACTGTATACTTACTTTTACCTACAATAAGACTTACTAAGACAAATTACATATCAGTAATAGTACATTATGCAAAAACAATATTTTGAAAGATCAGAATCACATTGAAATATTACACGACCGTTAGCAGAGGCGGGAAAAATATGAAGTAGTTCGCAGTCATATTTCCCGACATTAAGTTAACAAGCTAACTTGTAACACTACAGTGATCCCTCGGTTAACGAGCGCCTCGGTTAACGAAATTTCGGTTAACGAATTACCTTCCATAAGATTCTTAACTTCGGTTAATGAGCATTCCCTCGATTAACGAATTCCTTACGAGCGCCCCTCAACATGTTTTCGCTTGCACACTAGCTGTCATATTAGTCCGCCAATACAGTAATTGGTTCTAGGGCTTAAATTCCTTACCATTTTAGTAAATATCAAGAAGTTTGTACTATTCAATAATTTTAAAAGTCTTATACAGTTGAGTCTGGATTTATGCGGTTTTCGTTTACGCGGTGCCTTGCCAGAACCGAGATGCTTGATTTACGCGGTAAATTTGGTCATTTACGCGGAGAGCAGCTGGTGGTCCTGCCGCGCTGTGCCATTTTTGGATTCAAACCTCTCGCCATGTTGGGTAAGCGGCGAGAGTAGGTTGCGCAGTGGATATCTCTGTTGCGTTATCGGTGACATCATATGACATATCGGAACGTGATTGGGCCACGCATCCTTACCTCCCACCGCCGCTAGCTGTGATTGGTTTAATGTAATATGACGTGCCCTGCCGCGGGAGGGAAGAAGCCGCTTGACCTAGCCGCGTCAGTTACGATCCTCCCTATCACCCCGTGTATACTGTGTTCTATTGTTCCGATAATCTCGTAAGAATGGCTTCCACTGGACCCCCACCACCACAGAAAAACCTTGCATTACCTGGACCCAGCCGCCCTAAGCCAAAGATACGACTTGCCCTAAGTTACGAGGTGCAGTACAAGATAATACAAGAGTTAGAAAAAGGAAAGAGACAGGTTGATCTCACGCGCCACCATGGCGTTAACGAATCTACGATCCGGACAATCAAGAAGGATGCAGCCAAGATAAAAGAACACATGAACATCACAAAGTCTGCAGGTGCTTCAATGGTGAAGTACTGCCAGAACAAGGTGCTTCTCAAGATGGAGAATTTACTTGTGAGCTACTTGATTCGTCAGGCAAGACGGAACATGGCGGTGGACACACGGTCGGTTCAAGAGTACGCACGTGAACTGTACGTAGCAGTGGCACGTAAGATGGAAATTGCAGAGCCCAAACCCTTCAATGCTTCCTCTGGGTGGCTGCAAGGGTTTAAGAAGAGGAACAAGATCACCAACATTAACATTGGTGGTGAAGGAGCGAGTGATGACCGTGTTGCGGCTAGTGACTTTCCTCCGTTCTTACGTGTCGTTATGGAGGAAGGACAGTACACCGACGACCAGGTGTTCAACATGGATGAATCCGGTTTGTTCTGGAAAAAGCTACCTTCCAAGACCTTCGTTGTCAAGTCTGCCAGCAAGTGTCGGGGCCGGAAGATGCAGAAGGAGCGCATCACCGTTTTGTTTACCACCAATGCCTCCGGTACCTGTAAACTCAAGTTATCGGTGATCCACACAGCCCGCAAGCCGCACGCCTACAAGAACATGGACATGACCAAGCTAAATGTCCACTGGCTAACCGCATGTAAGGCGTGGATGTTCTCTGCTGTCCCTCTCCTGGTTTGACGACTGTTTCGCTCCCAAAGTGGTCTTCCTTCCTCCCAACACTACGTCGTTAATCCAGCCCATGGACCAGGAGTTGATATGCAACGTTAAGGCTGCATTATCTGCAAAGAAGTTTAAGCTCCTGAACGCCTGTACCAACACCAAGGATGAGTTACGTAACCTGGGTGACACCGATAGCGAGAGCGACGAGGAACGAGTTGGCGGATCAAGAAGTTCGCGTCAAACAGTTTTGGAAGAAATTTAACTTCAAGAAAGCTGTTGACTTCTTGGTGGAGGCATGGGATCAGCTGTCTGTAGCAACGATTCGTCACACATGGCGGCATGTGTTGCAAGGTATCCCAGGTGGGAGGCAGAGTCAACCTGTGACTGATGAGGTTCAGTCTGTTGCAGTGGCAGTGGACCTTGCAAGAGAAGCTGGGCAGAGTGTTACAGCGACGACATTATGGAGGTGATAAGGGATCCTGAGGTGACTGCCGACGAGATGTTAGAAGACGATGACGTCAATGAAGAGGCAGGTGGTGTGTCATCCCGAGAAGAACACAAGTTAATGCATGGTAATGTTAAGGATGCCATCGAGTGTGCAGAGAAACTGAAGCTCATCCTTTCCAACGACCCTGACGATAACCGCTATGAAGTCTTCAATAACCAGCTGTTGCACACTATGGAGCCGTACTTCAAGGTGTATCACGACAACATCAACACTAGCCGTCAGCGCAACATCACGGACTTCTTGGCCCGCAACCCACCACAGCCAGCCCAAGCCAGTGACAGTGACTTTGAGGGATTTGTCAGGGAGGCCCTGACAACAGTGGTGGATAATGATGGTGATTCACCTGAGGGCCAGTAATCTGCCCTCTGCCTCTGAACCAGCCGCCATTCCCGTACGCCGACCCATCTCTTCTATTAACGTAAGTGTTAAACCTAACCTAACCTTGATTTTTTCTAACCTAACTTGACCTTACGTAAGTGTTAAACCTTAATTTTTTCTAACCTAACCTGACGTAAGTGTTAAACCTTGATTTTTCTTTTACCTGGTACAGTATATTATTCTCTTATTGATATTTCTCTTCTATATTATGTGTGAGCATACCATCATAAAGTTAAGATACTATTTTTACTACAACGTAGGTATTGTGTCTGAAAAAGTGGAGTTTGGGGGTCAGCCCAGTCTCTATTTCAATTAATCCCATGTTCTGTTATTTCATTTATACGTTTCTCGTTTTACGTGGTACTACGTGGTTTCAATTGACCGCGTAAATGAAGACCCAACCGTATTAAATTTTTTAGTCATTTTAACAATTATTTAACATAATTTAAGTACAGGGAACTAGTTTTTAGCACGCCAAACAGCCACTTGACTCACTCAAAATGGCGACAGTGTGTGTCCCTGCTCAGTGGAGGAAGCATCTTGCTTAAGCCTCTCTTGAACATAAACTATTTTTACATTTTTACAGTACAGTACAATTAATGGTCATTCTGAAGTTTATTTTACATATTGACAATATATATAATGCAGTGCAGTGTTGATTTAAAGAAAATACTCTCGAATTACACCAAGTGAACTAAAATTTTATGGATGAAATGGCGGCATGGGGTGACTTCTCTTCCACCCCAATGCCTTCTCTTCTCCCTTCTCCTCCACCCCCATTCTAATTCCTATCATCATCATCATCAACCAGGAGCCTTCTACATGCACACCTCAAAGTAAGTGTACTTTACTGCATATATTTTTATTTTGAATGTAATTTTCGGTGAGCTGGAACCAATTACCCAAAATCCCATTGAAACAATGGTTTTGGTTAACGAAATTTTCGGTTCACGAACGACCTTCTGGAACAAATTGTGTTCGTTAACCGAGGGACCACTGTACTATGCTAAAGGACTAAAATTTTTATCTTGTGCAAACTATGAGATGATTATACTCAAATTAATTGCCATCTTGCAAGAAACCTAGCATTGCATGATATATTCTGTTAAGTCAAGTCAGTGACATTTTATAAGCAAAAAACTTACACTCCCTGTCTTCTATAATCCTGAGTCCCTGACCCATCCATTGATAACTATGTACCTGGTAATGTTACCCTCCCCCCCCCCCAGCTGTCAACACCCCACCTCCCCCTCCTCCCAGCTAGCAGGGGAGGCAGATGGCGGTGGGTGATAACGATTAATGTGATGAAGGTGGTCTTAGGCTTAACGTTTTTCTCTTATAAAATGTCACAGACTGTTTCAACAAATATAACAATATAAGTCTTACAAGATAGTGATGGTAGTATATATATATATATATATATATATATATACACAGTTGTACCCCGATTTACGCGGTCAATTGAACCCACAGGTTACCGCGTTAAGTGAAATCCGTGTAAATGGAACAACAGAACATATGGGATTAATTCCAATAGAGACTGGCCCGACCCCCAAACTCCACTTTTTGACGATACACAACTATGTTGTAGTAAAAATTTTATCTTAACTTTATGATGGTATGAACAAACAAGTAATATAGAAGAGGTTAGGTTAGGAAAAATAAAGGTTAAGTTAGGAAAAATAAAGGTTAGGTTAGGAAAACTAAAAGTTAGGTGTAACACTTACGTTAGTAGAAGACACACAGTGCGCAACCTTACAGCGCGGCTTGCCCAGGCGGAGGGAGGCGGGAGGGAGGGAGGAGGAGGGAGAGGCAAGGCAGGCGGGAGCAGCGGGTGGCGGGTGGGGCGAATCTAAACATAGCGTCTCGAGCCGCACACTCCGCGCGTATATGGGTAGATGAACCGCATTAATTGAAAGTTCGGTTCTGGCGAGGCACCGCGTATATGAGAAATCGCGTTAAGTGAAACCGCGTAAAGCAGGGTACAACTGTATGTATGTATATATATATATATATATATACAGTTGTACCCCACTTAACGCGGTCAATAGAACCCAGAGGGTCCCGTGTTAAGTGAAATCCGCGTTAAGTGAACAACAGAACATATGGGATTAATTCCAATAGAAACCGGCCCGACCCCCAAACTCCACTTTTTGAAGACACATAACTATGTTGTAGTAAAAATAACATCTTAATTTTATGATGGTACATGCACACAATTAATATGAAATAGAGAAATACAGTCGCCAAGTTAATGTCCATTCAAACAATGGACTCAACTCCCTCCCCCTCTCACACTACACTGCTGGCTCTTCCCTCTCTGAGAAATTTTTGGGGGAAAACCACTAAATTTTAATAAATAATACCTCAAACTAAAGTTAGGATAATACAATTGACATTGCTGGATTCCTTGTAAGACCAGGAATATTTTGAATATAAATGTCATATATTTTGCACAAAAGATAACATAGTTACCCAGAGAAAAAATGTTATCTAAAATTTGTATGTCTAATGCAAAATATATGATGTTTATATTCAAAATGATCACCAAATTATAAGAATTCCAGCAATGTAAATTATATTCTGGCCAGGTAATTTGTATGAATTTTATGAGCTAAAACAGGCAGTCAGGCAGGGTGGGGGGTGGGGCAAATCTAAAAATAGCGTCTCGAGCCGGACACTCACCGCGTATATGTGGAAAAAATCCGTGTTAAGTGAAAGTTCAGCTCCCCAAGCGAAGCACCGCGTATGATAAAAGCGCGTTAAGTAAACCGGGTAATATATATATATATATATATATATATATATATATATATATATATATATATATATATATATATATATATATATATATATATATATATATATATATATATATATATATATATATATATATATATATATATATATATATATAAATGAAGTCGATATAGATAAAAAAAATCTACAATGAAATACAGTACAGTAAAAGTAATGAATAATGATGAATGGATACAGTACAGTGAAAGTAATAAATAATAAGGAATGGATAGTGTGACTGAGCACTTAACCTTTAATGTAGTCAGCTGAATGCACATGGGGCCCCCATAATTTTCTAATTATACATGGAGACTACATTAACTGGAAACGTTTCGGTATAGAAAATGCGTGTGTCATTTAAAAAAAAAAAAAATTTATTTTTTTTATTTTTTTATCTATATCTGAGGCGGTCGTAAGTCCCGACAGTTGTAAGTCCACGTAGTCGTAAGTCGGGGTCTAAATTAATGACAGCCAATATTAATGTGTATATATATATATACCATATATATATATATATATATATATATATATATATATATATACAGTTAATATAATTTGATTAACGAACTGCCTTCCATAAGGATCTTCAATTCGGTTAACGAAGTTCTTACGAACCGACCTCAACATGTTTTCGCTTGCACTGACCGTGCAACCAGCTTTAGTATCAGTCCGCCAATACATTAATCGGTTCTAGGGCTTAAATTCCTTACTATTTTAGTAAATATCAAGAAGTTTATACTATTCAATAATTTTAAAAGTTTAATATTCAATTTTTTAGCCATTTTAACAATTATTGAACATAACTGAAGGTAAAGTGACTAGTTTAATGAGCGGCATCCAGCCTATTAACACAGCAAACAGGAGTTAGTCTCTCTCTGTTTTCACTGGAGGTAACATCTTGCTTGAGACTCTTCAACTAAATGCTTTTTTATGTGTTTCCAAGCAAATTATTGGTCATTTTGAAATATATTTTACATGTTGACAATATATAATGCAGTGCAGTGTTGATTTAAAGAAAATAATCTTGAATTACACCAAGAGAGCTAAAATTTTATGGGTGAAATGGCGCCATGGGGTGACTTCTCTTCCACCCCAATGCCTTCTCTTTTTCCTTCTCCTCCACCCCCATTCTAAATCCCATCATCATCATCATCATCATCATCATCCAGGAGCCTTCTACATACACACCTCAAAGTAAGTGAACTTTTCTACCATTTTTGTTGAATTTAGGAAATTTTCGGTGAGCTGGAACCAATTACCCAAAAACCCATTGAAACAATGGTTTCGGTTAACGAACTTTTCGGTTAACGAACGACCTTCTGAAACGGATTGAGTTCGTTAACGGAGGGGTCACTGTATATGCAAGTAAATCACTGTAGGTGCGCGTGATCTAGGTATATGCTGATAACCACAAGGAAAGAAGAAAACACGAAGTTCCCAAGCGCTTTCGTGTAATTAATTAGTAAAGATATGTTACTGTAATAATTTGAGCTTATTAATACCAGTACACTTCCTATACAGTACAATACTTATTTTTACTATGCAAATTACTAATTATATATTGTATTTTTCAGTGGCGTACCGTGGTTGCACTGATGAGGCATGCAGAACATCACATATTTCAGTTTTCGAATTGCATGCATTTGTACCCATTACATTTACAGAAACCGTATTAAATACAGTAAGTCCTTGCTTTACGTCGTCCCACTTAATGTTGGTTCGGTACTACGTCGCTGGACTTTACAGACCAAAAATTCGTTTAACGTCCCAGTGATCTAATACTATGTCGTTTTACGTCGTCACGGACTACTGTTTACGGCGCATCACCTGCTCTTGTCTGGCCGCACTACACTCTCTCGGCTCGGCGTGCTGCCCTCATTCACTGAACGTCACAGCGACCCCAAGCGACGCCAAGCCAAGCCAGTTTCGACTTCATATCATTCGTTTGTGCTTAAGTGTTTTTGCTCTAAAACTGTACTCTAACCATTCGAAATGGCTTCCAAGCACCCATCAAGTGCTCTACCGACGCTAGTGTAGTTAAGAGGCAACATAAGACCATTACCCCTGCTACAAAAATGGATGCGTTAACCAGATTTGAAAAAGGGGAACGTGCTGTGGACATAGACGCTGTGCTTGGTCTAACCCCCACAACAGTGCGTACTATCCAGACCAAAGCTGACAAGATCATGGTTAGTGCTGGAAGTGGTTCTCCTCCGAGTGCTACTAAGACGACTCATACTAGAAGCACGGTGATAGAGAAGGTGGAAAAGATTCTGGCAATGTGGATGGAGGACCAGAATCAACGCAATGCCCCTGTGAGCTTTATGGTTATCCAGCATAAGGCCAGATCCCTGTTTGATGACTTAAAGGCAGAAGAGGGAGAAGGAACGAAGGAAGAGACCTTTACGGCCAGCCAAGGATAGTTTCAACGATTTAAGCATCATTATAACTTCCACAATATTAAGATGACTAGTAAAGCTGCCAGTTCAGATACGGTTGCTGCCAAGACATTCCCACCAGAATTCAAACCGATTATCCAGCAAGGAGGCTACTCACTGAAGCAAGTCTTCAATGTGGATGAGACTGGTCTCTTTTGGAAGAGGATGCCTGAGAGGACCTATATCTCCAAGGAGGAGAAAAGAGCGCCAGGTTTTAAAGCGGCGAAAGACCGCTTGACGCTGCTGCTTGGCGCGAACGCTGCCAGTGACTTCAAGCTGAAGCCTATGCTGATTTCTCACGCTGCCAACCCACAGGCCCTGAAAGGTTGGCGCAGCTTCAACATTCTTCATGCAATTGACAACATTGGCAAGGCATGGGAAGAGGTTTCAGAAAGTTGCCTGAATGGTGTGTGGTGTAAACTGTGACCCGAGTGTGTCAACAGTTTTACGGGACTCAAGGACTTAGTCCCAGCTGTGAATAGGGATATCCTCAGCTTGGCTAGACAGGCATGCTTTGATGAGCTGGAATTGGAGGATATTGAGGACATCCTGGTATCCTATACAGAAGTGCTCACCAACGAAGATCTGCAACAACTAACAAAACACAGTCCCCTTGAGGACGACGACGACGAAGAAGAACCTCAACGAACGCTAACTGCCAAGAGGATGGCAGAATCGTTGAACATGTTCCAGCAAGCAATGCAAATGCTTCTAGATGACGACCCAAACAGAGAACGTAGCTCAAAGGTTCAACGCAGTATTGAGGACAGTCTTGGTTACTACACCGAGATCTATAAGGAGAAAAAGGTAAGTAGCACCAAGCAGTCAACACTGGATTAATTTTTTCGTCGCGGGACGGCAGGACATTCTTCACAACAGCAGGCAGCCAAGGAGGAGCAAACAACAACGATCTGGCCTTATGCTGGATAACCATAAAGCTCTCAAGGGCATTGCGTTGGTTCTGGTCCTCCATCCACATTGCCAGAATCTTTTCCACCTTCTCTATCACCGTGCTTCTAGTACGAGTCGTCTTAGTAGCACTCGGAGAAGAACCACTTCCAGCACTAACCATGATCTTGTCAGCTTTGGTCCGGATAGTACGCACTGTTGTGGGGGTTAGACCAAGCACAGCGGCTATGTCCACAGCACGTTCCCCTTTTTCAAATCAGGTTAATACATCCATTTTCGTAGCAGGGGTAATGGTCTTACGTTGCCCCTTCACTACACTAGCATCAGTAGAGCACTTGATGGGTGCTTGGAAGCCATTTCGAATGGTTAGAGTACAGTTTTAGAGCAAAAACACTTAAGCACAAACGAATAATGTGAAGTCATAACAATGACTGGCTTGGCGTCGCTTGGGGACGCTGTGACATTCCGTGAGTGAGGGCAGCGCGCCGAGCCGAGAAAGCATAGCGCAGCCAGACAAGAGCGGGTGATGCACTGTACAAAGTAGTCCGTGACGACGCAAAACGACGTAGTATTGGATCACTGGGATGTTAAACGAATTTTTGGTCTCTAAAGTCCAGCGACGTAGTACCGAAACAACATTAAGTGGGACGACGTTAAGCGAGGACTTACTGTACAGTAATAATGTTGGAGGGTGTGTGTTGAAGGTTTGTGTAATGCTGTACAGTACAGTGCTATCCCCATTAGCCGGAACAAATGGTGCAGAGCGCTTCGTGGGATGAGAGATTTCCGGCTAACTGGAAGACTATCTCAAACCCGGAAAAATCCGTCATCCCAGGTATTTTCCATTCCCTTGGAGCTGTGGGGGATTCGTGGGTCTTGTGTAACTGACCTGACCTGGCACAATGTCAGATGGAGGTAGGGTGGGGTATTAGTGATCTCATATTACTGACCTTCTGATACAATGTCAGGTCACCCATTGTCGGGTGGGGGATTAGTGACTCTGAGGATCTGAAGATGCCTTGAATATACATGAAAGCTAAAATACAGTATTTTTTATATTTACACTTATCACATTATATCCCTTCAACATTATGTTACATAATATTTTAAAATGTAGAGTGAGTAAGCAGATGGGCATGGGTGATTGGTGAGATGGAGTGGTAACATGTACCAGTGTTGTCAAGCACTAAGCTCCTCAACAGCTGATCTTTTAATTCACCACCACGTAGTTAACTGCGCATAAATTTATGTCATACAATATAGGGGTGTGTGGGTGGTGTTAGTGTGTCTGGGTGTGATGTTGTGGTATTAATAAATAAATAAGCAATATTGTACAGTATCGTCAATGACAGTCATTTGATGAATAGTAGTGTACTACAATATTGTCGCTACTATTCATCAAACTACTGTACTGTCATTAACAATACATATTGTTTACATATTATTCATTAACTAATACCCCAACACCACATCATACACACACACAACATCTAGTTTACAGTCTTTTGTGTGAGATACTGAGTTGGGTGGAGGCAGGGAGTATGCAGGGGGAGGGGGGGGGGTCAGGGAGGCAAGATGGAGACAAGGAGGCTGGCACTCCCCTTTTCACCACTGATGAGCCTCTTATGGTGTATGTTTTATCATGATTAATATAAAATATTAAACACATTAAGCACAAATTATTACAGAAAACATATCTTTATGACTGTAATTAATAAATAAAAAAACAAAGTAAAACATGGCAGGCATGGAGAGTAGTAGGGGAAAAGCAGGAACCTTTTTCGAGGGTGAGCGGTCAGTTCCCTCCCTCCCCAAACCTCCATGATGCAATATTTCGTCATTTTTCTATGCATGTTATAGCACAGTTCATATAAGGAACAATAATCATCCTATAGATTGGGAATAGAAGTGTATAAATCACCATGTGTAACAGAAAGACTTTTGGTGAAAGCAAGTTTGATTAGGGAAAGGAATTCTATAAACCTTAGTGATGGTCAGTACAAAACTGATAATATGTTACACAAATTTATTTGTCAGTGGCCCAAGGTTAAAAATGCTTTGAAAGCATTTGAGTTAGATGTAGGGTAGGTGATTAGTGGGTCTCATATCTTTGACCTGACTTGACATGACTAGTTACATCACCAATTCTTATAAGCTCCTCTTATGATTACGATGGTGGTGGTGTGTGGATTAGTGGATGTCATGGGTTTGACCTGACCTCATGTTTTGTAAGGTCACCCTGTGTACATAAGCCCCTCTCGGTCCTTGTAATTCAGTTGCCTCTGAAGAGGTCTTGAATAAAGACGAAAGCTAAGGTGCTCCATTGTTTCCGTTTTCCTTGTGGATCTACATGATTGATTTATATATATATATATATATATATATATATATATATATATATATATATATATATATATATATATATATATATATATATATATATATATATATATATATATATATATATATATATATATATATATATATATATATATATATATATATATATACATACACATACATAAATACATAAATACATACATACATACATACATACATACATACATACATACATACATACATACATACATACATACACATACATACATACATACAGTTGCTCTGAAGATGTCTTGAATAAAACGAAAGCTAAGGTACTCCGTTGTTTCCATTTTCCGTGTGATTTATCAATATATATATATATATATATATATATATATATATATATATATATATATATATATATATATATATATATATATATATATATATATATATATATATATATATATATGTTAAAATACCATTTTTTGTTGATAGCACAAATGAGGTTTTGCTTGAGTGGAACAGAACCAATGCTTTGTTTCCTAGATAGGTAGTCAATGATGATTTTTGTCTAGTCGTTGCTGAGTAACTTCTTGGGTGAGACTTTTATTTGTATTGAATCTGTGATTACATAGCTGTATGCATTTGCTTCCTTGCCATAGCAACGGTTTCTTGTTCTTTGTTTTAGTGAGTGGCCTACAGCATAACGATCACAGACAAGGTACAAAGAATCTTAACTTTTTGCTCTAGCTGATAATGTTTTGATGAAGTGGTCTGCAAACTCTGCACACTTTTTGACAGACAAAGTTGACAGTTCGTGAACTAATGCAATACCATCGATGATGAGAGTCTTATGACATGGTTCCTTTGGGGATCTGTGATGCTTTGAACTTCAGTAGACTCTTCATTTTATGGAGCTGCTTCAAGGAGACAATGAGCTTGCTTTTGCCTTAGCAAACAAGGACAGACCCATCTGTGAAGAAGAGAGATCTTGGCAGACAAATGAATTCATACATGCCAATATCCTCTTCTAGATTGATTTCATCACAGGATCTTGCGATGATTAACCGTCTAGCAAACAAAGATCTGTCCTGCTTAAGTTCTATAACTTGTGAAGGTAATGTGATGGTTGAAGTCTTGTTTGTTGCTTTCCACAGCAGAAGATTAACCTTGGACATCTTTTCCCAGATGCTTACTTGTCAACAATGCTTTGCTTGACAAAATATCATAACTTTGTCTTCCAACTTCATATGCACATAGAATGTCATGCTTGACATTTTCTGGCAATAAAGCTCCAGTTACCAAGTTTAAAAGAGCATAATATTCCTGACAAAATGTATTACACTCAGCAAAAACATTGTGCAGCTTATGTACATCAGTATATTGATGGTTGACAATAGCTGTAGAGCTCTCATGGAGTTTTGGTCTTTTGTAATATTTATCATTTTGATATTTAATGTAATGAGCTTAATTTGAAAACCCAACTGGTACTACAGGTTGACAACCCTTTATCCGAAATTCCGAAAACCGAAAAGCTCTAAAAACCGAGTGTTTTTTTTTTGTGGGGCAAAACTTTTTTTTTTTTAAACAGGGATTAGCCCACCCGGGCATAGATCACTGACCCACATCGGGGCCTGGGGGGTGAAAATGTAATAGTAATAATAATTATAATACTAAATATTCATAGTAAATAAAATAAAAATAAAATACTGTACACCAAAATAAAATAATAATGATAACAATAATAATAATAATAATATTAAAATACAGTAATACCCCGCTTAACGAAGTTTCGCTTAGTGCAATTTACCGTATACGCGGTGCCTCGCCAGAGCCGAACTTTCAATTAACGCGGGTTTTTTCTACGTATACGCGGCGAGTGTCCGGCTCGAGATGCTATTTTTAGATTCGCCCCACCCGCCTGCTCCCCCCTCCGCCTGGGCAAGCCGCGCTGTAAGGTTGCGCAGTGCATGTCTCTGTTGCGTTATCACTGACGTCATATGCTGTATCGGACTGTGATTGGCCATGCATCCCTACCCCCCCTCTGCTGCTAGCTGTAATTGGCTGTGGGTTTTATTGACCGCGTTAAGCGGGGTACAACTGTATAATAATAAAATTAATAATAATAATAATTATAACAATAATACTGTAATAATAATAATATAATAATAATAATAATAATAATAATAATAATAATAATAATAATAATAATAATAAAGAAATACAAGAATGAAAAAAATATCAAAAGTAAGAAACACGACCTAGACCTATGAATTATTATTATTATTATAATTTTTATTATATTTTCGCCCCCCAGGCCCCAATGTGGGTCAGTGACTTGTGCCCAGGTGGGCCATTAAAAAAAAAAAAAAAACCTAGCCATTCTCCTCTGGACTAATACGACCTTTAATCTCATCATAATAAATTACACCATATATTTTCTTAATGTACATATTCCAAGCTTTAAAATGTATGGTGTAAAAAATTAACATGAAATTTTTACGGGACCACATATTGCTACACAAGTGACTACACTAAGGGCTTATTGAAGAGCACCTCCCAGGCATCTGGTGCTCCAACAAGAAGGCCTGGGTAACAACGGTGTTGTGCCAGAGTTACATGATTGGCTACCTCTCCAAGCAACTTAAGGAGTACACCGAGAAGCAGAACATCGCCAACAAATTTCTCCTGATACTCGACAATGCGCCATCGCACCCAACTATGATAAGTGAGTGGACTGACAACAACAGCATGATGTTTCTGCCTCCAACACCACCTAACTCATCCAACCAATGGATCAGGGTGTCATTGCAACCTTCAAGGCCTACTAATTGAGGAGGTTGATGAAGCAGCTGCTTGAGGCGACAGATGGAGGGGGAAAGCCGACCATCAAAGATTTCTGGCGTAGCTACAACATAAAGCACGCCACACACAACATCAACAAGTTGTGGAAGAAGGTTACGCAAAGCTGCATGTATGCAGTGTGGAGGAATGTGTGGCCCGAGCGCATGCCCAACTTAAGCGGCTTCACCAAAGTTGTAGCCGTACACAGTGACATTACTAACATCTCCCAGGAAGACAACTTTCAGGAAGTGGATGAAGAGAATGTGGCTGAGGTCTTGGAGAGCCACTCTGAGGAACTCAGCAGAGGACCTGCTGCTCCTGAAACAGCAGCAAAGAATGAGAAGTCAACGGGTGAGGAAAACCTTGCACCCAGAATGCTGACTCTGAAAGTGTTGAGCACTGCCATGGGCCACGTGAACATTGCTATGGAGCTGCTTGCTGAGAATGCTCCCAACAGCAACAGGTGTTTGTCTGTGAGGGCAGTGGTGCAGAAGGGCATGCTCTGCTACAAGGAGTTGTACCTTAAGAAAAAGAAGGAGGCTCACTGCTGCACTAGACAACAATCGCCTCCTTTTTCAAACTCTACCACAGTCAGAGCCACAACCCTTGACTTTTGCCACCTCTCCAGTCCCACCCAGGAACTTCACCTTCTTTAAAGCCAAACTGAATCCTACACCTCCAGCCCCAACTGTGGAAGCCCATTCTAGGACTCCGACTCCCACTCTGCCTCCAACCTCTCCGGACTTTCCAGAGGTTGTGTGGGAGTCAGAGCGACGTATCCACTCCACCTACAGCAGTCCCCTTAGCCTCGAAGAGGACATGTGATAATGACCAGACTTATCTAATATGATGTGGTGCGTGGTGTTTTCTTGTTTTGTACTGATAGAAGTAGTACAGTTGTGAAGGAAATTTTTTGTCGGCAATACATGTGAGTTTAGAGACCAGTTGGGAACATATCCCATTGAACCCCATGTTATAATGCTCCCTATCTACGATATTTCACCTAGCGATGGGTTTTTCAGGAACATCACCCCCATCATATCTCAGGGGTTACCTGTAGTAGGTTAACCTTACCGGTAAGCTCTTGGGTTGCCTACTGTTCCCCTAGATTCTTTCTTTATGTTGCTACATGAAGAGCAGAACCTCATCACTATATATACAAGGTGATTCAGCAAAGAGTACATTAAATTGGAGGATGAAATCCTTGGATAATTCTAAACCACAATGTCTCTATGCTAAAATGTCAGATTCTGCACATGCCTAAGTGTTCGTGACAGGTGCGAGCAAATTAAACATAGTCCAGACATTCTGGAACAAGTCAAACAATCAATGGTATAAAATGTAAAGGCCTGCTTTGAGGCAGAAGGGGGCAACTTTGAACATTTCCTTTAGGTTATACCAAAGACGGGTCACACTGTAGAAATCTGTGAGTAAATGATTACAAAAGCCTAAGGGGGTTTCACTTCAAATTCATTCTCATTAATACAACATCTTATATGTATTGTAATATGGAAACTATGCAGCATCTGACATTTTACCATATAGACATTGTGGTTTAGAATTATCCAAGGATTTCATCCTCCAACTTAATGTACTCTTTGCTGAATTACCCTGTTATGCTGCTTTAAATCTACAAATACCCGATGCATATGAAAATTTGCATTATTTTTTTTTCGTTTGCATTTGTTAGCATCGCCGGTGGCACTGTTACCAAGTTAAACTTATCACTGCAGCAACATCCCCCTAGATCTCTCACTACCAGGCCAAGGTATGAGCTTTGTAATACTGTAGTTATTTTTAAATTTTGGGTAGATATACATACAGTAACTTCTTTTTTACTCTGCAACATGCACACACAACCCTACATAATGAATGTGCCAAAAATACAAGTGAAAGAAATAATTATCATAAGGTCAAAATCATACAGGTAATAAACATTTCTTTGTGTGCGAGAGTTAGTATGCTGAGTGGGAAAGGGAGTTGGGGGAGCAGAGTGCGGGAATACAGTTGCTAGGGGTAGGCAGAGGCAGGGTCCCAGCTGGGCTGTGTAACGATAGCAAGTGTCAAGGCCAGGTTGCCAGTTTTCCTGAGACTGCAGTACAGTGTGTACACAAACTTGTATTATTTTTTGCTCTTTTTATGCATTCATTCTAGCTATTTATATGCTTTTGTTATTGCTGATTAGTGTATATGCCTACACTCTAGGTTTTGTTGTGAGTGAACAGTTAAAGCTACTTTTAGGAGCGAATTAAAAAAACAAACAATCTAAATAGGAGTTAGTCACTGACAGGAATTCAGTTTCAGAATTCGTAACACTGTTCATAGCGTCAGCTGTTGTAGTGGTGATCAAGGTCAATACACATTGGTGTGAATCTGGTGTCTTGCTACAAAATATGACTAGGATTATACCTAGTATTTCTCAGAAGCTAGCGTCGGATTATATACGAGGTACATATATATAAAGCAATCAGGGGTAGGATTATTCATGAAATAGGTTTATTCACAAGTACCAGAATACAGTACTCAGACACCAATATCGTTAAACTACTGATGACCCATATCTCTATCATCATTCTAGGGTGAAAGGTTGAAAGGTTAAGAAACATCACTATAAATTATCACACAGTAATAAAATTTAATCAAAGATGCAATTAAAAACCCCAAGAAAATAAATACATACCTTACCCTCATGCTGCATGGATTCTATCTGCACAGTTCTGCAACTGCATGGTTAATCTTTTAATCCCAAAATTTCACTCAACACAGAGGGACTGATTCAATATTGCTAGGGGTTTGCATGGGTTGTTCTGGGGTCTGCATTGGGTTGTGATGGGGGAGGGGTCTCTTTGGGTTGTGCTAGGGGTCATCTAGCCTGAGCATCAAATTCAAATCCACTTGCCACTCTGGGCATATGCAATGTGACAAGTGCTACTGGCTTAGTCTGTGCAACTGCTCAGTCATGCCACAGTTTAGACGAGTAAATTGTCCCTTTACTTACTGAACCAGTGTTTCCAGTTTCACTATGCTCTTTCCTTAATGAAATCATCAACCAAATACTCTACTAGTAAACCCTAGTTTGAAACCCCAGTAAATAAGCAGAAAAAAACATGAGTAACAAAATTATTAATCAGGGTGCAAGTAATAAGTCTCAGCCCTAGGACTCTTGTCCCCTCCCTTTACCCCACAGGATACTTAATTTGTAAAAAACTCAAACAGTCCAAAAATGTGTTTTGCTGGTATAGAAGAGCCCATTGGTCAACAACCTAGAAATCCTTGAAAAGAAAAGAACCATGTGAGAGTCAATTGGCCTTGTGCTCTACCTAATAATATGAAATAATTCAAATTTGTCATTGAGAGAAAATGGTTCCTAGTGAAAGGAGGATTACATTATGGATGGGCAATATTGCCATTACAGTTACATATTTTCATGAAAGGGAGTAGTAATAGCTGAAAGGAATACCAATGGAGAGGGGTGCATGTTCAATGATAATACTGGACTTAACAGGAATTAAGTCAACTACTGTTTGCAAAATTATTTGACACTTCTGTAATGGGCAATTCAGAATAAAGTTATAAATGTTACTGTAATAATTCATAAGTGTGTGAACTAGAGTTAAGTTAAAAGCCAATTACTCGAAGTGCCTTCCTCTAGCCTAAGGGTTTTTTTTTTTTTACGGGGATTAGCCCACCTGGGCACAGGTCACTGACCCACATCGGGGCCTGGGGACGAAAATGTAATAATAATAATAATAATAATAATAATAATAATAATAATAATAATAATAATAATAATAATAATAATAATAATAATGAGAATAATAATGATAATAATAATAAAGATCCATAAAAAAATGCAAAAATGAAAAAAAATCAAGTGAGAAACAATTTGTGTGTTGTGTTGTCAATAGTAAGAGAAAGAATTGAGACCCTGCAATTGTGTTTAAATGAGGCAGAAGTCAAATCAGCAACCTGGGACTTGGTCACAATTTTCGTGATGCCATATAGCAGCAGGGTCTACCATTAGACAACACATTATGCTTCCAATATCTTCCTCCATTCTAAACATTTTCAGGCTATCTTTACCAATCTTTCCAGATTTCATATCTACCCCCTATTCACAATGTAAACAATTCCAAATGTACAGAGGATAGCATCCAGCCATCGCTGAATATGGAACACATCCCTCACTGAATTGTCAGCTACAGTGTCATCTACCTGCATACTTCCGAGCGGCCATCTGGTGCACTTCAGTCTAGCGCATCGTTCCATGATGATCATATCTGCCAGTGATCGTGTAGCTCAATGATTATCAATCAGTATCAGTGTTGTTACTTATCTTCGTTTTTTTTCCTTACAGTGAGAGGACATCACAACATTCACATTGTACAGAGGGGTCTCATTTTGCACGGGTATATCATACTAGTACGCCTACGTGCATCAGAAATCCATGTACGGGATGCTCTTTAACACGTTTTAAAATTCCTATACTGTACAGGTATCCCCCGTTATACAAAAGTTCTAGATACGAAAATTCACCGAAACGAATTTCAAAAATTAATATCACCTTCTTAACCCTTACGCCCCGGGTGACGTTTCAGAATGCGCGCCTTTTCCCACTGCTGTTTGAATGCCCAACCCGGGTTAACATGTACCAGCATGACTATTTTTCTCTCCCGGAACAAGGAGGGGAGGGACTGTGAGTAGGCCCAATGCGGTCAATAACCATTCGCCCGTGGTCATGGAGTGTAACCACTCAACATCTCGTACCCGTCCCCCCCCCTCCCCGCGCATCTTCCACCCCAATCAAACGTCGTCGACGCGGGTTGGATGATAGCAAAATAAGGACAAAACTTTTTAATTTGAGCGCTGTAGTGGTCGATTCTGGTGAAAGTGGTGATGAATGCAGTGATTATCAGCCTAGTGACCAAGAGGATGGCATCGAGTTAGACGATGTTGTCTCAACCAGTGAGGAAGAGGACACGGGCAGTGAGGCCCAGCCAGAGCAGCGTATCCCCGCCAGGCACTCGCGACCCAGACAAGGGACAATAGATGCCTTTGTTTGGTATGATGGCAGTAATTTCCAGCCTGATATCCCTGAATTCAGAAGATGATCAGGTGGAATTACTCCTGAATTTCCTTGTACAGAGGAATCGCGTGAGATAGATTATTTTTGTGCGTTCTTTGATGGTGTAATTATGGACTTACTGTGTAACGAGACAAACAAATTTCATCTGTATGGTACACGTGTGATGTTGACCCCGGGTCTGGCCCCTCGCCACACTGTATGTGTTTTTTTCATTACTGATGCTAATGGCACATGTGAAAAAACATGTACTTCAGGAGTGCTGGATAACTCCATTGTTTGCAAAATTCATGTCTAGAGAGTGGTTTGCCTCCATCCTATGCTATCTACACTTTGTAGATAACATTCCTGTGGCTGGTGACAGACTTTGGAAAATAAGCGAAGTTTTTACGATGCTGAAGGAACGTTTTACAAAGTTCTTTAGACCCTTTCAAAACGTAGTGGTGGACAAGTCTCTGGTGCTTTTCAGAGGACGTGTTGTTTTTAGACAATACATTCCCTCCAAACGACATCGCTTTAGGATCAAGTTCTTTGTGCTGTGTGACTGCGATACTGGGTATGTCTTAGATCTCACAGTTGACACAGCAAGTGATGCAGACATACCCAAGGACGACCCACGTGGTTTCTCTGGCGCTAATGTCAAGAAACTTATGGACAGCTACTTCGGAGGGAATCACATCCTCTACACTGATAATTATTATACCTCTCCTGCCCTGGCCAAGTTCCTATTTGAACATGACATCGGTTCTTGAGGAACTGTACGCAAGAACCGGAAACACTGACCCGTGTTTCCTAGTAAACCTGCCCGAAGAGAGATCCAGCTGAAGCAAACAGACAAGATACTTGCAATACGCTGGCAAGATAAGCGTACTGTACAGATGCTGTCAACCGTTCACAAGGGTGAAATGGTTGACAGTGGAAAAAGGGACTGGACCTCAGGAGAGGTAAAGAAAAAACCTGACACTGTTGTGGACTACAATGTTAACATGCGCCTCATGGACAAGTGTGACATGCAGGTTGGCACAATTGAGTGTGTAAGGAAATGTCTCAAGTGGTACAAGAAGATGTTCCACACCTCATGAACATCACCATCCTGAATGCATACAACTTGTACCTAGTAAAAACTGGGAAAAAACCCCCTCTCAGGTTTTTTCAGAAGCAAGTGATATTACAAATCCTGGGGAAATATAACACCATCGTGATAACTGCACCAAGACATCACAGCCAAGCAGGCCTACCTGACAGACTGGTTGCACATGATTGGGTTGTTTGTCACAACATGGACTTCTTGCCAACTGCTCCAGGTGGTCGTAAAAGGCAAAAACAGTGTTATGTCTGTGCGAACACCACAAAGCGCGCAGCTAAGCGTAAGGACGTGACGACGTGGTGCAAGGAGTGTGACGCTGGTCTCTGTCCACCTTGCTTTGTGGAGTACCACTCCAAGAAAGCATTCTAAAACAATGTGTAAGGAACAAAGTGACATATTTGTGGAAAAGATACACAGTTGTATGCATTCACTCGTCTCTACCCACGGGTGCTAGTATACACCCAGGGTCAGGGTAGCAACACACCACCACCCACCTCACTTATCGACGTGCGGTCGGAGGGAAGCTTCTTGGTAAGTACCTTCTTTTGTTTGTTTATTTACCAGTGTGTGTCCTTTTTATCATGTTGCATCAAAGTAATATTACTAAAAGTAGTGTAGTTGTATTGTAGTGTAGTATTAGGAGATGACAATGGTATGACTATGTTATGAATGTATTTATTTGTGGAATTATTATTCCGATAATTATTTATATGACTTACTTGCTCTACCAAACACAAAGACAACCAGACAGTCTGGCAACAGACTGGGTGTGTGTCACCAAACAGTCTTTATAAAAAGTAATGCAAATAAAATAAATTCTAAATTAATTATTTATAGGAAATAAGTATTATGATCAGTAAAAATATGCATTTTTGGCCATCTCAGATGCAAAGGAGATGGGAAAAGGACCCCTAATGCCTAGTGACAGCAAGCTGCTCCCTGTAAGAAAATCCACAATTCTTATTTCACTCATCACTGAAGGACAATATTTAGTTTTTCTTTTGACTTTTTCATTGTTTTATCATTTATAAAGATTAACATTTATTTTTGGAAAAATTGATTTTCGCCTTTTTACTCCTCGTGAGGGGTACAGCCAGTGTCACCCTAGCCTGGGGCGAAGGGGTTAAGATACAAAAGCTTCTCCCGCTTAAACAAATTTGGGTTCCGGGCAAAAATTTATGTCGCACACCGGGAGTCAGCTGGCACGGTCATCTTGGGGAAGAGATGCACTAAGTAAGGCCCTTACTGAGCCCACCCCTTTATGGTGATGAACCCAGATTACCCATACAGTGACCCCTCGTTTAACGAACGCCTCGGTTAACGAACAAAAATTCGGTTAACGAATTTCTTACGAACCGACCTCAACATGTTTTCGCTTGCACTGACCGGGCAACCAGCTTTAGTATCAGTCCGCCAATACATTAATCGGTTCTAGGGCTTAAATTCCTTACTATTTTAGTAAATATCAAGAAGTTTATACTATTCAATAATTTTAAAAGTTTAATATTAACTTTTTTAGTAATTTTAACAATTATTGAACATAATTGAAGGTAAAGAAACTAGTTTCTGGCGTGCCATCCAGCCTGTTAACACACCAGACAGGCATTAGTCTCTCTCTGTTTTCAGTGGAGGTAACATGTTGCTTGAGACTCTCAACTAAACGCTTTTTTTCTGTGTTCCAAGCAAATTATTGGTCATTTTGAAATATATTTTACATATTGACAATATATAATGCAGTGCAGTGTTGATTTAAAGAAAATAATCTTGAATTACACCAAGAGAACTAAAATTTTATGGGTGAAATGGTGCCATGGGGTGACTTCTCTTCCACCCCAATGCCTTCTCTTCTCCCTTCTCCTCCACCCCCATCCTAATTCCCATCATCATCATCCAGGAGCCTTCTACATACACACCTCATAGTAAGTGTACTTTTCTACCTTTTTTGTTGAATTTAGGCAATTTTCGGTGAGCTGGAGCCAATTACCCAAAACCCATTGAAACAATGGTTTCGGTTAACGAGCAACCTGCTGGAACGAATTGTGCTGGAACGAATTGTGCTCGTTAACCGAGGGACCACTGTATATAAAACTTGCTTGAGCTCTTTAGGGTCTCAGGAATGGAACCTCTTTTTTCCCCCATAAATTATTAATATCAATATACAACCATCACCCATCGCTGGCTTTTTGATGTCCTTAACACCCATCATATAACAGTCATTGCCTGTAATTCTCCTTGTATTACTCCGTGTTATGTATGTGAATGTAATGAGACAGAATAAACAGAGAAGAGGAAGATATATATATATAGGAGTAGAAATGTAAAGATAGGAAACTTGGTAGCGTGGCCTGGATGTTATTTGCACAGCGTCACTACGCTTATCTTATCTCGTATGTCAATACACATATATCACTTCTTAAAGGGATATATATATATATATATACATATATATATATATATATATATATATATATATATTATATAATCACCCTGGACGTTCTGACAAGACTCACGTGTACCCTGTAGGCCCAGTTGCTTGGCTGGGCTGCCTCCATCACAGGGAGAGTCTGCTTAGCTGTGCCGTGGTCTAGTCGGGAGGTCTTATATTACTCTATTAATTATGTAATAGTGGAAAGTATTACAGAACCTGTATTAATCCTATGTAATATTGGTCCAGGTTTATTATGCACCATGTTATGTGATAATGAAGGTTACTCATATTACATAATTCATTTTACATGTATTCAGCTTGTGAATGCTGGCATCTGTACATGCCAGTGCGGAGTGATACAGAGAGTGGAGATCACTAGTCCTTGTGGTGTGGAAGCGAGCTTCTTTGTCCATCTGTATTCATCTCCCGTACGAGAATAAGAACCTATTTTCAAGATAACAAGTGTTTGTGTATACCCTCAGTAGTGTAGAACATTTTGGGGGTATCAAAGACAAACATAGATGGCGCAGTGAGATTTCTCAGTGAGATTCAGAGTGAACTTAGCCTTCCCGCCGGACTGTGTTAATGGCGTCTCAGCTTCGCCAAGGATTTACAGCCAGACTACAAGCCTCAGGACTTACAGTGTTGTGAAGTGCTATGCTGTGTACAGTGCTGTGCTGTGAAGTGAAGTGTTCTGTGAAGTGCTGTGTTGTGTATTTTAATCAGAATTGTCTGTGCAAACTGCAGTCAGATGACTGAGGGAGCGGCCCAGCAGTATGTCCCCTCCCGCCTACGGTCATTGGGTAACTGAGCAGCGTGCATTAAGACAACTTCGGTTCAGTTGCGACTTTGCCCAGCTGCCTCTACATCTGGCAGCGGGCCAAGCCTCCCGGCAACGAGCCATACACACACACACACACACACACACGCACTCACAGGCCCACTTTATATTAAATTCTTGCGAATTACTTTAGACTTCTGTAATTCTGTGCATAGATTACGAGGGGTTGACCCGGTCTCTTGCACAGATAGAGTACAGAAGCTGTCGGCATGTCTCACAGGGATCAAAATGATACTCTGGACGATGGGGTTATGAATTTAAGTCTGGGAGACCTCTCCCCACCCACACTCAGGCCCCACGCTCCCCACAGTGACAACGCTCAATCACCCACAGAATCTCCTCGTTCAGCGCGAGCAAGCTCTTCTGCGGTGCCTGCGTCCACAGATCTCCTTCAACTGATTAAGTGGATGGAAACTTCTCGACGCCAGGACTATGTTGCAAGGAGAGAAGAGGAAGAAATTCGGTACAGAAAGTCTGAACGACGACGCCACGAAGATGAACAAAGACGCAGAGAACTAGAAGATATACGTAGAAGTGAGGATGACCTGAGAAGAAGAGAGGACCAAGCCAGATTTGAAGTCTTGATTTCCCTGTTAGCCTCCCCACAACGATCTACTGTACAAGATTCTTCTGCTACTACTAATGCTGATACGACTAGAGGTACTGGTACCTCATTTCCCAGAGTCGGTTCAACAATTCCTCAAAAGGCTGCAGTACACACGCCTCCCTCTCTGAAGTCTGACGCTTCTTATCAGATACTTCGGGAATGGCATCGACGTTGGCAAGACTATGCAACAATGGTTGACTTGTCAAGTTTACCACAGCCTAAACAGATGATACAGCTTCGTATGTGCTTGTCCTTAGAGACACAACGTACTCTCGAGCACACACTTCAAGTACCTCCTACGACAACTCTGACTGTAGAGGCCGTGCTTGACAAGTTACAGGAACATGTTAAGGGACAGCGCAACGAAGCACTTAGAAGTAGAGAACTCCTCCAATGTAAGCAGCTTGATGGAGAATCTTTTGATGCATTTTTTGTAAGACTCAAGAGATGTTCAGAGGAAGTTGATGTTTGTCCTGGAAATTCTCAAGTCTGTGAAGAGACACAACTCAAGACAATTATTTTAACGGGTATTCGAGACGAAGAGCTAGTTCAGCGTCTCATTTCACTTGACCCCACTTCCTCCCTTCAAGATGTAGTTACAAAATGTCGAGCGTACGAGGCCGCCAGGTGTGCGACTTCAGCTTTACGTTCACAACCTGACCAGGTGAGGGCGGTGTCTTCCTACAGAAAGGGTAAGAAGCAGCAAGGTAACCCCACCCCTCACCCTCCAGCTACACCTTCAGCAGCAGCAGCTTTGTGTGACAGCTGCACGAGACAGCATGATGCCTCCCAGTGCCCAGCTGCTCAAAGCGTGTGCAGAAGTTGCGACCGCCAGGGTCACTGGGCTTACACAGTCAAGTGCCCTGCTAGCAAAGTTCAGTGCAGACTTTGTGGTCGTGTGGGCCATTATGACAAATGTTGTCGTAAGAAGACACAGAGAGGACACCACCAAGGATCCAAGAAGTCATCCTCAGGTAGTGCTGGCGCGCCCCCTCCTTCTGGCAAGCATCAAGACGCTGTGTCCAGTCGTTCCTGCCGTCGTGTGCATTGTTCCACAGACACGACGCCCCAGCACATCAGTGTCGTCATCTCTCACGGCAACTTGTCATCCAGTCTTCAGATGTTACCTGACACCGGTGCTGACTTCTCAGTAATTGGTCCACAACACTTAGCAAGTTTGGGAATACCCCGGAGCAACCTACAGCCCCCTCCTCAGACAACGAAACTGACAGCTGATGGTTCCAAGATGACTCCAGCTTTGGGATCTTTCTGGGCTACTTTTACCTTTGGTAAGCAGTCTTGCTCAGCCCAGATTGATGTTCGTGATGGGATCCCGACTCCGCTTTTATCATATGGCCATTGTCAAGAGTTGGCCATTATTTCCAAGGAATTCCCCAAACCTATTTTAAAGGTCACCCATGTCAACAGGTTGAAGGAACTCCCTATCTCTAATAACACGTCCCCTTCTGATGCAAGAGCTTACCTTCTCAAGGAGTTTGCTGACGTGTTGGTTACGAAGAAATCTTTAGGATCCACACCACTCAAGCCGATGGTGGGTCCACCTGTGAAGATTCATCTTAAGGATGGTGCCACACCTTTTGCCATCCACACCCCTCGTTTGATTCCTCATGCCTACAAGGAGCTAGTTAGACAAGAGCTTGACTCCATGGTTGCTCAGGGAATCATCAAGCCGGCCGGAGACGAACCTTTACCTTGGTGTCACCCTCTCGTCCCCGTCGCCAAACCTCGTGGTGGAGTACGGATCACCACCGATCTATCAAAACTTAACCAGCAAGTTTCCCGTCCAGCCCACCCTTCACCCACACCCTTCGCAGCTGTTCGAAATGTGGACCCGAAGGCGAAGTTTTTTACAACGATAGATGCCTTATGTGGTTATTGGCAGATCGAGTTGGCCAAAGAAGACCAGCATTTGACTACATTCATCACACCATATGGAAGATATCAGTATTGCAGAGGCCCCATGGGATTTGCCGCTACGGGCGATGCATTCTGTCAACGTGGTGCTGTGGCCCTTCAAGGAGTCACGAATTGTGTCAAGGTGGTTGATGATATTTTACTCCATGACGAAGACTACTGTGCCCACCTCTCCCGAATATATGAAGTTCTCACCAGATGTCGAAAGTACGGGATTACCCTCAACGCTGACAAGTTTGTAGTCGCCGCACCATCAGTGAACTTCTGTGGGTACACTCTCTCAGCATCAGGTATCGCAGCTGACCCGGAGAAATTAAGTGGAATCAGGGATTTTCCAACCCCTGCCAACCTGACAGACCTCCGTTCTTTTTTGGGTCTGGTCAATCAGCTGGCTGAATTTTCATCTGACATCTCCGCCGCAGCCCAGCCGTTACGCCCCCTGCTGAGCCCCAGGAGGACATTCCTGTGGACCCCAGATCATCAAGAGGGCTTCCAGCGAGTCAAGCAGACCCTCTTAAGTCCACCTGTCCTCGCCTGTTATGACCCAGCCCTACCCACCGTCCTCCAGACTCTACGGCTTTGGTTACGCCCTTCTGCAGTACCACAGCGGTGGACAACTCCGCTTAATTCAGTTTGGATCCCGGTTCCTGACGGACGCTGAGACCCGATATGCCACGATTGAGCTGGAGATGTTGGCTGTTGTCTGGGCGATGGCGAAGTGCCGCTTCTACCTGATAGGACTTCAGCACTTCACCCTCTTCATGGATCAGCGCCCTCTTATACCTATTATCAACCACTACTCTTTGGATGCAGTAGAGAATCCCCGCCTTCAACGTTTGAAAGAGAAGCTCTCGCCATATCTCTTCACGGCTGTGTGGCGTGCCGGTAAGCTGCTGTGCATCCCAGATGCCCTGTCCCGCGCCCCTGTCAGTCGCCCCACCCCAGAGGATGAGATGTTGTGTTCTACAGCTGCTGCATCCCTCAAGTCAGTAGTCTCATTGAAGGCCGTCTTCACATCAGAAGAGTCTACAGCACCGGATGCAGACAAGACCCTTGAAGATCTCCGCACCACAGCCCGGGCCGACCCTTCCTACATCCGGCTCGTCGACTGTGTGTCCCAGGGATTTCCATCTAACCGATACGACCTTCATGAATCGCTACTCCCGTACTGGAAGATACACGAGGACCTCTATTGTGATGGAGACCTCATCTTGTATGGTCCACGAGTAGTCATTCCTGCTGCCCTACGCCGCCGTACCTTGACCCGCCTTCACGACAGCCATCGAGGAGTGGAGGCCACCAAGCGACGGGCAAAGCAGACTGTATTTTGGCCCGGAATCGACGCGGACATTGCAAGCACCGTCCGTGCCTGTGAGCCTTGCCAGACTCTGCAACCCAGCCAGCAACAGGAACCTTTAATGTGCGACGATAACCCTTCAAGACCCTTCAAGTCTGTGTCGGCTGACTTCTTTGCAGTGGCAGGGAAGTCCTTCCTCGTCATTGCCGACCGATTGTCTGGATGGCCTGTTGTCATCCCCTGTGGTAGTGATACAACGGCTACTGTTACCATCCGGAATTTCAGACATTACTTCAGAGAAGTTGGTGTTCCCCTCCGCCTCAGGACTGATGGAGGACCCCAGTTCACCAGCCACGAGTTCCGGGACTTCATGGACCGTTGGGGAGTCCGTCATGTCGTGACCTCGCCCCACTACCCCCAGGCGAATGGACACGCTGAAGCCGCAGTCAAGACTGTTAAACACCTGATCCTTAAGGTGTCACCCTCAGGAAATATCGACTGCGAGGACTTCGATCGAGGTTTGTTAGAGTTACGCAACACCCCGAACTTCACCGGACGCTCCCCAGCCCAGGTTCTATATGGACATCATCTCAGGTCTTGTGTTCCTGCCCACCCGAAGTCTTTTTCTCAAGAATGGCAAGCCAAGACTGAAGAATGTGACCGCCGTGCAGCAGAACGAGCCGCAGATGTCGCTGCTCGGTATGACTGTCATGCCCGCCCCCTTCCCAGGTTGAGTATCGGCCAGCAGGTCAGGATTCAAGATCCGGTATCTCACCGCTGGGACAAGGTTGGGGTTGTCATGGGTATTGGCTGGTCCAGGGACTACCAAGTGCATCTTCCCAGTGGTAGAGTATGGTGGAGGAACCGTCATTTCCTCCGACCTGTGGAGCTGCCTAGTGTTGACCCTTCCCCAGTTGAGTCCCCTAATGTTGATGTCTTTACAGTAAATCCATCCCCACATTGTTTCTTCCCCGGTACTCCGCACGTCCGAGCGACTCAGAAACAAAAGGCCCGCTCAAGATGAAACTATGAGCGTATAGGGGGGAGGGAGGTGTATAATATGGACACGAAGTAGTACCTTAAGCTGTGTATTCTTATATTACTCTATTAATTATGTATAGTAAAGTATTACAGAACATGTATTAATCCTATGTAATACTTCCATTTATTATGCACCATGTTATGTATGTGAATTATCATATTTACATTTTATGTATTCAGCTTGTGAATGCTGGCATCTGTACATGCCAGCGCGGAGTGATACAGAGAGTGGAGATCACTAGTCCTTGTGGTGTGGAAGCGAGCTTCTTTGTCCATCTGTATTCATCTCCCGTACGAGAATAAGAACCTATTTTCAAGATAACAAGTGTTTGTGTATACCCTCAGTAGTATAGAACATTTTGGGGGTACCAAAGACAAACATAGAATACTGTATTGTGAGTTTTTTCTTTTGCAAACAATTTCCATTCCTATCTCACAAAATACCCAAGGCTTCTGTAATTGTGGTTCTTAGACCATACTGGTCATGAAGCATACTTGCTGACTAACCCTTATCAAATTTTTGGAGAATTTCCATTTTATTTTGTTTACTGTACTAAGTACTGGCACTTAATGTTTTCATTTTTCAATACAACACTCACATCTGCATCTGTTTTTAGAGATTTTTTTCTGACTGATCAGAGAATAGTGAGGGCCAAGAGCTGACTGACCTATGCTGACAAGATTTGGGGAGAATTTTAGATCTGAAAATACTCTGGAAAATTGGTTATATCCAAAACTGAGTTATGGATTCCAGAGACTCATTTTACACACACATATGATTTGCAGTAAAATGAGCTTATCATCATACAAAAATTTTACTAACCTGACATCTTTGGCTGTAAGTTTCACGAGCCTTCTGAGCCAGCCCCCCTGTGGTCTGGATACTTTTCACAATCTCTTCTGTCTGGCTCTCCTCATCTTTTACCTATGAAAAATAAAACACCTTATTGAAGCATATGACTAGTAAGAAATTTAGTTGAAAAATGCAAGGATTAATAATGAAATCCAATTTTCAAGTAGAGACTAGAACCAGTTGGTTCTCATTTCTGCCCTAGGCAATTTTGGGGGCTTAGCCATCTTAATCTCCCATTGCTCTGTAACAACCATTATCCTCAAAAGAGGGAGATCAGAAGCAAAGGTTTGATTAGAGCCAAACTTGCTAGTCAATACAAGACCTCGTGCAACTGCTATTGGCCTTATCTATGATTTTACAGCTAATTTGATATTCTCACTTAGATTCCAGCTGACTAATCATGAACCTAAGGGAAAAGTGAGGGTATCTCAGCCACATGGCTATGGGTTCTGGTCAAAATTACAATTTCTGGATCAATTTGCCATTTCTAGCTAAACACCCTCCACCAAGCAGCTCATATTACCAAAAGCCAGTTAGAATTGCAAAAAGTAGAAGTACTGTAAATGTTCCATTGACTATAGTGCATTTTTTCCCAGCGGAGAAGAGATGCTCCGTTCTCTCCTCAAGAGTTACAACTGAATGGCTGTCGCAAATCTGTCCAATTTTGTCCTGAAGTAATGAAGTACTGTATTTCTAAATGAGTTTACTCATAATCGTTGGGATGAAAATTTCTGACGAAAAAGATATTTAGCTAAATTATATAAATATACATACATTCATTATTTCAAACATGAGCATGTAGGAAGTTTATCAGAAATCTTATAGATAAATTAACTATGGTGGTAATTTCACGCTTCCAGAGGATGCATTTAATATATACTTATTTTTACCCACAATAAGGCATACTAAGACAAATTACATATCAGTAACACTACATTATGCAAAAACTAACATTTATAAAAATCAGAATCACATTGAAATATTACACGACCATCAGCAGAGGCAGGAAATATGACTGCAAACAACTTCATATTTCTTCCCGCCTCGGCTGATGGCTCCAACGGCAAAGCTCCCCAGTCTGTCACACTCATCCACCAATTTTCAGGGGCAGTGTAATATTTCAGTGTGATTCTGATCTTTTGAAATGTAAGTTTTGCATAATGTAATTTTACTGATACGTAGTTTGTCTTAGTATGCCTCATTGTGAGTAAAAATAAGTATACAGTGGGGTATGCTATAACAAATGGATCCTACTACGAATATTCCTATAACGAACGGTTTTACCTATAAAATTGAGAATGCTATAACGAACGAAACTCTTACAACGAACATTATTTAAAAAAATTTTTTTTTTTTTACTAATTTATTGTTTTTATATTACAAATATTAATGATATTCTTTATTTCAGGGGTTTACATGCATATTTATGCACTTTTTTACAATTTTTACAATTTTATATTATATTTTTCAGTGTTAAGTGGTTGTATTTGGGGGCCTGGAACGGATTAATCCTATAACGAACGAATGCTATAACGAACAAGGTTCTAGAACCAATTAGATTCGTTATAGCGTACCCCACTGTATATTAAATGCATCTTCCGAAAGCGTGAATTTGTTACCATAGTATAACAGTTAATTCATGTATAAGATTTGATAAACTTCCTACGTGCTCATGTTTGAAATAATGAATATACAGGTACTCCTCGACTTAGGACATACTCGACTTACGACAACCCGGACATACGACCGCCATGGTTGTATAAAATATTTTTCAAATTACGCATTTTCGAGTCCTGGCATTAGTGATTGCGCTGTGTACTAACAAAATTTTCGTTTGCAATTCCCTTTAAAATGGCTGGCAAGCGTAAAAGTGAGAGTTCTCGTGGTGCAGAGAAGAAAAAGAGACACCCATTTTAGAGTTTCTATGTATCTGTATTATTTTCACATTTTCGACTTACGACCAATTCGACTTACTACCTGGTCATCGAGAAGGAACCCTGTCGTAAGTCGAAGAGAGACTGTATGTATCTTTATGAAATTTAGCTAAATATCTTTCTCGTCAGAAACGGTCATCCCAATGATTATGAATAAACTCATTTAGAAATAGTGATATCTCCATTAGCAGGAACAATTGGTGCAGAGCACTTTCGAGAATGAGAGATTTCCGGGTAACGAGACGACTCTCTCAAAGCCGGAAAAAAATTCTCATCCCCGGAATTTTCTGGGTAACGGAAAAATTTTATCGGAAGTTCCAGAAATTGCCTATTACATCATCTCTCAAACCCAGAAAAAATTTCCCCCATCCCCGGAATTTTCAGGGTATCGGGAAAATTTTCTCAGAATTTTCTGGAAAGTGTGCCCCTCGAAAAATCTTTCACAAAGCCGTAATTTTCCGGAAAATTCATGCTTTGGTAATTATTTTCCTAGAAAATTTAAATTCTGGCTATCGGAGAGTTCCGGGTACATCATTACTTCAGCACGAAATCGTATGGTCACGTACACGTACAGTCACCCACAATAGTCCTGTCTCCTCTCCTCCTGAACCACGAACCCCGAGATTCAGAATCATGAACCCGAAGCAGTAGACAGTGATGCATTATTCTGTAAATAAATGCTTCAGATTCACGAGTCTGAATCTTGGGTGACTGTACTTCAATTGCAAGGGTCATTAAGCACTAATTTTTTAAATTTTGTTCTACATGAAACAATAACTTTCACCACCACCAGTCAAACAAAATATAAGTGTAATAAGGAATTTAGGGGAAACAGCTTCCGTCATGGATGTTTTTATGACTGGAAAGGCTGTTTGTCTGGCCAAGATCAAAAGAAAACAGGATCAAGGAGTGTGAATACTTCTATGGCAGTTAAGACCCCCAACTTTCTTCCTATTGTGTGAACTGATACACCAAATGTTTCCTATTGAGAAATCTGGTATGATTGGGAAGGTTTAGCCAACTTTCAAATTTATTACATTTTTAGATTTCATTTTAATATTTCTGGTTCAGAAAAAATTGATTTTCAACCAGTCACTCAAGACCAGTACTGTACAGGGTACAGTACAGAAAAAAGGATCATACATTCTTTTATGTTCAACTCTCGACTATCACATTCCCAAAAGCCTCTAGTGCCTGAAAATGTGGAAAATTATGTAACTATAGAACACTTACCCCTTTATGCTTTTTGTGTAGATCATCATTATACTTGGCTACCTCCTTAACTAAGTCCTGTACACGTTGGACGGTGTGCGAATGTATACTAGACAATTTTTCTGACGACTGGCGCAGCACAACAAAAATCGGTGCACATGTTCCCTTTTCAGTGTTAGTACTGGCTTTATTTGCAAGCTTCACTAAAGACTTTGAGTAAGTTTCATCAATGGACCACCTGAAAAACAAAACAAATAACTAAAGCTGTATTATATTTAAAAAAAATTCAAAGACTGTTCTGGAAATTCAACCAAACAAATAACCAAGTAACTTTACCATGAATATCCATTGTCCATGGGTTACTTTTGACTGAATATTATTGTTTATAATTATTCATTAATGATGGAAGTTGATTTTAGAAGACAATTTCTCATATGGTAGATTTTTATACCTGTACAATACTCTTGGTAAGTGCTCCTCTTTTTTTTTTTTTCATGGGAAGAATTAGTGTTTAGGCTATTAAGAACAAAGTTATATGAACAGATTCAACTATATGACTGAATGGGAACTTAACACAAAACAATGAAGGAGAAAATGGAAGATGAAAACAAGATCTACTTCTCACTAACAAATTAACTTGGGAACTTTGAGAAATAAAGGTTTCATTTGGAAAACCCATTTCATGACACAAACATTGAGTTTGTGCTCCAAAATTGTCAATTTTCCCCATTAAACCCTTAACTCCTTCACTACAAGCATGCCAATTATAATGTGTTATTTGGCTAAAGCCACAAAATTTTATTGAGCTCAGAGGCGACAGTGTACAAAACGTGACTGATGATATGTGAAAATGATTACAAAGCTTAGAATTACAAGTAAGGCTGAGGGATGGCTAGCAATGTTTGTTGCAGAGCATACAGCATCTTTATAGGCAGATCATCTAGTTGAAATTTGCAAAAGACTTCAGTGACAGTAAACCTGAGCAGAATACGAAACAACCGTACATAGAATAAAGTGCAAATAATTCATTGTAAATGTATTGGGACCTCATTTTACTGAGTTTGCAATAATGTTGGTGAAGTTTCGTACAACATTTTGATTGACGAGTCAATGGATGTATCAACTGTGAAATTGCTTGGTGTTACTAAGAGGTATATCAACAAGAAACCACAGAATATAGTTTTAAGATACAGTTATATCTCCCAATAATGGAAATGTGGTTACCACAATTTTCTGATAATCGGAATTGAGAATGAGTTCCTGTTTTTCTGGAAATCAATATCTTTCGTATTCTGGTACCAAGAAATACTTTCCTGTACCATCATTGTAACATGTGGTGTGTTATATGTGTATACATGCTGCCCGGGTAGTGTTTCCCTCACCATGAGCTCCACCCCAGGACCGTTCTTACTGGCCAACTGTGCCAACTGCCAAGGGGGAATGTGATTGACTACTCCAGGCTGCCTTTGCTTGCCTCCACTGGGGGTGTACAGTTGAAAGGAACCCCAATGATCACTTGACAAATATCCCAATGACCATAAATGAAACCTATTACAGTAAATTCCATTAGAATGATGCAAGAGTACTTTTTAGTTTTACAGTATCTGACTTTAAAAAGTCTTACCTTTCCTTGAAAAATTCAGCCAGCTCTTTACTAGCAGTCTGTCCCTGCTTCATATTCTGGTATAAAACATTCCATCCATTGTGTTCCTCCCCCTGAAAAATAAAATTCAGTATGTTAGTTCATAAACAGACAACACAATATATTAAAATTTCACAGCATTCAACAATGTCTAAGAGGATAACTTTAAAACGTGTGGACTATTGAAGGATAAAATATGGGAATAGCGCACAACTGCGCGCACGCCGCATACGCCGCATGCACGCGCCGCGCAGCGCACACACACACACACACACACACACACACACACACATATATATATATATATATACTGTATATATATATATATATATATATATATATATATATATATATATATATATATATATATATATATATATATATATATATATATATATATATATATATATATATATATATATATATATATATATATATATATATATATATATATATATATATATATATATATATATATATATATATATATATATATATATATATATATATATATATATATATATATATATATATATATATATATATATATATATATATATATATATATATCAGGTACTGCTATCTAATTGGACAAACTAAAATCGTTCCGGACCACGGGAGTTTCCGGACCACAGAATGCCGGACTGGAGAGGTACAACCTGTATATGTATGTATGTAATATTCAGAAATTTCAGTGTGATTTCAAAAACCGCGCCATGGGCAATACTGAGTTTTCAAGGTCGACTAAGGAAGAGAGCGCTCCTGCCCGTAGTGAGAGCTTTTGGAACTAGGCCTATACAATACTGAATGTAGTTTGCCGAATTAATAATGATGCGATTCATGAAGTTAAGGGACTATTATTAAATTTGAAATTATCATAGCTAGTTTATCAGTCTGAATAATGTTACGGGTTTCCCAAGAAAGTTATTAGTTAGGCGGAAAATATGTCATTTAGGCCTAAGCTAACGCCTTGGGGAGACGCGAGGCTGGCTAGTCCTCAATCACGCGAAAGCGATCGGACAGACAGGACATCCCTGCGCGTCCGTCCACAAAAACGGTCTCGTGGTCTAGTCATCTGTGTTGCGCCATTGCAGTATAACAAGGTTTCCGTCAGAACCCACTTGACTGCTAGAGAGTGACTGCCGTTTGAGACTGCCATTGATGGTTGGTGATTAGCGATTGTCGCCGTTGGAACGATCAGTGCAGGCTTGTCACTGGTTAGCGGGGTAGCAAAGGATCTCATGAGTGAACGAGTGCTCCCGACAACTAAAACGACACGGGACCAGCATCAGCATTGGGTGATCAGTTCTTACCACGTGGGTGCACAACACCACGTGTCCTCAGTCAGCTAGAAGTATTACCTACTGGCCATACTCACCAGTTGGCGTTCTCTCTCCCCGCCCATGGATGCCCTGAGAGTACACTGAGGCTGTCTGAGTAAATTAATGGTCACACACTGAGACCAGGAGTCTAGGGGATACCTAGAGAAACATTTTATCTCCCTTATTATGGGTGTATGTTGAGTTGGGTGAAGCAGGGTTCCCAGGTATTGGTGGACTCAGTAACATCTTAATAACAGTGATAATATTTTTGGGTGTAGTTAATACCATTTTTTCAGTTACTGATATTATCTTGATGTGTGTAGTTTAATATTTCTTAAATAATTTTGATAATATTGTTTTTTAATGTTTGTGTCACTAATTGAAACCAGAGTGATACTGTGATTTAGTTCCTTTAATGCATTTAATTTTTCTTTATAATTCCAATCTCAGGTATAACCTTTGTTCCCCAGAGTAGTGTTTAAGTTAGGTTAGGAAGTGTGTATCTGTTGGGATAATATAATTTTGTTGAGTGCCCTGAAGGCCTATTCAGGGTGGAGTTAATAAGTTCTTATTTTTTTATACCATTTTCTCAGTGCTGGATATAATTTTGTTGAGTGCCCTTAAGGCCTATTCATTGTAGAGTTATTAATTTCCTATTTTTTTAATACCATTTTCTCAGTGGTTGATATTATTTTGTTGAAAGCCATTAAGGCCTGTTTCATGTGTGCAAGCAACAATTCGTAATACGTACTTTAAAATTATTGTTGTCTAATGAGGCATTGTCTGAGTTTCTAATAATTTCAATATCATGTATAACTTTTATTCCCCAGAGTAGTGTTTTAAGTTCAGGTTAAGAGGTGCGCATATTGGTGTACCATTATTTGATTGTGTCTGTAGTGTTGGAGGGAATATAAGTGTCTAAATTTTACAGAGTGTCTCATTTATCCCAGTCACAGACGCTATCCTTCCAAGGGTCACGGAGAATTCATTTTGTTAGTAAATTTAAGTGTTCTTGTGCTGGTTCGGGATTTTTCTCAAAGGGGCGCTTCCACTGCAATTTCCATCTAATAATTAATAAACCCCAAATCAAGTGAAAAATTAATAGTCCAGTAAATTCCGACCGGTTATATATAGTGTATATGTGTGTGTGTATATATGTATATATATGCTGATAACCACAAGGAAAGAAGAAAACACGAAGTTCCCAAGCGCTTTCGTGTAATTCACATCTTCAGGGGTGAGTACAGACTAGAGAGAGAAATACAAATCAAGGTGTATATATACAGAGAAGGGTGAGACCAGGTCCACAATGGTCAGGTATTAGGTAATGACCCTACTAATCTTTAAATAGCACACAACGGTTGGTGGTCAGGTCAGATGGTCAGGTGACCCGGCCTTCTCACCTGGTCACAAATCTTCTTAATTACAAAATTGTCCAGCTTGTACATGCCGTTACTCAAATTCATGTTGAATGCTTCGGTATGTTTAATAAGACTAGATTCTATGATGTTCCTACTATCAATTGAATTACATGGTAATATTGAGGAGGCATTATCCCAGTCAATGCAATGCTTGTTATCCCTCAAATGAACAAACAGAGCATTGGATTCCTGGCCTGTCCTAACACTGTATTTGTGTTGTTTAATTCTAGTTGCAAGATCTTTACCTGTCTGGCCTAAGTAAAACATATTACATTCCTTGCAAGGAACTTTATAAATGCAACCAATTGTGTTGTTGGGGGAGTTCTTGATTAACATTTGTTTAACAGTGCATGAGTTTTAAAATGCCACATTGACGTTCCAGGTTTTTAGTTGTGAAGGAATGTGTGAGAAATTTTTGTGAAATGGTAATATTAAGATATTCTTATGGTCATGGGTGGGTTTGGGATCAGTTCTATAAAAAGTTTTCTCAGTAATGTTTAGGCATTTGTCTATGAAAGATCTAGGGTATTTAAGGTTTGAGCCAATATTATATATATATTTGTATTCCTCATCGATGAATTCCGGACTGCAAATTCTCAAGGCACGTAAAAACATTGTTGAAAATACTGACTGTTTGACTTTATTATGGTGGGCAGAATAATAATGGTGTCCATCTGCTGCAGCAGGGTGGAGGAGGCGCGGCAATTGCGCGCCACAGCAGACGCTGGCGCAGAGGTGTGTCTGGCCGGGCTGCAACACGTCCACACTCTTGGGCTGGGCTAGACCCACACCACCTGGATGGGACCCACATCGCCAGAGGGGGCGTGAACATGCTTGGGAGCAAGGAGTGCCAAGTCACTGTGGGACGCGCCACAACCAGGACGCGCCTGTGTTTTGTGGAAGGCATCCAGTCTCTGTACCTGTATTTGTCTGTGTACAGAGGGCTTGGCTTGGTGAAGCGTGACTTCCCCAGCGCACCTACAGAAGTCAGCGCCACGGGACTTATCGAAGAGAAGCCCAGCCACCCCTGCCCGTCCCACGACGCCCCCGTGCGAGTTGAAAGAAGAGAATGTGGAGAGGCTGGATTAGTGGTTTGTTGAGCACTTCGGGAATACAGCATTCGCGGTGAACCGTACCCCCCTGCATGAGAAGCAAGGACCTCCCCACCCCATTCACCTGGTTCCGGACGCTAAACCGTAAACGGTGCACACGCCCGCAACAATACTCCACCATTTCTGCGACGAGGTTCGCCAGCAACTCGAGGAAGACGTGAGGAGGGGCCTCATCGAGCCTGTGCTCGTTGGAGAAATGGTGCTCTCGCACGGTGGTCATGCCCAAAAAGGCCGGGCGGTCGCGCAGGACGTTAAACTTTCAGCGCCTCAATGAAGTGAGTCAGTGCGAGACTCAAGTTCCCGAAGCGCACATTCAAGACGGTGGCGGACGCATACTAGGGGCACAACCAGGTTCCACTTGATAACGAGAGCAGGAGACTCACAATGTTCATTATCCCCTGGGGCCGATTTTGCTAAAAGTGCACCCCCATGGGCCACTGTGCAGCGCAGGACGCTTTCACCAGACACTTCGACGACATGGTGGCAGGCGTACCAAGGAAAATGAAGTGCGTCGACAACACATTGATATACGACTGCAGCAACGCTGACACATTCTGGCACACGTACAATTTCCTCAGGACGTGCGAAGGGTGGGGTCACTCTCAGGCCCGACAAGTTCCGCTTCTGCAGGAGGAGCGTGACATTCATGGGCTACCTTCTCGACTGGGAGGATGACCAGCCAAGCCAGGACCTCATCAGCAGCATCAATGAATTAAGCATGCCACCCAAGCCCTCAATCACCAACATACGATCCTGGTTCGGCCTCGTGAACCAGGTGGCCCCATTCATCGCTGTCACGCTCCTGATAGAGCCCTTTCGCAACTTACTGAAGAAGCCCGCCAGCTAGACAGTATATTGGGAGAGCCAGTTTCAGGCGATTCTCAAAGAGACGGGAGAGGCGGTGGGCAAACTAGCTGTGGAGGGACTGAGGTATTACGACGTCGCACGGCCAACAACGGCGCTCACCGACTACAGCCGACAGGGAATAGGCTTTGTTATATTGCAACAGTACTGCCAGTGCGTGACACTAGAGACACCCCTATGTTGCAAGGGTGGTTGGAAGCTGACTCCGTGCGGAAGTCGCCACCTGACGCCAGCTGAGAAGAACTACTCCACTCTGGAGGGCGAGGCACTAGCCATTGCTTGGTGCCTAAAGAAGGCCCGCCTGTTCCTGCTTGGGTGCCCGGACCTCACCTTGGCCCCTACCCATCGCGCGCTGACAAAGATCTTCAAGAACAAGGAACTCAAGGACATCGGCAACCCACGGATACTTAACCTTAAGGAGAAGACGCTGATGTATTCATTTCGCATGAAGTACCTGCAAGGGAAAAACAGCTGCATAGCCGACACCCTCTCAAGGTACCCTATACTGTGCGGCGAACCTGAAGAGTCTGACAGGCAGGACGACGAGGCCATGCGTGCATCAGTAGTGGTTGCCTCGGCTTGTGGCATGGAGGGCGAAGACGCATTCGTCGTAGACCAGCGTCTTGTGGAGGAAGAGGCCGGGCGCAACGACGAACACAGGCTGCTACACACTCGCGTGTTGGCCGGCAATTGGAAGGACCGTAAGGATGGCGAACCGCTCGCTCTACGCTCCTTCTACAAGATGTGGCAGCACCTGTCATGCCACGGAGACCTGGTCGCGTTCGCCTATGATGGACATCTATGGCTCATGATCCCCTCAGCCCTGAGACGCTCAGTGCTTAAGAACCTACACGCAGGGCACCAGGGCAGCGACTCCATGCTACAGCGGGCCAGGCAGTCATTGTACTGACCCAGCATAGACGTGGATGTAGAGCAAAAAAAGGCGTCGGTGCCAGGTGTGAACACACCCCTGCAGGACTCCAATGCATCCCCGGCTCAACTCTTGACAGGACGACAGCTAAGGGATGCGGTGCCCGCCGCCAGGCAGCACTACAACGTCAGCAGGCACTGGGGAGGTTGCTGAGAAACAGGGAACGAGCGATGGGGCGCACCAGTGAGAACATGTCATGGAGGTTCAACCTGACCGCCCACAACCTCCCGCCACTCATATCAGGTCAGCGGGTAAGAGTCCAGAACCAGGAGTTGGGGCAGTGGGACTGGTCAGGGGTGGTGGTGGAGTCACCGGCCCCCAGACAGTACCTGATTCGCCTGGATGGCAGTGGACAAACGATGATCAGGAATAAGCGCCACCTCCACCCCTCAACACCCACCGCGCTCCCAGGCACCTTCAGGATTACAGTAGTACCCCGATTTACGCGGTCAATTGAACCCACAGGGTACCGCGGAAAGTGAAAACCGCGTAAAGTGAACAACAGAACATATGGGATTAATTCCAATAGAGACTGGCCCGACCCCCAAACTCTACTTTTTCCGACACAATACCTATGTTGTAGTAAAAATAACATCTAAATTTATGATGGTATGCTCACACAATTAATATTTAAGAGAAATACAGTCGCCAGGTTAATGTCCATTCAAATAATGGACTCAAATCCCCCCCCCTCTTCCCAGCTCACTGGCCCCTACCTCTCTGAGAAATGATTGGGTGAAACACTAGATTTTAACGTTTAGTAATAAATAATACCTCAGACTAAAGTTAGGATAATATAATTGACATTTCTGGATTCCTTGCAGGTCAGGGAATATTTTGAATGTAAACTTCATATATTTTGCACAAAAGATAAAATACTTGCTTTGTGTAAACCAAATTATTACATTAGATCTAAAATTTGTATGTCTAATGCAAAATCCATGATGTTTATATTCAAAATGATCATCATATTGTAAGAATTCCAACAATGTAAATTATATTCTGGTCGAGTAATTTGTATGAATTTTATGAGCTAAAACAAATATCTTCAGTTAATAAAAAAAAAAATATTCTTCATGACACTATCTGTCAATCAAAGTACCCCAACTTGCCTCCCCCCTCTTCCAATCGCGCCAGATGGTCGGTCCGTCCCAACCCTCCCCCCCACCTTCCCTCCCTACCAGAGAAATGTTGGGTGAAAAAACTAGATTTTAACTTTTAGTAATAAATAATACCTCAGACTAAAGTTAGGATAATATAATTGACATTTCTGGATTCCTTGCAGGTCAGGGAATATTTTGAATGTAAACAACATATATTTTGCACAAAAGATAAAATATTTGCTTTGTGTAAACCAAATTGCAATTTCACTACCAATTGTTTTTTTTACCACAAATCTATTTTTCCCATGGCATTTGGGTTGATTCATCCAAATTTGACTTTAAATTCCGTCGGAAATAAGCCGTTTGAGTTATCCCCCCCTCCCCTCCAACAATCTTGGGGGACCTGTGGTAATTTGGGGTTTTTGGGTGGGGGTAGAGCAAAAATGGAAGCTGACCTTACATATCCTAACCCAACCTAACCTAACTAAAACCTAACCAAACCTATCTTAACCAAAAACAGAACCTAAGTTAAGCAAAATCTAACCACAGCCTGGCAAATTTAGTTTCAGCTGCAACTACTGTTTGACCATATACTATATTTTTGCTTTTTCCCCATGGTATTTGGTCTGATTCATACAAATTTGACCTGCATTTCTGTCGCAAATAAATCGTCTTATAGTTATCACCCACCCATAGAGCCTAACCTAACCAACCACAAAAACCTGCCCAACTTCATAGCCGTCACTGTCTTATTAAACAGAAAGTACTTATTTTGATATCTGGTACAAAAGAAAGGGACTTTGTTGAAGCATCATGGTGTAATTTTACAGTTTTTTTGGATGTGAGAGTATGGTGAGACCAAGCATTAACGTAAATCTGCGGTAACGCAGATTTACGTTAATTTCTTATGTGAATTTACTATCTTGGTTAATATCCATTTGCGATGAAAGTGTTATTAGAAAAAGTTGTTCCTATTGATGAGATATAACTAATGGTAAACACAAAATTGCTCTAATCGAGTACTGTACTGCAATAATACCCAAGGCCCAACCTAACCAAAGCCCAACCTAATCTTTTAGACCCACCAGATTTCTCTGATGGCAACATTTTAATTCTCGGGAAATCTACTTACAGTATATGTCTCTCATATAGATAACGTCAACCCGATGGCCGTGCGATATTTTATGTGAACTTCCTACATGAATTTACAATCTCGGTTATTATCCATCTGCGACGGATGTGGTATTTGAAAAAGTGGGAAAATTGTAGTTTCGGTCACTATGCCCTAGTAGTTTAGAAATTAGTTTATCCTGTGTGTTTTAGTGTGATTTAATCGAATTTGACCTTTATTTCCTGAGGAAGTACACGTTTTAAGTTTACTTCCCCCCCCCCCCCAAGGAATGGAAAAACTTTAAAATTCATTTCTGACATTATTATTCTTTGTCCCCTGGTTGAAATGGGATTAGAAATACAACAAATAAGGAGCTCTGAAGGTTGGAGATGGTTAAAACAATTGGCCATGTTTTAGCCGAAACTGCAATCATACCGAAAAAGTTGCTGTAATTGACTAGATATGTCTTCCGGTGAACCCAAAATTGCTCTAACCAATGGGAGTGAAACAAAAATACTGTAACACCATTTGTTTATACAGTAAAACATCAATAATTTGATTATGCTGCTGTTAACAACTGTAGTTAACAGGACCAGTGTCAGAGCTGTCTGCTTTAGAAATAGCACGTAGGCCGTGGTCACCATGCCCCTGGAAATCTGACAAAAAACATCACTTAAGAGTTTATATACAGGTTAACTCTGACAAAAATAAAAAATGGTTCAGTTTGAGTATTTGTCAATTCGGCCATTTTTCATTAACCACTCATCACCTTTTTACGATTTTTTTTCTCTTACCATTTAATAGATCTCTCCAAGAAACGAAAGAATATAGTACTTGAATTTAGTGGGGCATTCCAAAACTAAATGTGATATTCACAATTTATTTATTTTAATATTCACAAATTTTTCTAGGTCCCAATTTGATGTATGGTGACACGCAACGTCGCTCTCGTTCGTTCGTTTGTGTGTTAGCCCACCTTGATGCATGGGTGGATAGAAACTACATAACACTGAGCTTCTGGGTTGACCAATCAGAGACGGTTTTCCACTTTCCAGGAATTCTAAGTAGGATTTGGCCTGTTAGATAAGGTCAGGTAAGGTTAGGGGGTAAATTATTACCTTACGACCTAAGTCCCTAGGGGTTGACCAATATATTTTTCCAGTGTATTTTGGTGTGTTTTAAACTAATATGACCTCCCATTTTTCGTGGAAATTGCTCGTTTCCCCCCCTCTTCCCATCGATAATGAGGGAGTCTGAGAAATCGGGGTTTTGGGTGGGGGAAAACACGAAAACGAGTAGTCTAACCTAACCAGACAAAACCTAATCTAATCTAACCCCTAGCTGGCAGACTCCTGGTAGGCTTAGCTTAAACTAACCTAACCTAACCTATCCTATTCATTTCCAACTAATATAAATGGGGTTCAAAAGACTAAAAATAATGAGATCTAAATGTTTCAGTAGTTCTAAACTTTGGGGCGCGCCATGTCCGAAAGTAGAGTACAATACCTTAGTTAGAAGTGAAAGGACCAGGGATAGGTTCAGGTTCAACCTCTGATGCTTGTTCTTTCTAAAATTAATGGCAATTTACAGAGTGAGCATTCAACAGACGTAGGGAGAACACCGTGATTACATAGGAATTAGATAGCTTGATTGTCTTTCTCGTAAAACTCAGCAATAAACTTTAAATAATTGTAGGAGCGCAATTTACACCCAACCTCTGCCACGGCCATTGAAATTGAAATCCTTCAAATTCGTACCTTGGCTCCTCCCTTTGAAAAAATTCAATTTTGATTGGTCAAAAAAAATATGTATGATGAGATTGATACAACATTGGTCACGACCGCATGAGTAATGTAAATGAGCTCATAATTAGCTCGCTTTCACGACGATAACATCTCACGTAGACGAAGACTGAAAAGTACGTAAAATCAATTAAACTCAATTGTGTCGCTATTATCCATTTCCGCCAGGTATATATGGGATACAAAATGCTCAGAATAGGGAGATCTAAATGTTTCAGTCATTTATAACTTTGGGGCACGCTATATCCGCCAGTAAAATAATACCGGTTAGGGTAGTACGTAGACCTAGTTTAGTTTTAACCTATTTTCCCATGAAAAATATTTGCTTTCGCTAGTTTTCTTGGTGTTTTAGATATTTCTGACATATTTTTGGTGAAAATCAATCGTTTTCAGCTCCCCCCCCAACCCAAAACCCTGCATTCCCAACGTGGGCCCCAACATTATTGGGATGGGAGGGGGGTGGGAATAAGTGAGAGGGGAAAAAAAAAAGTGATTAGCCGAAAGATAAATGTCAGAAACCATCTAAAATAGCAAGAACTAGCATAAAAATATATTTTTTCATGTGAAAAAAGGTGATGGGTGGTTAACGAAAAATGACCATCAATTCGCCATAGCACCAAAGGTTAAGGACTACTTGTCATTTCTTAATTATCTTTGGTCAGTGTGGGATAAATGCCACCAGGGATTTGGATACTGAGTCATACGTGGTTAGATACAGAAGAAAAAAATCTATAACGTTTCCGTCGGAAATTTATAATTTTCGAGAAAATTGGAATTTTGTATTTGGCCAATCAGTGGTAGTTTTATTTTTACGTCATAGTCTTGCGGGTGTTCTTGCATCGTCAGTAAAGTGTCCACAGTGTAAATCAGTGTCAGTGACGTTTCCTATAAATGATGGTGAACATTTCCATGAATTCCTCCTCACCATTGCTGATTCATATTAACCTCATCATTAAAGTAAGTTGTTTTACACATAAATTAACATGATAATGCATAGAAACTAATAGAACCTGACCTAACATACCCAACCTATGGGTATGTTCGGTCAGGTTCTATTAGGTTCTCTGCATTGTTTCCAAGTGGCATCACTATATCCTCCGGTATCTCACACTTAAGGTAAGTTATATCTTCACTGTGCCTCATTTTCGACGGAAACGTTATAGAAGAAATATTTTGTATTTATTTTTTCTGTATCTAACCACTTATGACTCAATATTCAAATCCCTGGTGACATTTATCCCACACTGACCTTAACTATATTCTATTTTTAGAGCTACAGTAAAGTACATTCATTATCTACTGTGTTAGTAACAAGTCCCAAAACAAAATTTTAATAATCACCAGTTTAGTGGTGCCCCTGTCGTAAAAATTAAGCCATTTGAATTATGTTAGTTAATAAGGAACTCTGAGTAATGTACCTCATTGAAAAAAATGAAGTGTCATCATTATTGTTTTACCCCACTGTAGTGGCATATCAAACACGTTTCATAGGGAATTGAATGACAGAAAATGTCTAAATCCCAGGCATACATGACATGACATAATGCCAAAGTCACAAAATTACTTTCTAACAGAGGTTTAGTACAGTAAAGAGGTAGTTTGTGGTAGTAAGGGAGGCGAGGCAAGTGTGGGGTTACTAGTGGGTGGATCAGCTGACGATCAGATTACTGGGACCACACGTAAACATTACTCCCGACTATTGTAATTACTTCCCGATAATGTATTATTTAACTTATTTCACAGATCTATATAAATCCAAATGTCACATTACCCAAAAGTAGTCACAGAAGTCGACTGCCATCCTGTGCACAAATCCCTAATCGTTGAATACTTGTCCGTCCTGCATCATAACAAACTGCCAATATGGCGACGTCTCGCGAGGTGTTGCGTGGTTAAGCGAGAACCACCCCGCCATATTATAAAACACTACACAGTAATATGTTTTCGTTACAAGTACTGTTGTTTGTAATATAACATTTTATGTAAACATGAAAATAAGTTAAGTAATTAAACTCCTATGAATTTGTAGAATAAATAGGGGTAGATAATATATAAATCAATTAAATGAGTTCATCAACGATGATTGCAATATGGCAATTAACATCAACAGGGCGATAGGCGACACCAGAGCTCATTACGTTGAATAACATGCTAAGCATAGAAAGCGATACATGAGGTCGTGATTTTTTAACCACTGGCTATTCTGCTTTAGTGTCGATGCTCATGTTGACTAATTAAATAAGTATAAATATATTATTCACTTGCAACATGATGGAGGTTTATTGATTCTGCAAAATCTGCGTGATTAGTACGAAAGAGAGCTCTTAAGATGAGACATTAAAAATTTCACATGCGTTAACCCAAGTGTTCACAAGTGAAGTAAAAGAAAGGATGCGAACAAACTCCCCTTATTTGAGGAAAGACAGTTTGACACAGTGCTGAAGCACATTGAGTTCTCACTTCTCAGAAGAATGCTGTTACCGCCGCCCTCGTACACCGCGACCTCTGACCCCATCTTGCAGCATGCACCGGCTCCTGAATGTACCTGAACCTGCTCCAGTGTTGGTCAAGTCTGGTCTTGAAAGAGCTTAGACTGGGTGACGTCACAACACTTTCTGGTAGATTGTTCCAAGAGTTCACAACTCTCACTCCGAAAAAGTTTGCCCTCACAGTTTTCGGGACTTGCGGCTTCTTCAATCTTGAGCTGTGACTCCTTGTGGGGCGAGCGTCCGCCAGCTCCAAGTAATTACACTCGACTGAGTAGTGCCCTTGAGATGTTTATACACCTCAATTAGGTCACCCCTTGCTCGTCTGTAGTATATGCTAGGCAAGTTCAGGTGCTCCAATCTCTCAGGGTAGCTGAGGTGCCGAAGGGCATGCACCAGTCTGGTGGCCCTCCTTTGAACATTTTCAACCGACTGACAGTCCCTAGCATATCTCGGGGACCAGACGGGGTGACAGTACTCCAGATGGGGAAACACTTCACTCTGGCTGGACTCTCCTGCTTGTCGCAACTACTTAATTAAAGTGCTAGATCCAGGAGTGTCAATGCAGTATCGATACTATATTTTATGACATTGCCAAGGTTTTCGACAGTGTACCTCATGAAAGGCTGAAAATTAAACTGGAAGGGTATGGAATTCGGAGGAGCGGCCTAGTGTTAATCAGAAATTTTCTTTGTCATTGCAATTGTGTGGTGATTGATTGCATAAAATCATGTGTACCTGTGACAAGCGGGGTACTACAGGACAGTGAACAGGGACCCTTGTTGTTTGTTTGTTCCATGAATGGGTTAATATTGACGATATACTCGTCGCCCTATAATTTAATTTGATGGATCGTTTCTTTCTATATTTTCACTCTGAGTTCGGACATGATACTCATTTCTTGGGAAAACGCTTCGTTTGGTAAACAATTATGCCCCTAGGCTCACACTACTTCGTCTTTCTTGACAGTGAAATGGAATGGCGGATGTACCACAGCCAATCAAATTGAATCATTTCAAAACACCCACAATACCCATTTCAATTTCCCCATGGAATATGAAGGGTGTCGTGGTCTTATATAGACAGAACATGGCATCCTTCCCTCTACAAGAGACTGCAGGAAGCCTTGTGTTTACCGACCAGAGAGGAATCGGTTCCAATGTAATACGAAAATAGTCGATAAGTGATGAGCAGGACAGGAGGATGCATGCCAGACCCAGGAACCAAGCAAAGTCGGAGTGCAGAAGGGCTGAAAAATTCCAGAGGCGGATTACTTGCGAGGTCAAGTCAAACCAAAAGGCTTTTTACTGCTATGCAAATTCGAAATTAAAACGTGAGTAGGCGTATCGGATATGAGGCTTGAAAAGTTAGGATCACAAGAGATGATGCGAAAAATGTTCCTACGTTTGAGGATAGACGGTTTGACACAACGCTGACCCACATTGTGTTGTCAGAAGAGGGTATAAGAAATAAATTGTTAAAGCCAAAAGCCAAAGGTTCATGAGAGTCCCGGCTCTGATATGGTACACCCCAGAATGTTAAGAGAGTTGTGAAACGAGCTTGCTGAGCCAAAGGCATGTTATGACTGGAATGTGGCGTTGTGAATCCAATATTCAAAAGGGGCGATCGTCACTCCACGAATAATTATAGACCAGTGAGCCTGACCATCATAGTGTGTAAAGTACTAGAACATTATAAGAGATGCTATGATGGAACATCTACTAAGAAACAACCTCGTAAAGGACTGTCAAAGGGTTTTTATGCCGGGACGTTCCTGCTTAACACAATTACTCAAGGTACTGGATGTTTGGACTCAAATTTTGGAACAGGGCTATAATATAGATAATATACACCTAGATTTTGTCAACGTTTTCGACAGCGTGCTCCTTGAAAGGCTGAGAATTAAACTGGAAGGGTACGGGATTCGGGGAATGTTTCCTAGTGTGGATCAGAGACCTCCTTTCACCATCATCTCAAGCAGTGTGTGGTGATTAATGGTACGAAATCGTCATGTGGTACCCGTGATAAGCGGGGTACCACATGCAGGGCAGTGTACTGGGCCCGTTTTTGTTTCTTCGTTTCATAAATGGCATGCCAGAAGCTATACACTCCTCCATACAAATGTTTGCGGACGATGCCAAGTTATTCAAGGAAATTAAAAACCAAACAGATTGTGAAGAGCTACAGAAAGATCTTTGTCAGCTTCAAGAGTTATCGAAGAAATGGCTGCTAAGATTCTATGCCACGAAATGTAAGAGGATGCATCTAAATCGTACCAACAGTAAGGAGGCTTATCACATGTAACGAATAAACTGCATTTATAGAAACCGAATGTGAAAAGGACCAGAGTGTGTATGTTGACAATGAACTGAAGTTCTCAGACCTTTGTGAGAAGGTGAATTACTTAACTAAACTAGTAGGTCTTATAAGATATAAGAAGGTTTTTCAGATATCCTTCGTTACAGTCTTCGAGAGTGAGGTGCTTCCCTGTTTGGAGTACTGTACTGTCACGCCGTCTGGTCCCCGAGATATGCTAGAGACTGTCAATTGATAGAAAATGTCCAAAGGAGGGCCACCAGACTGGTGCCTGCACTATAGCACCTCAGTTATCCAAAGATATTAGAACGCTTGTAACTCCCTAGTTTATACTACAGGCGGGCAATGGGTGACCTAATTGAAGTTTATAAACATCTCAGAAGGCATTACTCAGTCGAACGTCCAGCTTGGAGCTGGGAGACGACCGCCCCACAACGGGTCACAGTTCAAGGTAGAAGAAGCCACAAGTCTTGAAAACAGTGAGGGCAAACTTTTTCGGTGTGAGAATTATGAACTCTTGGAACAACCTGCCGGAGAGTGACTGTGTAATGACCACGGTCATACACGTCAGTTAACGTAAAATCAGACGATTCATATTACGCTCAATAGCCCACAAAACATGTAGCTATGCTTTCTTATTGGAGTTCCCCATCTAAGGAATCCGTTTTCTCATCACTTCAGGACGCCTGAGTCCTCCGTTTTCTCTCAATCTTGAATGCACCCGGTACTTCATTATTCCTTAGTAATGACAGAATTTGAAATTGTAACTGTGATTGCATTTGGTGAGGCGACCTAGTTATGTCTGTTTACAGTTGCTACATTCAAGATCCATTGTGAGTGGTGTTGAAAGCTTCAACTGTTCTTATTGTTAGTAAAACTTGTCAAGTAAGTGAGTGTCGAGTTTGTCAGTTAGAGTGGCCTATTTTATGTCGTTCGTGCTGATATCCTGAATTTCCGATCGCTACTGAAGTTATATTATTTTGTCGCCCAAACATCAGGGAATCTGATGTTTATAGTTTAGTTAGTGTCAGTGGTCTATTTTAGAAAGTCATTAATCTACTGAACAGATTCTGTCAAACTCAAAATCTCCAAGACATTTTTAACCACACCCTGCAAAATACAGTGTACTTAGCAAATGCTGCAGCTTCTGAGAATGTGGGGGGGAGGGGGGGGGAGCGGGGTTACTACTAAGAGCAGAGACGTTACCGAGAACAAATTCTGGCTTGAATGTCATGTACACTAATAGTGACACGTTGCTCGATAAGAGAGAGGAGTTTGAAACACTACTAAGAGTACACCAACCAGATATCGTAGGAGTTGCAGAACTGTTGTACAAGAACAGGAGAATCGACCCAGAGGAATGTGAGTTCAGTATTGCTGGATATGACTCATTCACGAACCTTTCTCAAGAAACTTGCAAGAGGTGTGTGGTTATCTACGCTAGGCAAGACCTTAGAGCCAGCCAGGCGAGGGTACAGGGAGAGGATGTTTTTGAAGAGTCCAAGTGGTGTAAAATTAAATTAAAGGGAGGGGACTTACTTATCGTCGGGTGTATCTACAGATCCCAAACTGTGGCCCACTAAATCAAAGGAACTTAAGAACCTTAATAAACAACGCGACAATGCTCAACCCTAGCCACCTCCTTATCATGGGGGACTTTAACTATGGCGACATCGACTGGAGAAACGAGTCCACACCAAATGACTTGAATAACCCTGCTAATCTTTTTGTAGAAACTCTGAGAGATAATTTTCTGTTCCAACATGTTAGAGACCCGACACATTACAGAGGGGAGCAAACACCCAAGCCACTTGACCTCATCATAACAAACGAGGAGGGTATGGTGGCCAAACTGGAACACCTTGCTCAAGGGGCACTACTCAGTCGAGTGTCCTTACTTGGAGCTGGCTGACGCTCGCCCCACAAGGGGTCACAGCTCAAGATTGAAGAAGCCGCAAGTCCAGAAAACTGTGAGGGGAAACTTTTTCGGAGTGAGACTTGTGAACTCTTGGAACAATCTACCAGAAAATGTTGTGGCGGCACCGAGTGTGACCTCTTTCAAGACAAGACTTGACCAACACTGGAGCGGGTTCAGGTACATTCAGGAGCCGGTGCATGCTCAGTACTTTCCAACAGTGTGTAACAGAGGCGTGACCGATCGCCCAAGCGGATAAAGAGCCGATCTATTGGTGAAGAGGATAAAAGAAAAGGAAAAGTAATCAAAGACGTGACCGATCGCCCAAGCGGCTAACGAGCCGATCAGTGGTGAAGAGGAGAAAAGTAAAAGTAATACATTCTTTGCAATGAAATAGTTGAAACATCGATGGTTTCATCCAACATCGCAGCACAGCACACTCCATTGCTTCCTTTTATTGCAATCAGACAGCCTGCGTCTCCGTCTTCCTCGATATCAAGGGCAGTGGCGGCTCGTGCATAGGGCTGCAGAGCTGCAGTCCCCCAGACACTCACTGCCAGGCGTATGATTCCTTTAGAGAGACAGCTGAATAATACACTACCAACAAATATATCATTTTATATGTTATTTAATTATTTTCAATACGTTGCTAAGTGAATTTTCATTAAAATCAGACCAAAATTTAAGTTACTTTCATAGTTGCTGTCAATGCTGTACGATTCATGTCTGTTATTAATTGGCGCCGCCGCCTCACTTGAGCAGCTCAGTCGCCTACTAGACAGACTTTGTTGTGTATGGAAGCATTTCATCCCAGATAAGTCGCTCATTGACTCTATCAAGATTGGGAGGTCTATATATTACTCCTGTGATTAATTTTTCCCTACCGTCGATTAATTCTATCCAAATTGTTTCTGTATTCCGCTCAGTTTTTATTTCCTTATTTATTTCACACTTCAGATTATCCCTAACATAGATTGCTACTCCGCCTCCTTTCCTGGTCTGCCTATCGGTATGGAACAGTTTGTAACCCGCAATTTGGTATTCGACTGGTAATTCACGTGTGTCTAGGTTGATCCATGTTTCAGTGAATGCAATTATATCGATTTCTTCGGTACATACCAAGGCCTAATATCATCCATTTTGTTTCTCATACTTCTACTGTTCGCGTAGTATACATTTAAGTTAGTCGTGTTCTGAGTCCTCCCCTTACCGGGTTTAGTTTTAAACTCCCTGTCTAATTTAGTTTTGTCATCATTCCTAACACTATTTCCCTGTAATCTTTCGCCTTGTTTACCCGCTCCCACTGCAGTCTCCTCCACCCCCGTGCCCATATGTTCTCTTAGCAGTTTAAAGACTTCGATATCTTTTGAACTGCCCCCTCTAGAGCCCCAGCCAGGGTTGCTACTCCATCCCTAGACAGGTGCACCCCATCCCTAGCATAAAGGTCCCTTCTGCCATAGAAGTTGTCCCAGTTGTCAATGAATGGGACTGATATTGACTTGCAATATCTGTCAAGACGGTCGTTGACACCAACTGCCCTTGACAACCATTCACTGCCAACTCCCTTCTAGGCAGGACACGGCATATGATAGGGATCCCTCCCTTAGTCCTAATACGATCTATGGCTGCCTTGAACTTATCAAGAAGTTCCTCGCTCCTACACCGGCCAATATCATTGCCTCCTGCACTGAGGCAGATAATGGGTTTGTTCCCATTACCAGGCAAGATATTGTCCATCCTGTCAATTATATCCCCCACCCCAGCTCTTGGCAAACACACCCTCATCCTATTTTTGTTTTTACCACAAAAGGCCCTGTCCATGTACCTTACCTGTAAGTCACCAACAATTAAAGTTTTTATACCTTCCTTGTCATCCCTGTCCCTGACTGTACTAACGTCCAATTCGTCTATCAAGGGACTGAACTGGTTGGTACACTTAGCTGTTGTTGTCGTTGTTGTCGTATCCTTGGTGTGCTTCTTCACCACCAGCTTTGTCTTCCCACTACTCACAACTTTCCACTCGCTTGAGTTTTCGTCAGACACTGGCTTTACTCGTCCAGCCTCTCCTTTTAACTTCGCCAGCTCTTTCCTTAATTTCAGGTTCTCCAACGTGGCCCTCTCAATTTCTAACTTGGCCCTCGCCAATTCTTCAATGGACCACTCCAGTTTGGTCAACAAACTCTCATACCCAAGACCGCACATATAAAATATATAAAATATATCAAAATTATGCATTAAGGAGGAAAATGTTTTAAGAAAAATGTTTTCCTATATATATATATATATATATATATATATATATATATATATATATATATATATATATATATATATATATATATATATATATATATATATATATATATATATATATATGTATGTATATGCAAATAAATCACCATAAAGTGTGATAATCACAATGAAAGAACACGAGCTTCAGTGCTGTAATTAACATCCAGGTGAGTACAGAGTACTCACCCTGAAGATGAATTACACTGAAAGCGCTTGGGAACTTCGTGTTTTCTTCTTTTTCCTAATATATATATATATATATATATATATATATATATATATATATATATATATATATATATATATATATATATATATATATATATATATATATATATATATATATAGAGTGAGTCACTGTGCAATATGCATTTTGTGGGGCACGGGGGCAACTCATAGCCCCTGGCGGCACACACTCTAGCTACGCCACTGTAACATGGTCATTCTTTGGTAGCATGGTCGAGGTCTAGGCACATGGGTATGGTAATGGTATCAAGTCACTTGGACGGAAAAGTAAAATACTGTGGAGAAATTAATACACCTAAAGTACTTAAAAAAAAATTTATTAATAGGAAATCAAAGGGGAAAGATATATTATTAATCATATAACTGCCAGGCTCAACTCCTGGGCTTATTGGACTCCAGTACTTTCTTTACTTATTTTTTATCTTTTACTCAACAGTAATTACTCCGGTCTTACACCTACTGCACACAACTACTGGTGTAACATTACATGGCATAGTGGGACCAGTCTTGGCCTACCACAAATACACTGAGTCCCAACTTGCTTAACACTCATGCACTCCATTGCATCTCCTGTGGCCGACAGAAGTTGTCCACTCCAGGATATGCCGACGATGTCCGAAGCCCCTGACTACCTCAGCATGCAGCCCTGATTTGGTTTCCAGAGAGTGATTCACTGGTTCGCCTTCAACTGCGAAAACAAAACCATGTGGCACGGTCGTGTTGTACCTATCCCCCTCCTTCTCTTATCAGGAACGTCCTTGAACTGGGTTAATGAGACAAATACCTGGGTGTGTATGTAACTCGCACACGTCAGATCCCTGAAGTCCGCCATCTTCGAGACATATGCTGGCGTCTGCTCCCTCTCTACCATGTGCAGGGGTTCCCTTGGTGCCACCATCCCTGTACTTCTCCTCATGTACAAGTCCTTGTCCGTTCTCCTGTGTCGACTACGCCGCCCCTACCCTTGTCAACATTAGTCGGACTTCTGTCAACCGTCTCGAAGTTATCCAGAAGAAAGTTGCTCCTATCATCCTTGGGGTCCCTATTGACATGCTCTACTTCTTACATACCGACCTTGGTCTTTCCCCTTACAGGATCGTGTCCAGGAGTTTTACCGTTTCCATTCTACGGATCCTCGGGGCAACTATGTCCAAGCCAATCCTGACCTGCTGTCCGAGGCCGTCCTCCATCTAGTAGACAATGGCGAGGGTCACTCATCCGAGCCCTTCAGGAACACGACTTCTGCCTGATATTGTTGTCACCCTGCTGTTGGTTCGCCCTCTTCCCTGGCTGATTTTCAACCTCGGTGGACCGCCCCGAACCCAAGTAAACCCTGTTATTCTCTGCAAATACACCTCTCTCCAGGATCGCCCACTGTCCTCAGGTAGGGTCGTCCTCTACAAGATGGTTCTGAGGACCCTGCCACAGGTCAGCCGGGGCTGGTGTCTACATCTTCCGTCCTGATGCCCTGAGCCTATCAAACTTTCTCTCAGAGTTTCTGACGGGGCATCCTCCACTCAGGCTGAACTGATAGCCTTCTAGCTGCCCTTCTCGCTGAGGAAGAAGCAGATGGTTTCTGCCCTGCTTGTCTGCTGCGATTCCAGGTCTGCTCTCGACGGGATTGCATTGATCCGAATACGAGGGACATCCACACTTCAGGATGCAGGCTGTCCTGTGACATTCCTATGATACCCAGTCATGTCGGTATCTAGGGAATCAGGCAGCAGATGGCCCAAGACTGGCTGTAACAAGGCCACACCTGACGACGTGTTGTTCCGAACACTTTTACAGCTTAGGACCCAATTCGCAGCAAACAGAGAGAGGCCTGGGAAGCAGCCATCCTCCTGAACTCCTCGCCCACCCTGGTACGATGTCCTCCAAACTTCCTGACCCTGTATGTCTATGGGAAAGGGTTGGGAAAAGGACGTGATTGTTGCCCGTATCACCATTGGGTATGACTTTTGCTTGGGAGATTGGTATCCCAGCATCCCCTGAGCAACGCTCTTGTGCATGCAGAAGACCCGACAGCCGCACCCTTATCCACTACCTCCTAAGATGTCCCCCACACACAACACTTCCGTGACGCCTGCTGACCACCACTCCACGACCCTGACGGAGACATGATGATCCTTCCCATATACTGCCAGATTCTGGGGTCACTAAGTCTAAGGGGATAACTTAACTCTAATCTTAATTTCTAAGGGTCACGCCACCAGACCCTCTGGATGCATAGCTCGTTAGGTAGCGTGCAGAGTGGGTTAGGGTTTTCCATTGACCAGACTGATAAGGGGAAAAGGGTGAAACCATAACATGTCTTAATTGATTATCTTATAAAACATACTGGTAAAACATATACAGTACATGAATTGGCCTCAGAAGAACAACGGAAATGTGGTTACCCAGATGGGCCCCAGACTCTTACATTGATGGCGTGTCATCCACCCAACTTATTGCATAACAATTCACTTACCTTCGGTCGTTCCTTCACAATATCCTTAACACATCAGACTGCTCCACCTGTGTGGAATCTAACGTCGGTTATCATACATAGTAGCATCATCTCAACACACCTTGTTACACCCATATCTGCAAGTATGGGGTCCTTGTGACTTTTAGGTATACACAACAGGCACTCGTTCGCACTCCGCCCTCGGTGGGCAAAGACGAGGGCTTCACCTAGAGACATGCCAGCACTATTTCTACGCCTGGTATCATAGGTCGGTTTCCAAGTGACGACCCAGAAGCCACGGCTCCTTATTTGTGACTATTCAATTGAGTGTTGGAAACAATAGGTTCACAGTGGATTGGCATAGGGGAGTAGTCCCACCTGTTGTGACGCTCAAAGGACAATGGCGGCCGGGCGGCAAGGTACCTGACCAAACTGGAGGTGGCGGTAGAACGAGGAAGACTGAGTAATAATGCCTGACAGGCGGTTATCCCACCCTTTAACACATTCCTATTACACTTATATATCCAAAGCTTTAAACTGTAATAACTTCTATTTATCAACCTTAATTTTAGGGCGGATAGCCCGCTAGGACACTGACCTGAGGTGGCGGTAGAACGAGGAAGACTGAGGGCATTGCCCCGCCGCCCTCGTCACATAGGCCTCAGTTTCCAATCCTTATTTTCACTTTTGTTTCTTATGGTTCTCACCTGAACACTTTTCGATATATGTCACCTGCCTTATAAACACATATTTTAATCCTAAATTACACACCAAGGTGTAAGGTCTTGTCATGGTACATGACGCGCCTTGAAACAAAAGCTGAATGTTCATGGCGGGGTGTATCAACTTCACTTAAAACTGTAATGAGGATCCTCCTCTCACACATTGCACTATTTGAACACAGACATAAGATTCTCTGATCACTGTACCTGTCGTGGGTATATATCACGTGAGGATCCGAGGTGTATTAAATTCATACCGGCATACAAGATATTTCCTTTCAAGTATACTGGATCACTTTCAACACCTCACCTAGTTCTGATACATTTATCCTTTTTCCAGATCATTGTTCTCATGTATTTTCCATATGATATCTGTGGGAGTTATATTCTACACGCTCACAGACCGTAAATAGTATGACCTTCAAACCTGATCCACACTTAGTCCTACAGTACACTAGTCCGGCTCAACTGGACTTTAACATTCATCTTATGCATACCCTGAGTTATCCTTAATGCTATGAATACATACACTTAATATGATATAACTGTACCTGGGTACAATACAACACATGGTCTAGGAACATTGGTAGGTGAGTTGTCCTTTATCAATGTTTCCTGTTTTCTGAGGTTCTACAAGCGCGGTGCATTTTGAATGTTATATAGCGTAATATGAATTAAATGGGCCAGATATTATGTAAATAATATTGATAATGTGTTAAAGGAATATCCTTCCTTCCTTAGGCTGTAAACCTCTTTATAATATTTATACTGTATATACTTGTGACACTTGCCAGATGCTTCTGGTGTTGTGTACATGGGTACCTAGTGAAGCACTAGGATCCCGGTTCCTCTATCAAGGAATATATTATTGAAATTGAAAATTGAAACAACACATTCATCTCAGCTGGTTGCCTCGAGGCCCCTGCTCTGCAGCTCACACTAGTCTGTGACGTACCAAACCAATCACAGAGTTTTCGCAGTCACGTGACTTTTAGCAACTTTAATCCTCATTTTTTTCCACTTTTTGGGCCAATTTATTAAAATATCATTACCATAGTAAATCTAAGCGTTTTCTTTACCCATTGACCTACCATCTTGGGAAAAAAATTCCGATCGTCAACTCATCCATTGCACTTTGATTTACAATCTCCGCAATTAAAAATATAACCATTAACCCTAGGCGTTCACCCCATTTTGCCGTGGACACGTTCGCAGTGCAATGTGGAAACTCCAATATTATACATAAATAATAAAAATAAATATCTTTATCGTTGTAAATTTTGAAGGTAAGTCCGGTGATTCTGACTTCTCGGTACGATACATTGAGTTTCAAGAATATCCAAGCGCAAGATGGCCCTCTTTGTAAAGATAAACATATTTTATTTTTCATGAAACAACATGAAATCGTCAAACGTAAGTTAACGTAAAAGTTAAGTTAAGCATGTTTTACCCTGTAATTTTCCTATAATTCAAAGCCCTGCCCACTGTGCGATTAAACTGTACTTTAAGTGAAAGCGAAAACCAGAAATAACTGAAGGTATTTACTTTTATCCTCTTCACCAAATGATCGACGCGTTAGCCGCTTGGGCGATAGGTCACGTCTCTGTTACGCAATGTTGGCAAGTACTAGGCATGCACCGGCTAATGAACCTGCTCCAGTGTTGGTCAAGTCTGGTCTTGAAAGAGCTCACACTCGGTGCCGCCACAACACTTTCTGGTAGATTGTTTCAAGAGTTCACAACTCTCACCCGATAAGTCTGGCAACATATGTGAAATCTACAGAAAATTGTATTATTTTACTGGAGGACATAGCGCGCTCCAAAGTTATAAACGACTGATACATTTAGATCTCCATATTCTGAGTCATTTTGTATCCCATATATACCGGCGGAAATGGATAATACCGACACAATTGAGCTTAATTGATTTACGTACTTTTCAGTTTTCGTTTACATGAGATGTTATCGTCGTGAAGCGAGCTAATTATGAGCGTGTTTATATTACGCATGCGTGACGTCTTCCAGTCGTGACCAATGATGTATCCATCTCATCACTCGGATTTTTTCGACCAATCAAAATTAAATTAAGGAGGAGCAAGGCACAAATGGATTTAAACTTCAATCAAAGACTATAATAAAAAAGAAAGGAATATAAGGCAAAAACCGCGTAAGCCACATAGCAGAAAGTTGGCCGCGGGATCAACAGTTGGTGTTAGTGTGCAAGGCGCGGGTCGTCTGCCAAGGGTCCGCAACCTTCCTTTTTCCGGCCGCATGTGGCCGGGAATTATTATACATGCAGCCGGCCGTACGAAGTTCAAAATTCGGGTTGTGCAGCCAGAAGTTTCAATCACGAGCATGGGATTCATGCGACTTGCTGGTGGACGTTGAAAGTTGCCGCTCCACTACAAACCATGACGTCATCCCTGGCTTGATCCACATTGAGTGCTCCCTAGTTTTCTTTGAGGAGCACCAATTGTTGGTAAGTTTTATAAATATTAACATTATAAATTAATCGTAAATATGTGTAGAGCAAGGTAGTTTATATAGCAATGAATTATTTAGTCATAATGTAGAAGAAAAGAGCGTGTGTTATCACAACTCGTCTGTTGCTACCTCAAAACTGCATCAACTTCTAGCTACTAGGCTACGCCCACTACCGTAGATATTTCAGATAACTGCACTGAAATTACGATGGTCATATACATTTTTATAACAAACACAAGGGAATTTGTGCATACATCACAGGCTGTGATGTAGGGACAAGTTGCTTGCTAACAAGCTTCGTTTGCTAGGGCCAGCAGAATGCTAGGCAAGGCTAGGCTGATTTTGCATTGCATTTTGTTTACATTTTATGAATAACTTACAACATATTTAGCTTTTGCTTATTATTGTGTCTATAATTAATTGTTACAATTAATACTTTTTGAAATAAGAGTTACTAGTCAAGTGACAGGGAAAGGTTCTGTAATATAGTTATTCTGTTTCAGATCTGAAAGGAAACATGTCGCCTCCAGCAAAGACGTTCTTAATGTGTGTTATATACGTGTATGTTTATATGCTGCCTTTATTGATTATATATACATTATATATTATGTTACTTCTTACCAAAGTTAGAATGTGTTTAGGCCTGTGTAATCACGAATGTGCGAGGCATGTTGTACGACAACAACAACAATAAACCACCTGTTAGAGCCAGCATGTGGCTTCTCCTTCTCCCATTAAATCATGGAAGATACTACAATGTGTACACACACACACACACACACACATACACACTGACACACACACATACAATATCACACAGTAAATTCTATATGATCTACGATAGGGTTGCCAAATCTGAACATTCAAAAAAGAGGACGCTCCCGAAGACACCCCCCCCCCCCGCCCGGCACACACAGGCTAATATACAACATACATGGTATAGAAATCTTAAAAAAAAAATTTCCTTTGCTAAAGGCTGAACATCTTCATTCCCTTAGCTGCAGTCTTCTCCCCCCACTGTGTGCGTGACTTGGTGTGCCCATGCATACTTTTCTGTAGATCGGATCTTTTTCAGTATTGGCTGATTGCTCTTTAGAAAGGTATAGAAGTCACTGCAAGGTGTTTCTCGGAAGTTGTACTGTACAGTCAGAATGCCTTTCATTGTTTCAACACTCAATTTGTTCCTTTCCTTTGTCCATTGACTTTGCATCAGTGAAAAAACTCTCTACATTTGCATTGTGAGATGATATAGCAAAGAAGAATTGTGCAATTCTCAGCAATTCTGAGTGGCATTCAATGTTCTTTGATTTTTAAAAATATCTGGTCCACTTTTTGTGTTGGCAGATTACTAAATTATTCATCACTTGTAATTTTCCACAAACTGCTTCAGGTTACTAACTTGGTCGAAACACTTCATCAACTTCTACCCCCTTATCAATCAAATATTTGACAGCTAAGTTGACACCGTACAGGCGTACAAGTGACTTATCAGCTGACAAAAACTGAACGAGATCTCTACGGTTTCCACCCTCCCTCCCTCTCTCTCTCTTTCTCTCTCTCGTCATTACAGTTTCATGTTTTTTTTTCCGTGGAGAAAATGATGGAAGCTGAAATTCCGGACTTTTGAAGAATTTTAAAAATTCCTTCCGGATGAAGATTTCGAGACCTAAATGGAGGACATGTCCGGGAAAATACGGGCGTATGGCAACCCTAATCTACGATATATAATAACGTGAAAACGTTAAACACAAGCTCACGCCGCTGGTTACCATGGAAACATGGGCACCGCTACCCTCACTCGCCCCCGGGTTTTAGATAGCCATGTTGCCAACAGATGGCGTTGATCGGAGCTCAGTGGCTCACGTTTTTTTTATCAGTAAAGATAGACGCTTTCCTATCTTTCTTATTATAGTCTTTGATCTCAATCAGAGTTGCCAACTTAGCGACTTTGTAGCTAGATCTAGAGCTTTTGTTTTTTTCTAGCGACATTTTAGAGCGATTTGGGACTTGTCGCAAATCTAGAGATATCCACAGAAATCTAGCGACTTTCTGGATACTTTTGGACTGTCCATGAAAACTCAGTTTTCCTAATTTCGAGCCCGTCCATGCATCTAACACTCTAAAATTGTGGTCAGAAGTGGCAAATTACAGAGATGCGACAGGTGAAAACCCTTACCATGATCTGGCTGAAATTGCACTCGCTGCCTTATCTCTTCCGCATTCAAACGCAGATGTAGAGCTCACATTTAGTAATATGAACTTTGTGAAATCAAAATTGCGCAACAAAATGAAACTATCGACATTAAAGGCAATTCTTACAATAAAGTAAGGGTTAAAAAGACAGAACACCTGTTGTGCAAGTTATGAACTTCCTAGTGATATTTTAAGAAAGATAGGGACTGTGGAGGCATACAGTTACAAGATATCTGCACGAGAACCTGAACCACGCACTTCACATGCTTCCAGCTCTACAGTTGTTCACACTGCCGACGACTACGGAGAGGACTGGGATGCAATTACTATTGAATAATAGGTAAGTGTGCACATTAAACTTTAAAAAAAATAATATTTTCATTTTTACATAATGCATTTTATTTATACTCCGTCCATTATAGTCGGCATTATGAAAATATTATTTGCATCAAATTACTGAAGGGGGGGAATAATAGCTAGCGACTTTCCATGGAAGATTTAGCGACATTTAGCTACTTTTAGGTACCAGCCTAGCGACATTTGAAAATCCGAGTTGGCAACCCTGATTTCAATGACCAGTGTGACAATGGCGGCTGGCCGTGGTAGAGGTTGGGTGCCCGCACTGTAAATTGCCTTGTAAATTTAGAAAGAACAAGCATCAGAGATCCTGAACCTGTCCCTAGTCCTTCCACTTCTAACTAAGGTATTGTACTTTCGGACATGGCGCGCCCCAAAGTTTAAAACTACTGAACCATTTAGATCTCATTCTTTTGAGTCTTTTGAACCCCATTTATATTAGTTGGAAATGAATAGGATAGGTTAGGTTAGTTTAAGCTAAGTCTACCGGGCGTCCGGGGCTGAGCCCACGGCTAGGGGTTAGGTTAGGTTAGGATTGGTTAGGTTAGACGACTCGTTTTCGTGTTTTCCCCACCCAAAACCCCGATTTCCCAGGCTCTCCCCCATTATCGTGGGGGCAAAAACGAGCAATTTCCGCCAAAAATAAAGGTCAGATTCGTTTAAAACACACCAAAATACAATGGAAAAATCATATAGGACTTGTGTCCTAAAGTAAAAATTTACCGAAAATTCTAAGACAATTTTCTTCCATGTTCCGTCGCAAATGCATAATAAAGAAGATATAGCGCTCGAAAGTTTTGGTTAGGAAATTAACTTTGACATATCGCCATTATCGGGTGACCCTCTGTCATCTTCAGAAATCCAGTTGCGCATGTGCGAACGCTTGATTTATTTTCCTGAGGGCGTCTGTCATTTTCAACAAGCGGTCCTGTCCCAGTGTTTGAAGCGCGGCACCACTGTACACTCCGTAAGAAAGAATAAGAGACGATCTTTCATGCTTGTCTTAATATTGTATATCCTAACGTAATAGATACTAATACAAACAAACAATAACCTAACCTAACCTAACCTAGCCAGCACGGCCAAGATAGAACGAATTCTTGCTGCCACAAGCTGATTGTACAGTGGTGCAGCGCCTCAAGCACTGCGACCCTGCCTCTTGTTCAAAATGGCGGAAGCCCCCAGGGAAAAAAAAAATATCGCGTGCCAGACAACTCCGCCCAACCACCCGCTTCATTTCAGGCCAATCAAATTCGTTTTTGTTTGAATTACCCATCTTCCACTATCGAAGATTTTCAGGTGCAGTGTGGCTGTTTTGTGTAACGGGTGTGATTTCCGCAATTTTAACTTGCTGGCCCGTTTTAACCGGCAAGAGGATATATCTTAGAATTTTTACGTTTTTTCGGTATACTACCGACGTCTGTGTTGTGCCCTAAGTACTCGAAACCCTGTGTTTTTCGCCCCGACCAAAAACGTTGGTATTATATATATATATATATATATATATATATATATATATATATATATATATATATATATATATATATATATATATATATATATATATATATTAGTTACTGATTTGTTTTCTTTGTCAATGCATTTATAGTACCTGATCGGTGCTCTTTTGTTTTCACTTTGTTTATATCTCAAGTATTATGTTTAAGCACATATAGCTGCGCCGCTTCTTCATGTACTTCGCAAATACAGCATTAAGGTAGAAAGTGTCTCTTTTTATCCTGCGTCATCCGGCGAAGATGGTGGGATATACTAGCCCTGAGTATACTGTACAACATGTAGCAGCGTACAACACAAATTATCTAATGTGTATTGCAGATAATCTGTGTGAGACACAACAGTTAGCGTTGTACTAGTTCATATGTAATTAATAAAACGAAAAAAAAAAACGTTTTTGTGCGTATGAAGTGAGTGAGCGCAAGGGCTCTTTTTTAACAAAGGAACACACGTGCCGATATGGAAGTTAATGATATTTGTTATTCCGTTTTTGTCTCCCTTTTAGAAGCATGAGCCACTTAATCATCATTTAAAAGTGTCTCGTAAAACTACCATTGACTGGCGTTCGTTTTGTAGTGAGGTATGTCAGCAAAGGTTTGAAAATGAGTCCCGATATAGAGGTAGAAATAGACGAAACGCTCATTACCCACCGAAAACACGAGAAAGGCCGTGTTTTAAGTTAGGTATGGATGTTTGGGGGCATTGCGGGAGTATCGAAAAAGAGATTTATTATTCCGCTCATTGACCCAGGTTTAGAAGACCACTTGATCTACTTTAGAAACATACATTTTTAAATATACAGTATTCGTCCTGGAAGTATTATTTATTCAGATTTTTGGCGGGCGTATAATAAATTGAGTGATAGTGTTTACCAACATTTTTAGGTAAACCACAGTGAAAATTTTGTGGCTCCCGAAAATCTCCACATCCATTGGAGGGACGTAAACGAGCGGATAAAGCGCCCTGGCTTGAGAAAGCAATACTTAAAGCAATATTTGGCCAGATACATATTTACTAAAGCCCATGGAGATGACGTCTTGCATGTATTTTTGAAAAAAAAAGTGGCTGAATTGTACCCACCACGCAGAACGCCAACGAAACCCCCCGCCACCAGTAGTAGGTAGTGTAGCGTTGTGTCAATGAAAAGTTTCTAAATTTACCAGACTAAAGTTGCTCCAGTGTTTCCCTTTTCCTGTGTGGTTTTATCAAGATTTATCATGTCCACGTTTCCATTGTGGATGGTAATGTTTAGAATATTGTTTTTTTTTTTGCTAATATATGATTCGACCGTCAGCGGTTCGATAATTAATTGATGGATGGGAGTGTTTTTAGACAGTTTTGTATGCTGATTACTGTCACTTTCATTCATTTTCTTGATCAGATGCTTAGTTTTCAAGATAGAGTAGGTAGTAGGCAGCTACCAAACACGGAGGTACTCCCTCCTGGGAAGATATTGGAAGCATAATGTATTGTCTAATGGTAGACCCTGCTGCCATATGGCATCACGAAAATTGTGACCAAGTCCCAGGTTGGTGATCTGACTTTCTGCCTCATTTACACACAGCTGCAGGGTCTCAACTTTTTCTCTTACTATTGACAACACAACATACGTATATTGTTTCTCACCTTTGATCTCTTTTTTTTTTTCTTTATTATTATTATTATTATTGTTATTGTTAGTGTTGTTAGTACCATTATAATTTTGTTTAAAAATTTGTATTTTTTATTATAAATTTTATTTGCTATGAATTATTTTTTTTTTTATTATTAATATTGCATTTTCGCCCCACAGGCCCCGATGTGGGTCAGTGACCTGTGCCCGGGTGGGCTAATCCCCGTAAAAAAAAAAAAAATGTATTGTAACATGGAAACTATGCAGAATCTGACATCTTACCATAGAGACATTGTGGTTTAGAATAGAATTATCCAAGGATTTCATCCTCTAATTTAATGTACTCTTTGCTGAATCACCCTGTCAATATATATATATATATATATATATATATATATATATATATATATATATATATATATAGTATATATATAAAACAAAGAAGTATGTCTGTTTGTGTGTGTGTGTTTGTGTGTCCGCACGAGAATCTCGGAAACTACTTTACCGATCTGTAGTGAAGATGGATGGTGTTATATGCAGTGCTGATGGATGGTGTTATATGTAGTGATGATGAATGGTGTTATATGTAGTGATGATGGGTGGTGTTATATGTAGTGATGATGGATGATGTTATATGTAGTGATGATGGATGTTGTTATATGTAGTGATGATGGGCGGTGTTATATGTAGTGATGATGGATGGTGTTATATGTAGTGATGATGGATGGTGTTATATGTAGTGATGATGGATGATGTTATATGTAGTGATGATGGGTGGTGTTATATGTAGTGATGATTAGATAATAAAATAATAACAGTTTAATGCTAACAAAATATACTTTGCTGTACCGTTTGCAGTGAAAAACATGGTGGAGCTTATATACACCGTTAATGAAGTTTTGGGGACTGAACAGTGAGACAATGTGGAGCCTCCCGGAGGGTGGCGTTCTACCGTGGCCTAGCGAATGAGCCGCCCGGAGGGCGGCGTTTCTGCTAGTGTGTATGTATATATATATATGTGTGTGTGTGTGTGTGTGTGTGTGTGTGTTGTATTCAGAGGGTTGAATTACTTAATGAACATCCTATAATTATGTCTGATTGTGCAGTAGTTGGGACGAATTACTAAACAAGCGCCCAACTGTTTGTTATACTTGAGTTAGTTGTGATTTTTTGTCAATTTCGTGTAAGGCGCATTGTCATCTTGCTTCGTAAGTAAATTCAGTCTTATTTTCCCGTCACACGACATGCTCTCTATTAATAAAAAAAAAGACAAGTTGACAATTTCAAAGGAAACTATTATTGCAGCAGCGGCCAAAATGAACACCTTTACCATTTTTTTTAACTTTAAAGCTTGCGAGTTTACTGATTTGTGTCTGCTTAACTAAACTAATATAATGTATACGAATTTATCGTTACAGCTCAAGATTTGCGTAAACTTCAGTCTACACCAGTCTTTAGCCTACATCAGTCATTTGTGCATCAATGAATAGGAACAAAGTGACAGTGAGCCGCCATGTCAACAGACTGGGTAGCTGATAGTCGGAAGTGTTGCTGTTCCCATTTACACAGCAGCTACGGTAAGTGATATTTATCTTAATTATATTTAAAGCTTAAGATACCGTAAATTTGTATTCAGAGTGAAATGAATACGATAAGACGAATCGCCAGTTCGATATCCGGAATATGGATTACAGTAACTGGAGATCGGTGTCATTCCACATGTACGGTTCCCATCTAGACGATCGTCTGTTTGTGCCAATTTTGCTATTCCACTTTGTTATGCCATAACTTAGCAACTTGAATTACGTTAAAGATGAATATAATAATGAGGGCACATATTGCAAAAAAAAATTGCATCAGCACAACTTAGGCCTTAGTATTTATCACTTAAAATTAACGTTATTTCAGTACACGACAACAATGTTAAATGCAAAAGTTACAAACACAATTAAGGACGAAATTGTGGGTCATGGGTTCAATCACAGCCCTCTTACTTTATCACAGCAGTTCAGGAGTGAAGGTTTGGAATTATACGCCACAAAAACTTGTAATAAAATTTAATAAAATATTACCATAACAAATGTGCAGGTCACATAATGAACGGATAAATTAAATCAAGAGAATAAATAATATACATGATTATGGACTGAAAATATTTAGCATCGGACAAAACATCGTAGGCAATGACTCCTTACAAGTTGAACTGCACTTGGTTTTTCATCCTTAATAAACAACTAATATGTGCACAGTATATAAACCTTAAACCACCTTACAACACAATAATTGATTGCAATATACACACAATACACAATAATCGAGCAGCACTGAATATATAATACTCGACTAAACCATATTAGAAAAGGTCTTCACCACAGACAAACCCAGATGTCTATTCACCTCCAATGCTCAGCAGTGACTGACAAATTACACCGTAACGGTGAACTACAAGCCTAACAGCACTAATATAAAACAACTACATTAAGCTGCAAAAATGGTTCAACATACATACACACATTTTAGGAAAATTTTTAGGTATCAAATACCAGTTTTGCTCACGAATAATTATACAAAATATTTTACATACATCCCAACACCAATGCCAACACCTCATGGAAGGGGGGTGGGATGGTGGGGGGGGGGGTAACGAACATCAAAATATTTCGCTATGCATAACGCAATGCATTACTGTGCATTACGCCATGCATAACAACTTACACTTTCAGGTTTAGGTTTAATCATCAATCGTCTATTTACGAATCGTCCAAGTGGCATATCATCTGGAATGCCAGGTGTTCTAGGAGTTTTATCACTGACTTACCTGTACATGTTTTATTATCAGTTAACAGTTATTACTTTATTATATGTGCCTTCCATCCTAAGGTTATTCTTGCTAATTTCTCCTCTTTTCAGGCGCACTTTTATAGCTGTATTTATCTCTTGCATTTGCTCATTTCTTTATCAATTTTTATTTTTTTATATGATCTTCATTTTTTCCTGGTGCTGTTTTTTCTTGGTATGTGTGACATGGATCAAATGGTAATATATGAGATTTACCTTATTTATTAAATGGCCACCCACTAGAGGTGGCCATGCCGAGGGAAGGTCGTCCATGTAGGATCCCTCCATTGTTCTTGATTATTTTGTCAGGGGTTAATCTGAAGCCCAGTACCGTTCTTGATTCCACAGCTTGGGCTGGTAGACCGTTCCATAGGTTTACCACCCTCTGTGTGAGAAATTTGTTTTTAATATTCGTTTTGCATGATAGCTTGGCGAGCTTGTAGTTATGTTCCTTCGTGTTGTGGTGCGTGACATAACAAAGAAATGGCCCAGGTTCACGTTTTCCATCACTTTCAGGATTTTGAATGTTTCAATGAGATTTAGAATGTCTATGACGTCCTCCCTATTGTTCCATGACTGAAGGGTTGTTAGTCCTACTGCCCTCAATCTACTTGGATAATAATCGAAGTGACATAGTTCCAGAATCATCTTAGTTGCTTTCTGTTGCATCTTTTCATGGGATGTTAGATATTTCTAGAGGTAGGGTTTCCATGCTTGTATACTGTACAGTAATTCAGACTGGGACTTACTTGAGATTTGAACAGTTGAAGAAGTAATTTCCTATCTTTGTATTTGAAGGTTCGCTTTATAATTCCTAAATCTTGATTTGCTTTTCCCACTATGCTGCCTAGATCTTTCTCCTTATTGACAGTATCTGGGAAAGTGTTACTTACAGAATTGTTGTGATTAGGGTTGTTGTATTTTAAGTGTAGGATCTTGCATCTCGTAATGTTAAAGAGAATTGATAGTCTCGAGACCATTTCAACAGCTCGCGCGTGTCTTTCTGCATTGTTGCGACATCGTCTTGATTTGCTACCTTCCCAAATGTCTTCGTGTCTTCCGAAAACATGAAAATGTGGTTCGATATATTTTCATCTACGTCTTTTATGTAGCTCACAAACAGGGTAGGTCCAAGAATAGAGGCTTGTGGTACTCCACTGGAAATATTTTTCCATTCAGAATGTATTACATTTACATTATTACCACTCATTGCTGCCTGCCTTCGAGCCAGTTGTTATTCCGAGTCAAAATCATGCCTGGATGCCAAGTGCCTGGTTCTTAGAGGCTAGTCGTGCTTGTAGAACTTTGTCAAACGCCTTGGAGAAATACATGTGCAACACATCCACTGGTTGAGCCTTGGTCCACGTAGTCTGATAAACGTTTCAAGGAACGTGAGTAAGTTTGTCAGACAAGAATTTTTTCCATGAAACAGTGTTGTGATGCGTTGATAAGACTGTTCTGTCAGGAGTTGGATGATGGTGTCCCTCAGATTTTTCTCTAAGAGTTTGATCGGCTTGTAGTTTTCTGCTGCACTTTTCCTCCCCTTCTTGTATACTGGGGTGACTGACGTTGGCTAATAATTTCCAGTCCCTAGGCGCTTTACCTTAATTCAGGGATTTTCTATATAAGAGTCTTAGTGGCAAATCTCGTTTGCCACCTCCTTTATTACCTTGGTCTGTACTTAGTCCACTCTAGGGGCTTTGAATTCTTTCAAGTTGGCTACTTTACTTTTGATGATATCCTCTGTAATTGCCATCTCTCTTAATTTTTTTTCCACTACTGAAGTATAAATTCTCTTAGGTATTGACCTGTTATCCGTCGTCTTTGGTGTGAATACCGATGCAAAGTATTCATTTATGGCATCAGCTGTTTGTCTGGCATCCTACAGGGGTCATGTTTTCTTCCCTAAAAGGGCTAAGAGTATCCTTGGTTTTTATTTTACTCCTGGTATACACATAAAAGGTATTGGGATCTTTTTAATATATTGGGCTAGTTTCATTTCAAAGTGTCATTTTGCTGATCTAATTTTATGGTTGGCCACATTTAGGGCTCTTTTGTATACAGTAATACATAATCTGCATGATGCCCTGTACTCTAATATTTCTTCCACATCTGGTATTTTTTCTTGCAGGCTTTCCTAGATCTGTGTTTCATCCACCTGGTCTTATTCCCTCTTCTCTTTGTTTTCCTGAGAATATATTCCTCTATTGTTAACTCAAGAATTTCCATGAAGTTTTGCATTGATTCGTTTATGTTTGCCTCCTCTAATGATTTTCTCCCAGTTAATTCTCTGTAGTTTGTCTCTCGTGAGCTGGTAATCTCCATGGCTTAAGTCATAGAATTCCTCCTCAACTACTTTCTCTCTACTACCAAAGGGTGTATTCCATCTTAGTATGTAGTAGCTGCTGGTCGGAGTTAGTTTCTCCCCGACGTGGACCTCGTCCACCGTAGCCTTCTCAGTCAAGACTAAGTCTGGAATATTGTTTTCCCTCATGGGTTCCAACACGTTTTGTGGGAGGAATGAGTCTTGCACGAGATCAAATAATTCTTCTCCATTGGCTTACATAAGAACATAAGAAAATAAGGAGTCTGCAATAGGCCGGTTGGCCTGTGCATGGCAGCTCCTGTCGAGAGTTACTACCACTCTCTATCATCCATGAATCTATCTAGCCTCCTTTTAAAACTCTCCAGCGTTCCAGCACTTACTACAAAGTTGCTAAGCTTGTTCCACTCGTCCACTACCCTATTTGTGAACTAGTTCCTTCCTATCTCCCTCCTAAACCTAAACTTATCTAACTTAAATCCGTTGCTACGAGTCTTATCCATGCTCGGATATTATAAGAACTTTATCTATATCGCCTTGTGTGGTAAGATTCACCCAGTCTATTGTTTCATGATTAAAATCTCCCATGATGAGGGCTTCTGCTCTGGATGCTGCCTAAATGACTATGGAGATCAGCTACATCCTCTCCCGAGGTTGAGTCAGCTCTATAGCACACACCTACTGTCAGCTTGCTTTTGTTTTGAGTTATCAAATCACACCAAATAAGCTTGGATGATCCCATTTCGTTTAGGTCATCATTATTGGTTGCTGTCAGGTGCTCCTTGACATACAGACGTACACCACCACCACTCGTGGCCCTGTCTTTTCTAAATGGTGGGTGATACCCTGGTAAATAAAATGCACCCTGCGATACATCTCAACCCCAGAGCTCGCTAATTCCAGTGATGTCTGGTTATTCTGTGTCAGCATATGCGCTCAATATAGCAGTCTTATTAACTAGACTTCTAGCATTTGTATACCAACACTTGATTGGCCCGGTTTCTAGGACTGTCATATTTGAAGACTGTGGTTCTAAAGCATTCGTTCTCTCTGGGTTAGTAGCACTACTTAAAGCTGCAACATGTACTATGTTAACATTATTAGCCGTTGGTTTGCCTCTTGCCCCTATTAGTGGGAGGGCTGTTCCATTACTTTGACTTCCCCATCTTCCTGTACCTTGACTACTTGGCCAATTCTGATCTTTAGTTGCGCATTTCCATGTGGGTCGCTGCATAGCTCTTTCGGTTTGTCCCAGAGCCCTTTGCCGTTTTTTTTTTTTTTTTGGCGAATTGTCAGGTTGGGGGTTATGTACAGATTACTATACTCTGCCTTCTTTAAGATATCCCTCTTGTGCGTGTGTTTAGGGATGCTGATCCTCACTAAACTTACTGTGCATTTTAGAATGTCTTTCCATATTTGTGATGCGCAACTCTTCAACAAAGTCAACCACATTTCTCAGTATCTGTCTGACTGATTGTTCATCGGTTCTTTATAATGAGTTTGTCCCTGCGTTTGTTTATATCTGCTTGTTCTCGCATCTCAACTTGAAGGCTTTTTCTTACATTAGTCCTTATTGTCACTTATCAGTCTGATTCACTGTAGGTGATGATTAGGCCATGGTGTCTTGTAAGTTGTTTAATCCTTCCTGCACTGATTGCTGGAGTTGTGTTATTTGTTGATTAAGTTTATCTTGTTCTTCACTGAACCCATCTTTAATACCCCCTTAACTTGTTCCATACAGTCTGTGCAAAGAAACGTGGCATGCATGCATATTGTCAGAAGCTGAAATGCATTTGAAAGTTTTAATTAGATCCTCGGACATCCCCTGTGGACTACAAGATAGATTACCACAAATTGTTGCAATCCATCTTGCAACATATTGTCTGAACTACAGGTGCTTCGAGTCATTTATGTTGTTGCTCTTTTGTTTTGTATTGACTTAACTTTCTTTTTCTAGTACGATCTAATGTGGCAAAGTCGACTTATGTTTGGCAATGTTGCGGCGGGAATTATCATTGCTTCAGCTTAGCTATTGCCTGTTACATGACTCGTTGTCTTTCTACGGAGAGGTAATTGTCTTCCCTGAATTATGATTATTATACGGCTTCTAGGTATACACACTTTTAACCCAAAATGTAATAACTTATCTGTTCCAACAGGAGTAGAGGTGATGGGGGTATACAGCTGGGAGTATCGGGTCCAGGGTGGGGTGGGGGATGTGATAGTGGATGTGGTACATGTAAAAACTGGGCATATACGGCTTTTGATGAAAGACATGTTTCCCTTGGCACAAGTGTACTTTAGGGCCCCTAGAGTGATATAAGGAAAGACCCCCCCCCCAAAAAAAAAAAATCCTATAGGATTCTATTTGGAGAACTTGATTGTGTCAGTAATACACTTGGCTTGGTAAATCTGCAATGAATGGGAAGATGATTTCAAAACCGGTAACAAATACTATGACGAAGTGAGTGTCATTATTAGAATTAGTTGGAGGAAGTGAGGACAGTAAGCGTCCACCTCTCCCTACTGACCACCGCGCCAACAACACAAGTACAGGTACAGTATTGTGGCTTGGCAGGCGGAGGACCCCATTCTTGGAGGTAAGAAAAACAGTTTATTTATAAGCAAGCACGCACATTCAATCGAGGATGAGATAGGCAAGGAAACAATAAAAGAGAAGACATACACAGAAGGAAATTAGAAATCATGTCTGTTTATACTGTACATTTATGTTTATTTTGTAGTTTCTACGACAAATTAGTGCAGTTGATACATAGAAATGAAGAAAATCGTAAAAATCTTTGTGATTGGGGGGGGGGAATTTGTTTTTTTACTAACTCGCCACTCAGCCTATCAAATTGGACCAACAAATGAGGATTAAAAGAAAAATGACCGAGCAAACAACAAAATTTTCTTTATTGCATGTTTAATTATTAAACATTAGCCTAGAAATCTGGTGGATAAAGTCAAATCTCTATTCAAATAGAAAGAATTACTGAAGATAAAAAATATATTTTTATTTACTGCTTGGATAAAATCAGCAGCATTAACCTATTCATAGAAATTAAACTTAAATGTCATTTCTCCTGGTTTTCTTAAGCTTCCAATTACCTGCAATCTTTTGAAGATCTAACTGATCATTTTTTTTTTTACGGGAATTAGCCCACCCGGGCACAGGTCAAATGACCCACAACGGGGCCTGGGGGGCGAAAAAACCCCCCAAAAAACAAAGAACGGAAAGAAATTGTAAATATAGAAAAAAAGGTTATACTGTATTAATCTACACCACGAAGATGCCGGAAAACCAGCTTTTTCAAGTGAGACAGATTGTAAGAGCATGGAAACACAGAAGAAGGCAGAGCATTCCACAGTTTGGCTGTGTGAGGAAAGGAGGAGGTACTATCACGGGTTATTCTCGTGTGACCGACATCCACGGAGAAACGGTGGGCACCGCGGGCAAGACGTGTGTTACGAACCCACGGCCTTGCCGGCGGTACACAGGATGCCAAATCCATTGAACATTGCCCGTTAAAGTACCTGTAAAAGAGAGAGAGTGAAGCAACATTGCGGCGAAGAGAAAGGGAAGAGAGATTGTCGACTAAAGGAGGAGAGTTAATAAGACGAAATGCCTTTTATTCCACCCTATCTAATAGTTGGACAGAAGAAGAGCCACCCCAGATATGAGAGCAGTACTCCAAGTTAGGACGAATGAATCCCTTATATACTTGGAGCAACTGCTCAGGAGTGAAGTAGCTGCGGCATCGGTACAGCATTCCCAACTTTCGGGAAGCAGCTTTAGTTATACTAAGGATGTGTGATTTCCAGGACATATTGGAGGAAATGGTGAGGCCTAATATATTTATTTCAGAATTTGGGAGGATGATAGCGTCCTGAAATGTAATTGGTGGGAGATCGTCTAATTTACAAAGTGTAATTGGTAAATATTGAGTTTTGTTACTATTGAACTTGACCAAGTTTGTATCTCCCCATTCAGAGATGCTGCACAGATCCGCGTTGATAGAAGTAATGATATCAGTTCTAGAAACAGATCTAGTTTGAGAGTTAGGAGGAAGGGGAAAATGTGAGGAAGAGTGAAGAGTGGAATCATCGGCGTAAGAATGGATAGAATTAGCTGTAGTGTGAAGTAAATCATTGATAAAAAGAAGGAAGAGAGTTGGTGAAAGAACAGAACCCTGTGGGACGCCACTATTGGTAGAGAAAGAGCGAGAAATCGATCCATCGACAACAACTGCCATGGATCGGTTCTCAAGGAAGCTAGAGATGAGAGAACAAAGTGGGGGAGAGAAAGAGGGAAGTTTAGATAGCAAAGACTTGTGCCATACCCTGTCAAATGCTTTGGAGATGTCGAGGGCCACGATAAAAGTTTCCCCATAGTCCCTAAGAGAGGATGACCAAAGATGGGTGCAATAGGAGAGCAGATCACCAGTAGATCTCGCACGGCGAAAGCCATACTGGTGATCCGACAAAAGAGAAAGGCGTTCAAGGTGACGGAGAAAATGGGAGTTCATGATAGTTTCGAAAATCTTGGAGAGGGATGAAGTTAGGGCAATGGGGCGATAGTTAGAGGGATTAGAATGGTCACCCTTCTTCGGGATGGGCTGAACCAAGGCATGCTTCCAAGAAGAAGGAAAAGTTTTGGTTTTGAGGCAAAGGCGAAAGAGGCGAGCAAGCCCAGGGGCCAGGGCTTCAGCACACTCCCTCAGAACACGAGGGGGTATTCCGTCCGGTCCATGCGCCTTACTCACATCTAACCTGGATAACACACCGGCAACCCTGCGAGTGGAGATTATAGGAAAGTGCATAGGTTCAGTAGGAGATGCAGGGGTAGGAGGGATAGAGTGGGAATCGTCTAAGGTGGAATTAGAGGAGAATCAGGTGCCAAAGAGGTTGGCTTTGTCAGGGGGAGAGTTGGCTATAGAGTTATTGGGACGGAAGAGGGGAGGAAAAGAAGGCGCATGAGATTGTGCAACCGTTTTTCTGAGGTTCTGTTTCGCAAGGAAGTTTTCAAAAGCTTAAGCCTGCTAAAAGACCTTTCACTTTTGCATACTGAAGGTGGTGCTGTCAAGAATAACCAGAAAAATTTTGCCACACGAGGAAATAAATTATACTTTCTATGAGCATTCAGTGCACATTCTGCAGCTGAACAACTCGGAATGATTTAGTGTCAGGTATTTCAGATGGGTAGGTTTCTGACAGATTTTTCATGGCTTCAATAAAGCTTTTTGGGTCATGGTCTGCAACATTAGGATCAAGAACATCCGCAAAATCTTTGGAGAAATCAGATTTTCACATTTTGAAGTCAACACAGAAATCGTCATATCTAAAAGGGCATTCATTTCCTTACAGTAATAGGAATACAAATTATACTAAGCACTAGAGTTTGAATTATCATAAAATTTTTTGGTTGTTTCCTTTTACGGTGAACTCTCTTGAACTCTTCTTCTCCATCAACATTAATATTTTTTGCAGAGTTGAGTGTAGCCTCCAGCAAATGTTTCTGAGCCTCATCATCACTACGTATTGACAGAAGTATTTTCAATTTACTTTTCTTAGAGATAAGAGCTCTAGAAACATCTAAATCCTCAGTTTGCAATACATCTACCATATGTTTAGTTTTGTACATAATATTTTTCTTGAACATCAAAGCAACAATAAAATCAAAAGTCTGGCCTGGTACTCCATCTTGTTTTTGACAGATTTTTTAATTACAATGCACCTTCAATTTGTGCTAACTTTTCCTTAAACGCTGCATGACGACTGGTGCTACTGCTAAAAAATACTTAGCAATATTCCAGTACATCATACATATGTGTAATTAGTTCACTTGCATTGCAGCCATGTTCAATCACTAAATTAGAACCAACAGGTAGACAGGGAAGGTAAGTGATTGGTCTCTGAAACATATCAGATAATTTCTTTGGAGCACCATTGTACTTTCCAGACATTGTTGCTGCACTATCACAGGTTTGAGACCTAATGGTGTGTTTGTCAATTTTACTTTCTGAAACAACTTTTCATAGTTCACTAATTCACGTTCATATTTCTTTCTTTCTTTCCTTATTTTACGTCTGGCATCACCATAACCGTTCAAAACACGATCCACTGTGTTACCTCTTGCTACCAGTGTGTGTGTGTGTGTGTGTGTGTGTAATAATAATAATAAAGATAATAATTATAATAATTAACGGTTTATTGAAAAAGCATGCCAGCCGGAAGGTTGAAAATATTCAGTTACATAATTGGGGAATGGGTCACTTGAATGACAAATAATATACAATTAACATAAGTAATACAAATGTGATATATAATAACTAAGTGGGGGGAAGGTTATTCTACAGGGAAAAAGGTAAGATTGGCTGGAAGTGAATACACTGGTTGATTACGAGTTAATAATTTTTACAATGGTTGGGACTGGGCTGTTCTTATAACGATCAATACGTGCTCGTATGGTCTGGATGAGGTTGTGGTGTCGAACCCCAATTTGCGGACGAGGAATCTCGGGTGGAAGTAGGAGCCGATGTTGAGAGAATGGTGCAAAAGCTTTTCACCAAATTTGCAGATGAGGTCGTGTGTGTGTGTCTCCTTTCTTGACCATCTCCCTGAAATTTTGAGATCATTGTGACCAATTTCTGGCAATTTGACCAACTCGAGACCAATCATTGGGGGGGGGACTCCAGTCGCGCCTTCCCTGCACAGAGTCATTCAATAAGTAACGAGACTTTGATATAGACGGTAAAGGGGAGGTGGAATCGCAGCGATCATGTAAAATGTTTAGACACGTGTAAGCTACATCTTCATCTGTTTGTTAAGTTAGTTCATTCGATTAGTCTCGAGTAAGTGGTGCATTAGTGATGAGCGCTCCACTTGAATTTTGTACTTTGGAAGAAAAACGATTTGTTATTCGGTTTTTAAATTCGGAAGGAATAAAACCAAGGAAAATTCATCGCAGAATGTCGCTTCCTTCAATACGGAACCTATTGCATCAATGGAGCGAACATTTACAAGTGGATTGAACAATTCAAGAATGGTCGAACTAGCATTGTGGACGAAGTTCGTGCCAGACTACCTGTCAAAGTTTCAACACCCACATTGCACTAGAACATTGAGCGGACAATTTTGGAAACCGATTCACCACGCATACAGTCCAGATCTCGCACCATCAGACTACCACATGTTTGGTCCACTCATAACAGCAGTACGAGGAAATAATTTTTCGAAAGAGTTTTTGCCACAGGAATGAGAAAACTCGAAGATAGATGGGACAAGTGCATAGCTGTAAAGAGAGATTATGTGGAAAAATAACTATGTCATCATTACTTCTGCAGTTACATTCATTTGTCTCGTTGTTTATTGAATGATCCTCATATATATATATATATATATATATATATATATATATATATATATATATATATATATATATATATATATATATATATATATATATATATGTGTGTGTGTGTGTGTGTCATGTAGATCCACAATGAAAACGTGGATAAGATAAATCTTGATGAAATCACACAGGAAAAATGGAAACAATGGAGCACCTAAGCTTTCGTTTTTATTCAAGATATCTTCAGAGGCAACTGAAGATGTCTTGAATAAAGACGAAAGCTAAGGTGCTCCGTTGTTTCCTCTTTTCCTGTGTGATTTTATCAATATATATATATATATATATGCTGATAACCACAAGGAAAGAAGAAAACACGAAGTTCCCAAGCGCTTTCGTGTAATTCACATCTTCAGGGGTGAGTACAGTATGTACTCACCCCTGAAGATGTGAATTACACGAAAGCGCTTGGGAACTTCGTGTTTTCTTCTTTCCTTGTGGTTATCAGCACATACCTAGATCACGCGCACCTACAGTGATTTACTTGCATATATATATATATATATATATATATATATATATATATATATATATATATATATATATATATATATATATATATATATATATATATATATATATATATGTGTGTGTGTGTGTGTGTGTGTGTTTGCGGAATAGGTTATTTTGCAAATTGACCGGCATGCTTATTGGTAATTTTGCAAAATAACTTACAAACAGACAACATGAACCAATCTAACCTTATGGCTAGGACAGCACATAGTCCAAAGTAAAAAAAAAAGGACAGGACCACTTAACTGTGTATCAAGCTACACGAGCCATCCTAACCTAACCTAACCTTATTCAACCATAAGGTTAGGTTGTCTGTTTGGAAGTTATTTTGCAAAATTACCAATATGCACACAGGAAAAGGTAAACACTGGAGCACCTTAGCTTTCGTCTTTATTCAAGACATCTTCAGAGGCAACTGGGTTTACAAGGACCGGGAGAGGCTTATAAACAAACTAATCCACACACCACCTCCACCGCACACGAAAGATCTTATAAAAAATGAGTGACGTAACAAGTAAGGTCAAGTCAGGTCAAAAACTTGAGACCCACTAATCATCTATCCTACTTCCACCTCAAATGCATACAAAGCATTTTTAACCTTGAGCCACTGACAAATAAATTTATGTAACATATTATAAGTTTCGTACTGACCACCAGTAAAGTTTATAGAATTAATTTCCCTAATCAAACTTGCTTCAACCAGAAGTCTTTCTGTGACACATGATGATTTATACACTTCTAAACTGTTTTCCCAATCTATGGGATAATTATTGTTCCTTATATGAACGAAAAGTGCATTGCTTTCAGATGCTGTTCTAATATTATACTTGTGTTGTTTTATTCTAAGTTGTAATGCTTTCCCAGTCTGACCTATACATAATTTCCATTACAATTGCTACATGGAATATAGTAAACACTTCCATTTATATTCAAGATTAGGCTGTTCTTAATTAACATACTAGTAATAGTTGAGTCATACTAAGGCTGATAAATCCATGCTATTTTAATTTTGGATAAAAACGATTATAATGATAAAATTAATTCCTTAATAAGTGATGAAAGCACTTATTGTGAGCTTAGGAAAGATCCCCTGGAAAATGTTAATAAGCTATTTAATTCTAAAATGAAGGAGTTATTGAAAATGAACCCAGATCTCATTAAACAGTTCTCTCAAATCAATCCCACTTTACCTTATATGTATGGATTGATCAAAAAACATACGCCTAATGATCCATTACAGCCTATCATGAGTTCTGTGGGCTCTGTTACTTACAAATTATCCAAGTGGTTGGTTAGGATGCTATCCCTTCTTACAGGCCAGATATCTAATTCGCATATACGTAACAGCATTGATTTAATTGATAAACTCAAGAAACGCAGTGAACCATGTGAGTTAATAAGTTTTGATGTCATTTCACTTTTCGCGAGAGTACCAGTGAATGACCTACTTTTATTCTTTAAAGATAAATTGCATCTGTTAAGATTTGACTATTGAACGTGACATATTTCTCAAATTGAAGAGCCAATTTTAATTTCGGTGTTTTCGAGTTTATCACATCGGCGGCTCAATACAGTCGCAAACTTTAATGTTGTAAGTGCCACTGTCTTATTAACAACGGTTGCACTGTGCACCCCCGTGGCGAATGTCTAGCAACAGTAATTATTATATTATTATTAAGGTAATGGGTAAATGGAGGGGAACCGAAACATTCATAACTTTACCTAAATACCGTCGTTGCTTTAACTATCAAGTGTTCATCTGTTCAGCCTGAATAACTTTGATGAAAAATTCTGATTCTCTCTTTCTTGAATATTACGTTTTCTTAAAAATTAGTCTTTCATGCAATGAGGTCCAGAATTATCAAGAGTTATTGGTGTCCTGAAAGATAAGAACATATCACAATCATGTATCGCTATTTTTTTTAACAGTCTTATGTTTCTGTATACTCTTTTTCAAAGCAAGAAAAACTATTTCTGTTGCACTGCCAGTGAAGAAAATGGAAATAATAGCCTATTACGAGAGTTAACGTGAGGACGAAGGCCCTATGAAAAATGTAAAGGTATGGAACAGGCAGCCTCCATATAGTTTATCATATGTGGCTTTCCAGAATAGGGCTGATTTTCTCTTTTGTTTTATCACCAAGAATCTGTACTTTTTCTTTGAAGGTGTACCTCGTCGTGGTTATCCTCTGCTATTTACAGCTGTCCACAGCACGCAGGGAGGCCAGCTGGGCCGTAGCAACCCAGTTTGGTAGCCAGGTCCACCCCGCTGCCATCGTCCGCACCATTCCTCCCCGACGGTGTGGGGAGGCACTCACTCACCAGGTGTACTAGTCCTCGTGTGTTCCTCGTGGGCTGTGTTTCCCTCCTGTCACGTGTTGATACGGTGTTCCCACTTAGTGAAGTGATTGTGCTTCAAGATCAGTGATCTCGTTCGCGGGATGTGTTCAGTGAAGTGTGTGTGACCCATGATTAATAAGATCACTTATGGGATGTGTTAGTGTCAGAAACACAGAGTTCTTTAACCATTCTAAATCATAACAGGTCGTGGACCTCTTCATCTTTTGGGCCTCATGCCCTAAACGGCTCTGATCGCTAAAATACCAAACCTAAGTAAACAAAGACCTTAACCTGGACCTTCAGACAAGAACCCTTGACCTGAAGCTTCAAAGTTATGAGTATAAGTTAGAAGTGGCAAATTCAGGGCATGGCATACCTCTTCAGCGCCGGAGGAGCACCCAAGACAAATTTATCGTAAGTATCTACAGCACTTAACAGGCATTAAACTTCCTCAGAGAAAAATACTTGCCTTAAAAACCATTTACCCCTACTCCTAGAAGCTGCCCGTAGACACACCACGATAATGAACCCCTGTGTGTGCCCCGCTACCTTTAGAGGTTCCTGATACCCTCAAATTTTCTGCCATTTTCACTAGGTCCTGCCACTTTCAAAAGTTCATGATACCCTCAAAACTTCCAGTCACCCTTAGAGGTTCCCACCCGCCCTCAGAAGTTACTACTGGCCTCAAAGTTTCTGCAACCCTCAGATGCTCCTGTCTTCCTCAGAAGTTCTAGTCACCCTCAAAGTTTTTTGCCACCCTCAGACACCACCTTCAGACACACCCACCACCCTCAGAGGCACCCATTCCCTCAGACACACCCATCACCCTCAGACACACCCACTACCCTCAGACACATCATAGCCCTCCTAAGGCACACCCACCACCCTCAGAGTCACCCACCAACCCTCAGACACACCCACCACCCTCAGACACACCCACCACCCCAGACACACCCACCACCCTCAGACACACCCACCACCCTCAGATACACCCATCACCCTCAGACACAAAATAGCCCTCCTAAGACACACCCACCACCCTCAGAGGCACCCACCACCCTCAAATACATCCACCACCCTCAGATACACCCACCACCCTCAGACAAACCCACCATCCTCAGACACACCCACCACCCCAGACACACCCCACCACCCCAGACACACCCACCACCCCCAGACACACCCACCCCTCAGACACACCCACCACCCCCAGACACACCCACCACCCTCAGACACACCCCTACCCTCAGACACACACCCACCACCCCAGACACACCCACCACCCCCAGACACACCCACCCACACACCCACCACCCTCAGACACACCCAACACCCTCATACACACCCACCACCCTCAGACACACCCACCACCCCCATACACACCCACCACCCGGACACACGCACCACCCTCAGAGACATTCACAGACACACCCACCACCCCCAGACACATCCACCACCCTTAGACACACCCACCACCCTTAGACACACCCACCACCTCAGACACACCCACCACCCCAGACACGCCCACCACCCTCAGACACATCCACCACCCTCGGACACACGCACCACCCTCAGAGACATTCACCACTCTCAGACACACCCACCACCCTCAGACACATCCACCACCCCAGACACACGCACCACCCTCAGAGACATTCACCACCCCAGACACACCCACCACCTTCAGACACACCCACCACCCTCAGAGACATTCACCACCCCACACCCCACCACTCTCATACACACCCACCACCCCTCAGACACACCCACCACCTTCAGACACACACGCACCACCCTCAGACGCACCCACCACCCCAGACACACCCACCACCCCAGACACACCACCACCCCCAGACGCCCACCACCCCAGACACACACCACCCCTCAGACACACCCACCACCCCAGACACACCCACCACCCTCAGACACACTCACCACCCTCAGACACGCCCACCACCTTCAGACACACGCACCACCCTCAGACGCACCCACCACCCTCAGACACAATCACCACCCTCAGACACACCCACCATCCTCAGACACACCCACCACCCTCATACATACCCACCACCCTCAGACACACCCACCACCTTCAGAGGCACCGAGGGTCTATGCATGACTACCACTAAATTGATTACTCAAATCTTTTTTTAGTCGAGTGTCAGGAATGAACACAGACAGTTTATGCAGGTAACGGGCTGTACTGACATGGTTCACGTGTTTTCACTCAGTACCAGAAAGATAAAAGTGAATTCATCCACTTCCTTGTGCGCCTTACTCTAATTGTTCCTGTATAATTGTTATGGTGGCGCTGGAGTGTTGTACTTTGATGTTGTTGTTTATGGTATCATTCACTCTAGGGCAGACAGCTCTTTGACTCATCTCACTAACAGCTGGCCGACCGAGGCGTTGCACCTGTAAGTGATTATCGACTAATTAACAGATCTAATCTTTACAAACTCCAAAGACGACAGATGAAATTCCAGTACAATGGATGGTGTGGGTGTGAAAGAAGACTTAATCACTGACAATAAGATAATTATTTTGTCGTTATACACAGTACGCAGAAACTATTTTGGCAGAAGAATATTGGAAGGGTGGTTAAGTTTACTTATTTTAACTGAAAAGAAGTAACAACACACACACTACTACTACTACTTTACTGTCACTTGGAAAGGAGTATAACGATCATCCACCTATGATACAATGATATGAGTTATAAGGATATGACCTACGTTGCTGAATTCTGAGGTGACTAAAGAGGCCGATACGGGACCGGCAGGGTCGTTCACAGATGTTGCACATGTGGAGGGCTACATCTCATGAGGGAAGGGTGGCGGCAGTGTTTTTGCGGCGTTGGCGCTTGTCTGCCTCGGTATGCAGTCGGGCTAACTCGAAAGTATTGACACCTTCTTGTGTGGTGCTCCTCCAAGCGTTGTGGTGTGGCATAATCGTCTCCCAGTTGAGGGGTTGATTTGGCACTTGTTCAGGTTTGTCTTAAGACTATCCTTATACTTTTTCAGTTGCCCGACAGCGTTACGTTTACTATTCGTTAGGTGACTGTAAAGTAGCTGCTTTGGCAGTCTACTGTCGTCCATGCGGGTAACATGGCCACTTCATGGATAATGGTAGCCTCGATGCTCCTACAGTTGGTGTCAGTGAGAATGCTGGTATTTGTTCTCTTGTCTTCCCTGCGAACTCGGAGGATGGAACGTATACTACGTTGGTAAAAGTTTTCAAGTGCCTTGAGGTGCCTCCTGTATGTGACCCATGTCTCGCTGCCATATAGCAGGGTGGGAAGGACCACTGATCGATATACGTGCAACTTTGTAGATAGTTTTAGCTCCCTACAGCTGAAGACACGTGTACGGAGTCTGCCAAAGGCTCGAGATGCAAATCTGATCCGATGTTGAATATCTTCATCTATGTCTGCGGTGGTTGACAGGTGGGAGCCAAGATACTGAAAGTGGGTAACATTAGAGAGGGTAGTGCCGTGAACCTGGATGGATGGTGGAGGTGTGGCTGAACCAGGGCAGGCTGAAAGAGAATCCTAGTCTTACGTACATTCACTTCAAGGTCGAAGTGTGCATACGTATCTGCGTAAGTGATCAGTATCTCCTGTAGGTCCCGTGTAGTGTGAGTGACGTGGGTGAGGTCGTCTGCATATTGAAGTTCAGTGATGGAAGCTGCCGACACCTTTGTTCCTGCCAGGAGTCGTCATATGTTGAAAAGTCCCTTCATCCGGTACTGGATGTCCACACCCGCCGGCTAAATTGGCACTGGCACGAGTATGGAAGGCGGCAAAATAATGGAAAAAAGAGTTGGACCCAGTAAACATCCTTGTTTTACCCCCGTTTGGGTGAGGAAGAACTCAGACTGGGTGCCATTGTGCAGGACACTGCTGTTCATGCCATCAATGAATTTTGGTGGGTAACCAAACCGATGATGATCCAGAGGGCTTCTCTGTTGACCGAGTCGAAGGCCTTTGTAAATGTCGATGAAGGCCATGTACAAAGTCATGACGCTATTTTCTACACCTTTCTTGTATCTGGTAGGCAGCAAAGATCCTGTCAGTGGTGCCACTGAAGGTCTAAAGCCACACTGAGATTCTGGGAGGAAGTTTTCCGCCTCAGGAAGTAGTTTAGTTGGACTCAGGGGATAATCTTACCAGCTACGGACAGCAGCAGCAAGATCCCACTGTAGTTGTCACGGTTTGACCGGTCTCCCTTGTTCTTATAAATATTGACGATGGAGGTGTCTTTGAGATCTTAGGGGATTTCCTTCTTCTCCCATATATTCTCCAGGAGAGAGTGGAAACGGCTGGTTAGCAGAGGTCTTCCTGCTTTATACACTTCGGCTGGGATTCTATCAGACCTTGTGACTTTTTTATTTTTCATCTGCATGATGGCCATCATGGGATGGAGGATAGCTGAGGCGGGTCAGCTCTGGGAACTGAGGGACCTGCCGGATACTCAAAAACATTTAAGGGACTGTATGTCTTTGTTTACCCCGTAACTGGACTTACAGTCTCAGATCGGTATACCCAAAACACAGATGGTATACTCAAAACAAATATTTGACATCGAACTACGTAAGTGAGCTCATAATCTAGAGCATAACTTACACCACCTGAGGTGCTTAACGCTCTCAACCCGGATGTGGTAGTCGCTAATTCCCGATTGTATAAAAAATAATAATAATATATGTTGTAATAATGCTTGTTAGACTTGTTTTATCATAGAATAATGAAGAAAATGTTTTGTACATCAACATGCTGAAATATAATATTTCACTTTGTCTTTTTCGTACATTTTCTTTTCACGATAATAAGAGGCTTGATTGTTCCTATTTGTCGCAGTTTGGAAGAGACGCATCTTTTGTCTTCTTACAAATTATAAAGTATTTTTTACCCAAAACAGAAGGTTTGTATTGTTCACACTTAGGGTAAAAATATTTTTTGCGACTGAGTAAACTTACAGATAGACCTTATTAATGTTGTATAGCCGTAAATATCCCTCAGTAATGAAAGCCAAATATGAGGGTGAACATTCATGCTTAGACTTCGCCTTGTTTTTCTAATATTCAACCAATAGCCTCTGCCTATTTTCTTATGTATATGGCTTATGATAACATGAAAGGCTCTAAATTTCCATAGGCGAGCCAAAATTAAATGATATTAGGCGTAAACCATGGATTGCAATTAGCTTGATTAAGCTAGGGGCCTATATAACTGCTTTTTCAGTCTTAACCAAATAAATGTTTAAACGTGGGTGCCTAGTTAATTTAGTTAGAACACGAAGAACATTTAAATAGGAAATTATACCAATAGGTTATAGGTCAGGTGTGGTTTGGTTTGGTTATGTTATGTTAGGTTAGAGAATATGTACATGGCAATATTGGTGAGTGTCAGGCTGTCAGTGAGACACTTTGTCGAACAGCTACCTTAGGCCTAGTTCCAATCTTTCCATGAACAGTACCTTAGGGCAGAGTATTAATTTTAGAAACTTTAAGGCTAACGCAATATAGTTTCAGAATTTTTTTGGTATGAACTTGAAGACAATTCAGACCAAATGACCCAAACATTGAAAGGAAAACACCAGGGGGATTCGAGCAACAACATTCACTGCCTTTACAACTTCATCCCAGGCATGATTCTTCAATTTGATTGTACATCTCGAGTCCGACTTCCCTAAAATTATTTTTTTTCTTTTGGTCTCTTCTTTGCAGGTGGTTATCCTTCCATCTTTTGTTTACAAACTTATATTACGTGCGTCGTTCTCAGCTGATTTCTCCTTCTCTTGTGATTGGTTGATGATTTTGTTAACTGAGCACTGATTGGCCAATTAGCTCCTGCACTGCCATCTACCTTCCGACAAGAGAACTGAATTTACAGGGTAAACACTAGAGTTATGATAACTTACGAACTGCTTACGGAACTGTAATTAAATTTTGAGTATGTTATATTTACGGGACTGTAAGGAGTCTGCAATATATGGTACTGTATCTCGCTAATATACGTAGCTTATGAGGTGTTTTGAGTATCCGGCCCATGCTGCTCGGTTAAGCAGCAAGTAGTAGTGCTCTTTCCAGCTCTAATAGATGCCTTCTTCATCATTAATTGGGGAGTAACAGTCAGATGAGCGGACGCGACTGCGCCATGAGTAGTTGGGGCATTCATTGCTTCAGTGGAATTGAAAAATTCACACATCCTGTGTTGGTCCTCTAAATTTTGCGTTACACACTATATTTTTCCACCATTCATTCATTAGATTGCGAAGTTTGTGCTGGGTAATCCCTTTCTTCTGGCAGAAGGTATCAGCTTTGGTCCGAGACTGAGGGTTGTTCTGCCAGTCAGTGAGGGCAGCACGTTTATCATTGACGATTATGTCGATTTCCTGGATATTTTTATCAAACCAATCCTAGTGTTTTCTTTCGATCTTGCCGAGGGTCTCGTTGCAGGATTTTGTGACGACAACTTAAAGGATACTCCATTCAGCACTTGGACTTAGGTTGTTTTGTTGTTGGGTTGTCTATCAGCCTATCTCAGAGGTGCTCTCTGAAAGCATGTTCTATCGTTTAATGCTCCTGTCAGTTTTTGCCTTCGCCGTTTTGGAGCGACGTGAAGTGAGAGTTTGGCTTTAATGAGCCGATGATCTGTGTCACAGTGATCTGCACCACGCATGGCTCGGGTGATGAGGACATCTCAGTGATTTCTTTCTCTGACAATGATGTCGTCAATGAGATGCCAATGTTTGGATCATGGGTAATGCTAAGAACCCTTAAACTAGTCGGCCTGCCTAAACAAGGTGTTGGTGATTGCATGTGTTCTGGGTATCAAGTTCTATCTACAGGAGCGAACACAAACACCTGTAGAGTTTTCGTAGGTTCTATTTCCTGGATAAACAGAGATACACAAGCGAGGTGGCGCTCCTTACTCTGTCTGGGGGGTCAACTAGCCTTTCGGGCGACATGTGGTAAGTGATACATTAGCAGCTTCCATATGTCGCCAGGCACATTAATTAAGCGTGTGGGACATGGTAAATACATTGCCACACGCTGCTAGCTAGGCTTAATAAATAGTGTATATAAATGGAGCACATACATAATATACATACAGCATACACAATATACATACAGTGATAGTGAGGTTGTGTGCAGCATACTTGCTGAGGAGGAGTAGGTCATTGGGATTACTCTTGCCCACTCCGTTTCTCGCTATGGTTCCCTGCCATATGTCAGCATCTCTGCCAGTTCTGGCATTGAAGTCACCCAGGAGCACAACATTATCTTCTCTGGGGTTAGAGGTTAGCACTCTGTCAAGGTAAGCATAAAAGGCATCCAGTGTTGGGGAATATACACTGATGAAAAAGGCATGACGTGAGTAATTCAGTGGGACTCTGATCGTCATGAGGCGCTCGTTGACCCCAATAGGCATTTCAGTTAGCCTATGGAGGATGGATTGGAGAATGGCAAGTCCAATTCCAAAAATGCCGTTTTCTCTGCAGCAGGCTTACCCTTTCAGAAGGTATAGCCAGACCCTTGCTCTGTGAGTCGGCTCTCGTCTGGGAGCCAGGACTCACTAACGGCTGCTCTGTCAATGTTCTACCTAGACAGCTCATTTGCCACAAGGACGGTTTTTTTTTCAGGACGCTCATTTGTGTCAGTATCCAGATGGGTCCTGACATTCCACGTAGCGACCATAAGACATAATAATTTGTTTTTGCTTTGATCTATGATTGTGGTATGTTTTCGATTCGCATTAGGATGACCTTACTAGGTGCGGTTGACCAGTCAAGTTGTTTTTAAGGCAAGCTATGTTTAGGGCACCTTTTCCAGCCCCTCCCCATGTGGGGTGAGCAGAGTGGTTCCTGGAAAGGGCTGCTTAGACGCACAGACAGGACCAGATTGAACAGCTGCCTGGATCCCAGTGCATAACCGACCATCTTATGCTACTGTCTTGTGTCATAATAATAATATTAATTATAATGATAATATTGTAATGATAATAAAATATAAATGTAATAATAATTAAATGTTTATTGTTAGAACATGGCAGTCCAAAGGCTGAAGATATACAGTACAGCAAAGAGAGATGGAAGTTGCATAATTGGGAGTGGGTCATTTGATTGACAAATAATATACAAGTGACATGCGGAATACATAATTAATATATAATGACAAGGGGGAAGAGGGTCATTTAACAAGGAATTTGTCATTTAACAAGGGATTTCAACACAATTACAGTACCAAAGAGAGATTATTTAGGAGTGAACACACAGGTTAATCATGAGTTTTTGATAATGTTTACAATGGTTGGAATTGGGCTGTTCTTAAAGAGATCAGTACGTGGTCGTATGGGCTGCATGCGATTGTGGTGTCTAACAGCAATTCGCGTAGTGACATCTTGGATAGGAGCAGGTGTGTGTGTGTGTGTGTGTGTGTGTGTGTGTGTGTATGCGAGATAGGTAAACATTGGTTTGGGAATACGCTGGATAGCTTCAAACATAGGTTGAATGGATATATGAGCGGTAGAGGTTGGGTGTAAACAGGACTGCCCAGTATAGGCCAATAGGCAGGCTGCAGTTTCCTCCATTCTTGTGTGTGTGTGTGTGTGTGTGTATGCTTGTCGGAAGGTGATTCGGTACTTCCTAACTAAAAATTGGCAATACATGATTTAGAGTTGTTCATCTATACACAGAAACGCTCTTACACACTATTTCTTATTTTACTCTCTATGTTCTTCTATGTAGCAGTTGTAAATTTCATCATGTTAAACTTTTTAAATCCTACTTTGATAAGTTGACTTTGTGTGCTGACTAGAATATAAAGTTAGTAGCCCCATTACTGTCAACACAACGCCATTTTCAGGTCGTTTTGGTTGGTGGTAGACTCCGGCAGTAGCGGGAGTCTGAAAGGCTGATTGTGTATGTTGGTATGTGGTACGCGCGCACACACACACACACACCGTCGCTGGTGTGCACCACATCTTGATGCCCATAATAAATATTTTTTATATGAAATACTTAATTGTGAAATATGGTTTAACCATACGGAATACTCTTGTGAGTGGTTCTTCGTTCATGTATGCATTATCCATGTTAATGTTATGTATACGTATGCGTGTTAATGTATATGTACAGTTGTGCCAATAGCCTCTTAATATCTAAAAGTACTTGTGGACGAGTTTCAGTGAAATTTGGCGCACCCACTCAATACGAGGTGGGAGGAAGTGATTAAGTTTTGTTTATATATATGTGCGTGTGTGTGTGTGTGTGTGTGTGTGTGTTGCCGGGTCTAGGTCACAAGTGTCACAGTGGAGTCAATGAAAGATTCGAGTACAAAGATACCTACATTCTCTACATCCACATTCCTCTGGTATTGAAATCGGTGAACATGTGGGTCAGTCAGTCAATAAATCCCCGTCTAAAACAATGAATATACCAGTTATCGTCTCTATTGTTTTCAGCGTTGCGCTTCTTCAACAATGACTCAGGACAATTTAAGGGCGTCAGATCGAAGTTTAAGTCCAAGAGAGCAAGGACGACTATGGTACCAAATTTTTTTTGTGATTTTCGTGTGTATTCCTTTATTTAAGTAAGATTGTACTCGATTCTAGCTGGGAAATGCTGCAGTATATAGACAGTGTAAGTCTACGTCTTTTTATATTGACAGATTGCTCTGGGTCACGACCGTTCAGACGTATCATATAGTGTTTACTGTAATGTCAAGAAGTAAAAGGCAAAAGATGAATGAGAAATCCAACTGAAAATGTGGTACAAATTTTAGAAGCAGAGAGAGAGAGAGAGAGAGAGAGAGAGAGAGAGAGAGAGAGAGAGAGAGAGAGAGAGAGAGATTATCAATGGCATTAAATTAAAGTAAATGTAAGAAAATTAAAAGTAAGTTTTGTATTTAGTAATGTCTTATGGTGATGTAGTCTTTGTTTGCTTTCTTCATGTACAGAGGGAGACGTAACGTTACAAAATATGTATATTTACCACTGAGTGTTAAGACACCGGAACATTTATTTCTGATGTGTACCCCGCCATCAGAGCTGAACTCTTGCTGGGCGCAATCACCATTGCCATCCTGCCTGTGGACACGCCCTTCAGCTCACAGAAATAAAACCATTTATTAAATGTCTTATAAATCCTCGAGAAACAGGACCAGTCACTGAGCATATGTTTCAGAAGGAAAGGAGAAAATTATATTTGTAAGTGAGAGGACATGTCACTTCCTAACAGGACCTTACATTGTGGCACCCAGTGGTTTACTGATTATATACTTTTCTTCTTAAGAATTCCAAATATTAATCCCCAGAGTTTACTCGCTGGCAATTCAAAGAGAGATAAGAAGGTTCCCGCTGGTGTGAATGGTGCTCGGCTGACGTCTGCAGGCTTACAAGTTAAGCAGTGTAGCAGTTGGCTATACCTCTGTGTAGTGACACCATCTGGCTCTTGCTCCTCAAGCTTCTCTTATTATTATTATTCTCTGTAGCTCTCTGCCATCTGGAGAGGATATAACACTTCTCTTCTTTCTCCTTTGCTCCCTCCCAGGATTAGCTCCGAGTTGTTCTTTAGTCTTGTTCTTTACTTTCGTATTCAAGTATTTTGACAAACACCGTTGCGAGGCGAGGTGGTTCACGACGTCCCGATGGCTCCTAATATAGCGAAGACAAAATCCTAGTCGTGACTCCTGGTAATGGCACTCTTCAGTGCAAGTGCAAAAGCAGCACCCAAGAGGAATCTTCAGTGAGTACAAATATAAGTCTAGTAATGCACAACATTTACTTTATCATGACATGGTGAAGAAAATAAAGAGGTGACTTACAAAAATACTAACACGCTGAAGACCGGACAGTGTAAGCGGCTTTTTACTCTTTGTCACGAAAACAGTTCGCACCTATTTATTGCTCTGATGTAGGTGTACTTTACAAGACATATTCGCTGCAATACAATATTTTCACCAGAAATCCCTGATGCGTGATGTTGTAGTTGAGGTATAGGTTGAGGAGGCGGAGTTTGTCGTGTTATGTGAGAAAGTTTTTCTCCTTTTATTCTCCAACTTAAAGTTGTTATGGTTTTATATATTAATAAGATAACAATCAAATCCAAGAAATATAGACATTTTAAGGTTGTATATTAAATGTGCTTTACTCTAACTTATACTTTTATTTAAATTTCAAATTTTTTAATGATTTCTTTACTTGTATGTGTTTGTGTTGTCAATAGTAAGAGAAACAATTGAGACTCTGCAATTGCGTGTAAATGAGGCAGAATGTCAGATCAGTAACCTGGGACTTGGTCACAATTTTCGTGATGCCATGTGGCAGCAGGGTCTACCATAGACAACACATTATGCTTCCAATATCTTCCCAGGCAGTAGTACCTCCCTGTTTGGTAGCTGCCTGTTGCCTACTATTGATGCTAACAAGAGGTTTTCGGAAAGAACTGAAAGTGCTAATGAAAAAAAAAAGAAGGATCTGAGCACAAGTTAAGGCTTCGGAAAAAAAAATTAGGCTGGTTTTGCATATAAACCTGAGCGCTTGAGGAAAGGGGAAGACGCTGAAAGAAAATCATGAGTTCATGACCAACAGAAGAATCGCAGGTTACCAGAAAAATAAGAGCTTATGGGACGTAGGTAGGATGTCTAAAACAAAGTTGGATCACCGTAAATAACTCGGGCACTGTAAGAAAGACAGGGCGCCAAAAAAGATGGCATGTACCATAAAATATGTAGGCCTCTATAGAAAAGAGCAATGGGGTGCCGTCAAAAAACACAAGGAGCCGTAAAATAAGGTAGAGCACCATAAAATAAGGCAGGGCACTGTAAAATAAGGCAGATCGCTGTAAATAAGGCAGGCTGCTGTAAAATAAGGCAGGCTACCGTAAAATAAGACCGACCGCCGTAAATTAAGGCAGGTTGCCGTAAAAGGTAGGGCACTGAAAAATAAGTTAGGGCGCCGTATGAAAAGGTCAGGTCGCCGAAAAACAAAATGCAGTGTGTGTGAAGAAAAAGTTATATTAACTTGAAAAAGGACCAGAAATCAGAAAACAAGTAGTTTGAGAGAACCTAAGAATAAAATTTAAATACAGAAGAAAGATGAAGAAAAAGCAAAATGACTGGAATTAAAAAGAAATAAAAGGTCACCGGGAATATTACAGTAATACAGGAAAGAAAAACAAAACAAAACAAAACATGACGAGATTGAAATAGAGCAACCACAGTATGTTAGAAGTATAATGAAACAGGACTTGGAAAAACACATACAAGCAATAACAGGCACAGTCAGCTTACCTTAAGTTGCGATAAGCAACCTTTCTAACCAAGCTGAGGTAACAGGAAAATATAAGAAAGGTTGTGGACTTTATATTCGTGCCATAGTTATGAGATATTATTGGCAGCAGATTTACTATGGTGTTAAGCAATATACTGTACTGTGTGTGTGTGTGTGTGTGTGTATTACAACAGCTGTGGCGACCTGTGGTATAATGGTCAACATGCTCGCCTCGCAGACGAGCGAACCCGGGTTTGATCCCGGGTAGGGGGAACTATGAGGAAGTTTCTTTCTGCCATTTACCTCTGTCTACATAGCAGTAAGTGGGAACCTAGATGATAATCGATTTGCGGATCGTATTCCGGATTAATGGTCAGCCAGTGCAGTTGGCGAGTCGTCCGGTCTTCTCGGACTATTCCTTGACACTGGGCCATGCAGCTCGTTAACTCACGGTGTGGTTCTTTTGTTGGCGACAGCTTCTACACCTTAAACAAATTCACGCCTAGGTGGCCCTTCGGGCCGGCCATCCTCGTTACGCGAGGGGCAACCATTATTTACTGTATATATATATATATATATATATATATATATATATATATATATATATATATATATATATATATATATATATATATATATATATATATATATATATATATATATATATAGTATCAGTTATTGCCGAGTACAAAAAGACATTCATTTCCTTTTTACTTCAGAACAACAAAAGGTCTTACAGTATTCTAGGTATTAATTTACATCACAGCAACTACGTCCCCACCAATACAACCGAGAACATAGTCAGTCCATAGAGAGGCTTTTCGGAACGTTGGTACTGTATATATAGCCGGGTAAGCCACAGTGTGTTGGCACTCTCGCTCGGGTGCCTCTCAAGACGAGATCACTAGGTTGTTTTTCCATCTCCGTTCCTGCATTAAACACAACAGTTTTTTGTTACTAGTTATATTTAGCGTTCCGGTTTGGGTTTAGAAGCTGAGAGTTGTAGTTAGGAAATTTGTTTAAGATATTGTACCCACCACTAAGAACGCCAACTTCCCCCCCGCCACCAGTAGTAGGTAGTGTAGCGTAGTGTCTGTATGAAAAGTTTCTAAATTTACCAGACTAAAGTTGCTCCAGTGTTTCCCTTTTCCTGTGTGGTTTTATCAAGATTTATCATGTCCACGTTTCCATTGTGGATGGTAATGTTTAGAATATTGTTATTTTTTTTTGCTAATATACGCGTGACCGTCAGCGGTTCGATAATTATTGATGGATGGGAGTGTTTTTAGACAGTTTTGTATGCTGATTACTGTCACTTTCATTCATTTTCTTGATCAGATGCTTAATTTTCTAGATAGAGTAGGTAGTAGGCAGCTACCAAACAGGGAGGTACTACCGCCTGGGAAAATATTGGAAGCATAATGTATTGTCTAATGGTAGACCCTGCTGCCATATGGCATCACGAAAATTGTGACCAAGTCCCAGGTTGGTGATCTGACTTTCTGCCTCATTTACACACAGCTGCAGGGTCTCAACTTTTTCACTTACTATTGACAACACAACATACGTATATTGTTTCTCACCTTTGATCTTTTTTTTATTTATTTTTATTTCTTTATTATTAGTATTATTATTATTGTTGTTAGTGTTATTAGTATCATTATTATTTCACTATAAAATTTGTATTTTTTATTATAAATTTTATTTACTATGAATTATTATTTTTGTTATTATTATTATTATTATTATTATTATTATTATTATTATTATTATTATTATTATCATTATTATTATTATTATTATTATTAGTAGTAGTAGTAGTAGTAGTAGTAGTATGCCAATCTTTGTGCTCGTCAGGCTACGTTGACAGCATCCCGTAATATCTAAAAGATTGAAAAAACAATGATAATAGCATATTGGTGATAACTTTTATGTACTTTTCTAACTTTTGACTGACCATAGTCCATCATATACTGCAGTAGATCATTATAATACGTTTGAACAAATTATTCAATAGAAAACCTGACCTAACTTAACCTAACCTAACCTACTTTAGGTATAATTTGCAAAATAATTATCCCCTATTTGTTATAACCTCTGTTGCTTTTTCAAGCAACTGAGGATGATTGGTTAACTGTTTTGACGGCCAGTGAAAATTGTACACATTTGTAATCATTACGATAATAGTACGGTATATACAATGGTAATGATAGTCACCCTGTCAGATTATTATGATTTCGTCAATAGAAGTCGTAATATTGCTTACTTATTTAGCTCGGTGGTTTTCGAGGTAAACAAAGAGCAATTGTCAAGACCTGCCCAGTGTCAGTGCATGTTTGGGGTAGGAAGCCGGTGGCCGCTGTAGATTCCTCCCATTATTTTTAACAGTTATATCCTGTCTTATTTTCAAGTCAACATTGTTCTTGCTTCCGTCTCATCTGCGGGTACAACCTGTTCCACAGGTCTATCACTCTAAGCGTAGATCTACTTCTTTAAGCTCGTTCTGCATAGTAACCCTTAGCGATATGAACTGAGACCCAAGAACTAAACTTATTATGGCAATCAGAGAACTACCTGCATATCGCGAGTATAGAACCAGTATGCATATTCCTTTTAGCAAGAATCATTTAATGCAACATTCGACTCGCTAAAAAGCAACCAAGAAAATTAATTTACACACACACACACACACACACACACACACACACACACACACACACACACTCACAACACACACCAAGTACGCTTGCACATAACAGTCCTGTATGGATATGTGTGTAGTTCGGCGGATGTGTGTTAGTCTGGCAGGGAGGTGGGAGAGGCTTGGCAATGTTTAGCAGTGGTGTACATAGTTTAAACGTGGAGAATTTTCTCGAGGTCCGCTCGTGTAACGGGTTAAGATAGTGTGCTCGTCTCTGTATGTACTGAAAGTAATTTGTGTAGTTCATGAGAGTTAAGGTGCAGGTATTAAACATAAGTCATGTATGCTCGTGAAGACGCTTCTCGAGTGCGTGCATTGAATGTGAAGCTACGCTTTCTTCTTGACCTCACACGTGCCTGAGAATTTACAGAGGTGTTTATGTGAGGGAAAGAATATATTTATTATGATTTATATTTCCACATGCATACTCATTTGGGGTATTCAGATACTTCTGAATTTTATGTTACAAGTTAAACGAGTGTAAAGAAACACCAAGAGATTGGTTAAGCACTGCATCAGCGGCCATCGCTTTGCCAAAAAGCTCCTCTCACGCCTGCCGCTAGATTGCAGACGGTGCGTGTTCTGTGTAAAGTGGCTAAATATTAGACTGAGTGATAGTAGACGACAGGTAATTGTCTCCTTAAATGCCATCATCACCTGTTCTTTTTTGTTAACTTTTGAACCTCCCTGTAACTATTAAGTAAAGGCTGGTCACTCACGACTTATCTGCTTTTGTTTTACAGGGACCCAAAATAGCTTTTATTTTTTTTAAGGTCTTTCTATTTGCTTCTGTAAGGTTTCATCAAATGATCTTAGAGCAAAGTCAAAGTTTTAAGAGATATAATTAAAAGAGCAATTATCCCGATGCCCTCCCAGTGTGGGTCGTAGGAAACGCATGATGTAATGTGGGAGTGACACTGGGTGCGGTTGGTCTTTAGAAGTCAGCTGATGTAAACAAACACAGGGGAACAATGTGGTTAAGGCAGGGTCCGCATTACTGTGTATGTGTGAGAAAGAAGTCGCATTTTATCTGACGAGGAATAAGAATAGATGTGTGGAACATAAAAGTTATATTATACAATAATAGTTGATATAATTATATGACAGTTAATCTGTATTCATATATTTTTTCCTTTTAAATGACCAAAGAGTTCTTGATGATCAGATAGTTTCTTCATGATAATGTTTACTTCTTGACAACAGTTCTGTGCCACTGCAAATGACTTAATTTAGAGCACTTACCTCTAAAAGTTCACGGGCATCTTGGGCTGGCAATAAAAAATGAGATTTATAGTGATCATGCCGAGTGTGTCTTTCAAGATTGAACGATTTTTTTTATTTAAGTACAGGATATTAACAATGGTCAGACATATTAGTTATATCTAGGTTCATTCAGAGACGAAGGTAAAACCATATGGAATAAAGTTTCTCTTTGTACCATATCACATAAAACATCATCATGTAACAGTAATTTGTATTATATAAATATATACCCAATGTATGTTACCCATGTATTCACCAAGTCATTCATCCAAGAGTATGAGTATTACTTGACAAGGCTAATATATACAGTAGAGGAGAGTGAGATCAAGTCTCTAGGGGACAGCAGGGGTCCACAATGTTCCGGTCATAAGGCAGTGACCCTTACTAATCTTCTTAATAAAAAGGGTATTTTACATATCAAGGGGATATTTGCAGTGATATACCCTTTTTTTAAATACCCTCTTTATACCCTACACATTTTACAGTGTACGAAATTAAACTTTGTACATAATAGTGACCAAGATCTTTACCCATTTTTTTATTGTTCGTTAATGTCATGGGTGGCGGTGAAAAGCAATAATGAAAGTGTTAAGTTTATTCAATAGAATGCATTGCGCAGTTATTATAAGAGTAGATATTAACATTTTTGTTAGAAGAAAAATACCTTACAGATATCAACTTATAAGATAGATACTGGAATAGATGCTTCTGTCTACTTAAGTTGTGGTTGGTGAAATAAGTGTTGGTTCATGTACAGTAGGTGTTCCTCAGACGGAGGTAACGTGACTCGAGGCTCCTCCTATAGGTTTCTCTGTCACACCACCTAGTCGCTTGGATAGTCACCTGAAACTCGGCTCTCATACCGGTCACTTGCGGAGGCACCTCTCGCTACTAGAGGTCACCATTGAGTCGCCTGCCACGTAAGTCTCGATAAAAACGCCATGGCTGTAAGAAGCTCGGCCATCATTAAGTTTCTTTCTAATGATATATGGCATCACAGCTGAGGTTTTGCAGATGCTACGGCTTGAAAATTTTAAGTGGGGAGTGAAGGTCAAAGAGGTGTTGAAATCAATTATGTATGACTGGTACTTGACAAGTCTCCAACCAACGTCCTGATATTTTAAGGGAGAGGTAAACGAATAAGACGAGTGGCCGCTCAAGAGAGATGCTTCACACCTCCAGACACCAGGCATTACATTGGATACAATAATTGGTCCGACAAGAATTTTTCATTCGGGTGTCCATCAAACTGCATTGGTGTTTTAAATCTGCTTCACGATTGGATGAACATCACCGTCCTTTGCAGTGGTTCAGAGACAGAATCCTTTGACATCTGAAATGAGGTCAAACAGGAAGGCAATATTGCTCCAGTTTTGTTCATCATCTTCCTGATCCACATACATGATTGCCATGCTTCTCATATCAACACCAGATACTGTTGTGAATGAACGACTTGGGTTTGGTGTGGAAAAGATGCCATATCAGAACACATCTGTTACAGAAGTAAGATGTATTGTATAAATAATGGCGAATGAAGAGGAATATATATATGTATATTTGTTCTTGAATCCAGTCACCACCATTAATCAGGAAAATCTAGAAATTAATTTACACACACACACACACACACACACACACACTTAAAGATGTTACATCAGCTGGCAGCAGCCCACTGCCGCCAGGCCAGGCTAATGAGTTAGTAGTATGATCATATCTCATTATGCGCAAATCTCGACGGTACTCTAAAATATTTGACATAAGTAAAAGGATGTGACACCCAGCAAGATTGACCGTAAAGTTGCTACCGTGGTATTAAATTATCTATAATGAGCACACTAGGATAATGAAGAAAGCACAACAAATAAGTAATTTCTCCCATTATGAGGTTACTTGCCATTACAACGACTCAGGCATTGAACAGCGTTTATATAGATTCGTAATCATAATATGTATTCTTCATATTTAAAGTTTGTAATTACTTTTGTATACATTCTGGTTGATATATTCTAAAACTCGCCTGAAAGATTTTTCCTCCATAATTCAAGAAAATTAAAAAATTAAGTTATCGTCATTCTCGCTGTGGGGAAACCACTGTAAGTGTTGGTGGAACGCTCGTATCTCTCATCAAATAAGTCAAGGGTTCGAGTCCTGCTTGGCCTGGACACATGTGGGAAGGGTGTTATCCGGTGTGACTGTACCGAACATTACAGGTTTCCTCCGGGTACTCCGCTTTCCGCCTACAGTATACTAACACTGGACAGACCAATCGCCCGAACTGCTAGTAAGGTGACAAGTGGTGAAAAAAATAAAATAAATAAATAAAAACACTATGGCGGATCCAAGAGTATCAAAAGGGGGGGGAGGGGCGGTCCAAGATGTTGTGGGTGGGGGAACATAGCGAGCAAGCGAACCCACCCAGATGGGGGATTAGGAGGGTGCTGTAAGCCCCCCTCCCCTTCCCCCCGATTATTGTTTTAAATCTGACCAATATCATGGGCATTTTGAAGCCATGTGCACTTGATATTAGGAGATGTTCTGAGATCAATAGTAATTACTTTTTACTAATAAAAAACGCCTGAGTAGAATACTCCATTAAAGTAAAAGTATTTGAATTTTCTGATAAATGGGGGAGTCCGGACCCCAGGACCCCCTCCCCCCCTGGATCTGCCTCTGCTTAACCATGAATTCCCCCACAAGGTATACAACTCCGTCTAGTGCCCGAATTTGCATTACCTTGTCGTTGTGTAGGAGCTGAAACGAACCACTTTGAAATACCTGGGATGGGTATAAATTTTCCATCCCTGAGAAGTTTGTAAGTGGATCGTCGCTAAACACTCAAATTCTCCATAGGTGATCATACATTCTCATTAATTTCATCTTTGCCCTTGAACAACCATGGACAGACACAATAAATGATATTCGGGCGTTCCTGTTGGATCATCGTCACCTAAAGGTCCAATTGCATTGCCTTCTGTGCTTGTGGGCAGTGTGCCACCGAGAGCTAGCAAAAAGTGTCCAAGCCAAACAAAGCCTTGTACTCCATGAAACACAACTACGGAAAGTTTAAGAATGAACAAGCCCAAAATCAAGATTGAAACATGAAGTGTGAGGAGATAATATGAGTGTGTTAAGTATTCAAATGTTTGTAGGGAAATGAAAAGATTGCGGTGGGACATGTTGGGATTAAGTGAAATAAGATAAACAGGTTCAATAGTATTAGCGGTGAAGATTCTTACTTCACATATTCAGGTGTTGAAAAGCATGAGAGGTGTTGGTATTCTTGGAAACCAGAAGTTGAGCAGTATTGTAAAGGAATATTGGGCAACAAGACGCTTTAGTGTTAGTAAATAATGAACTTGCTAATTGATTAAAAGTGAGACAGGGAGTAAGACAACACTGTATACCCTGTATATATTCAGAGTTCTTAATGACACAAGTTATAAGTAACAATGAAGGAATAAAAGTTAAAGGTAAAGTAATATAAAACATACGTCATGCAGATGATACTGCTCTTATTACGGATAGTGAAGAGGCGTTATAAAACTACTTCATACATTAGTGGAACCAGGTGAAGAATATAGTTGAAGAGTTAATGCTGTAAAGACGAAAGTGATGGCTGCTTTTAAAGTGGAAATAAATCCTAAAATCAAAATTATGGTAGGTAACAGGGAACTAAAACAAGTGGAAAATTTGGTGCGTATTTGGGAAGTAACATTAGCTGTGATGGTAGATGTGGGAAAGAGATCACAATAAAAGAATAGTTAACTTAAAAACAAGCCTTTAATAATCTAAAAGATTAATAAAAATGGACATTAACTTTAATTTGAGAAAGAGGCTGCTGAAAGGCTTTATATGGCAAGGACTGTTGTATGGGTCAGAAGCGTGGACACTTTCAGCAGACACCAGAAAGAGGTTGGAGGCCTTTGAAATGTGGTGTTATAGGCGAATGTTAAGAATATGTTACACTGACAGGAAAACAAATGAAGAAATACTAAGGTTGGTAGGAGCGTCAAGGGAAATACTTGAAATGTATAGAAAAAAGAGAAATGAGATACTTTGGTAATATAATTATTGATAGGGGAATATTAACAGAAATATTACTGGGCAAAGTTGGAGGTAGGAGGGCCAGGGGAAGGCAGAGACTAGGATGGACGAATGAAATTAAAAACTGGGTCCCCAGAGAGATACAAAACCAGGCTTAGAGGATTGGTTAAAACAGCCCGAGAACATTTAGAGTGGAGGACTGTGGTCACCAACCCTCAGATATTAGGACGGTACTCTGATTGATTGATTGATTGATTAAACCATAAATTCTATAATGGAAAAAATCGCAACCTAACTTAATTTAACACGGGATAGTTTAGATTAGAGTTAGATTAGATCAAGATAGGTTACTATGATGTTTTTCCCGCGACAGAACTTTTGTTAAAGGAAAATCTCGCGCCCTCGCGGTATTTGGTTATGATTATTTTAATTCCCACAAGAGAACATTTACTTTAAGACAGGAAGGATATGATGTTAAGTATCTAAAGGCAATAATTCAGACCAATCTAATAACTTTCGACACTTTTTCCTGTCTTGAATCAACGCAAGAATCTCTCAAGAGTAAACTTTAAGAATCCAATTGAAAAATCTAATATTAATGCCTGAACAATGATCAGGAGTTAGACCGTTGATCCTCAGTGACACATTAGTCTCCCTGAGGAGATTTTGACTTGATTTTTTTTGTGGTAGACATTATGTTACTGATCATTTTTGCGGGATAATAAACCCCTCATTGATTTTTGTGCACGTTTTGCTTAATCTTGGATGGATCTCTTCATAAATTAGTTGTATTTGCAGGATGAACTTCAGAAAGTCAGTCTGAAAATTTTAGGCTAATGGCTGAAAGTGTTTGTCAGTTGACTTACATAAACAAGCAAATAAACACATGAAAGTAAAGAAACATGATCAGCAGATTAACATTCTTGGCATATTGTTGCCAGGTAATAAGAATCACCTGTCAGTATTACCTTACCTGTGACAGAATTTCACACCTGTGTAAACACTCCCGGGAGTGGCGGGGGTCGGGTGATGGGCAAGGATGGGGGATGGGTTGACGCCCTTCCAAGCCCTGGACCCCACGCTGACTATGTGGCGGGAGAGCCAAAATATCTGTGAACCGAGGGCACGTACGAGGAGACACAGAGGAGGGGTTCACTCTCCCGCTACACACATAGTTACTAAATCTTTATAGAACGTGGTACACACGCCCCGCCCCGTCTCCTGCCCTCTCCCCACCTGCCACCGGACTTACTTCCTCTGGTCATAGTTCCTGTAACTCGGGAAATTTCACCGATGCAAGCATGAGCGATTGCATTCATATGCACGCCCTGTATCACTTATTCTCACGTGTACCCACACTTAAGCACGTATGTATACACATATACACGAGAAAAAAACACGCGCACAAAGGTGCTACACCATCACCACGTGCTACTGTACCTGGTCTCCCCCCCCCCGCCTTAGTATTGCTGTGCAACACCACATCTTTATCAAACCCATACGACCTCGCAGTGATTGCTACAGGAAAAACTCCATTCCAACTATGTAAAAATCAACTAATCGTATATATATATATATATATATATATATATATATATATATATATATATATATATATATATATATAAATATATATATATATATATATGTATATATATATATATATATATATATATATATATATATATATATATATATATATATATATATATATATATATATATATATATATATATATATATATATATATATATATATATATATATATATATATATATATATATATATATATATATATATATATATATACATATATTTCATGTAGATCCACAATGGAAGCGTGGATAAGATAAATCTAGATAAAATCAGCTTGTGGCTGCTGTATTTTCAAATAAACCATTAATGATTAATAATAAAAATATTATTACCATTTTTATTTTTTTCATTATTATTATTAGTAGTAATATTGGTGTTAGTATTATTTATTAGTAAACATATTCTTCTTCTTCTCTCTCTCTCTCTCTCTCTTGCTGTCACTGTGTCAATTATGACGATCTTCGAGCTCTGATAAGTTTATGGATATTTTTTAATGGTGTCATTCTTCGTTGTTGAACTCTAAGGTACCTCCAGAGGCCAATGTGGGATTTATAGGGTCGTTCGCAGAGGTTTGCATGTCTGATGGGCTATATCTAATGTGGGAGGGGGTGGCGACAGCGTCTTGAGTGTATCCTTGGAACACTTCTGTTGCCAGCCAACACTTCGTTTGTATTTTTAATATGGATGTAGAGTAGCTGTTGTCCATGAGGGTAATGTGGTTGGTCCATCGTCGTGGGATCATGAACATAGAGTAATGTACGGAGAACTACTGGTCGTTAAGGTGCGTCCACACGTGCGTACGTTTTGTCGCCAACATGTTATCAACACGAGGAAACACCGATCTAGCACACGCGGCCTCACTTTACCAGAGTCAGAACCTTGTGCCTCATTTCGTCTTGTCGATCACATGTTGGCGACGAAATGTACGCACGTGTGGACGCACCTTTACAAGAGAACTTTATTGATAGTTTCAGCTCCTTACAGCAGCAGACAAAAGTACACAGTCTGCCAAAGGCCTGAGAAACACATCTAAACCTACAGTATGTATGATCGCGGTGGCGGAGTGGTTAACGTTACAGAGGGTAATCCCGTTCACCTCGACTGGAGCGGACTGGAACAGAATATGTGTTTTATGGACGTTCAACTCGAGGCCTAAGTGTACCCGTCTGTAGGTGTTCAGGATCTGCTGTGCTTCACCTTCAGTGCAAGCAACAAAGATGTGGTCGTCTGCATATTGAAGTGGCCGACACCTTTGCCCTTGCCTGGAGCCGTCGTCTGGTTAGAAGGTTCTTCATCCAGTACTGAATGACCAAACCATCGGATAGAATGGCACAGATGCAGGTAGGGTAAGCAGCTAAGAAAATGGAAGAGTGTTTGGTCGGTACACATCCTTGTTTTACGCTCTTGTTTTGATGAGGGAGAACTCCACCTTGGTGCCGCTATGAAGGACGCTGCCGTTTATTCCATCACATACAGTAGTTGCCTCACAATGGTGATGCCCTTTGGTGAGCTACCAAAGTGACTGAAGGTTTTCCAAAGGGCTTCTCTGTGAAATTTTTTTCTGACTTACTAGCTTTGTTTCATTTTTAATTTATGGCGTCGTTTATAAGTTAACGTTATGGCGTCGTTTATAGGTTAACGTTCCTTGTACCATCTCTTCGATGTGTATTATATGGCTATAAATATAATATTTTGTATCTATACTTTTTTAATTATGCAAATGTTTTTCTGTTAATTAATTTGTGTTTCTTTCAACAGGTGAGTATTAATAAGACCACCTTGGACGTAGGTTCATCTGACGTTAACGTGAGTATGTACTATCCTTGTTTCTCCTGGGGCATTATATGCTTAATTCCCTCTCCTTCCTCAGCGGGGCGACACCGTTGGTAGTTAGGCAATAAATGGCTCTGGTGGAAATGGTGTCCATTTGCAAACTTCTTGGGTTTCATACTCTTGTATAGTCCACCAGTGGTTCTTCATCTCTGGAAGTTTGCGCTGATGCATTGTACTGGTATTCTGCTGAGGTAATGTGGCAAATTTGATCATAAACTGGGGGGTTGTTTTTCTCAGTCAGTGAAGGCAATACATCTAACAGAGATGAGAAATTTGATTTTTTGGTCGTTTTAATCTCACCAGTCCCAATTTTTCCTCAGGGCTTTCAAAGGGGTCTTTCTGCAGGTCTTTGTGATGACGGTTTTGGTCTTCAAGGTATCCCATTGGATGGTCACATCCAAGTCGTCAGCCGTGGGGGCGTTCTGTAGCCTCTTGGAGATAATCTTGGAATGATTCTTCATATCCAGATCACTGTATGGTGAATGTCTTTCGAAGTTCGAAATTCTAACCGCTGGTTTTTTGCCTCCCCCAATAGCCATACCTTCGCCACCATTTTATTACCTTAAAATTAAATATCCTAATACATAAGTAGCTATCCTAGTTGTGTTGAGTTAGTTGAGCCGCAGATCTATGCTGCATTCAGTGACTGTTGCCTCATAGTCAATATCTGCAACTGTTGTCGGCTTTGGGGCCGATGCTCTCGTTCCCCTGAGGCAGAGCAAAACAGACCTTGTAGTAGTAGTAGTAGTAGTAGTAGTAGTAGTAGTAGTAGTAGTGTGTGTGTGTGTGTGTGTGTGTGTGTGTGTGTGTTTTAGTAATGAAAATAAATACATTTATAGTAAAAGTGTAAAATGCAGTTTTCAATTCCTAATCTTAACTGGGCATGTGCTGGTTCTAGGCCTGCAGAATCATGCTCGGCGCAGACTACTCAAACGGCCCCAAAGCCGACAACAGTTGCAGATATTGACTATGAGGCAACAGTAACTGAATGCAGCATAGATCTGCGGCTCAACTAACTCAACACAACTAGGATAGCTACTTATGTATGAGGATATTTAATTTTAAGGTAATAAAATGGTGGCGAAGGTATGGCTATTGGGGGAGGCTGGAGGCCATTTTTAGTAGTAGTAGTAGTCCTTCTACAATTGAGGGAGTGGAAGGGTAGTCAGCACTGACAACACCTGTCTCCCCCACCTTCCCGCTAATAACGTCAGCGTTATATTTACATTTATTATGCATTTATAAAAAATAAACTAATAAATAAATAAATAAGATACAAATTTATAATACATCATACACATTTTTGGAAAAAGAATACTATTTTTTTAAAGACACCAGACTAAACGTGACGTAATCGACACAAGTCAGAAACAAGGATTTAGGGGTTGCTGACAATATTCATAGTCTTGGAATGACAATGATATTGCTAGATAATGGCTTGTAAAAGTATTAGGCACATGCTACAGTACTAATTCACACCATCAGACAGATGGTTCGTAAGATTAATTACCATCACCTTCAATTGAACAACACACACACACACACACACACACACGCACGCACACACTCCACATGCGCGCACACACACACACACACACTCCACATGCGCACACGCACACACAGGTAAGTAAAACAGCAGTTTGTGTTGCAAGAAATCAGCGTCTTTAGAAAGAAGTTTTGTTTAGCATCGGTTTAGTACAACTGGATGAATTACCCAAAAGGGATTAAACGTTTGAGGGAGGTAGGAAGAAACTGGTTCACAAATAGGGTGGTGGACGAGTGGAACAAGCTTAGCAACTTTGTAGTAAGTGCGGGAACTCTGGAAAGTTTCAAAAGGAGGCTAGATAGATTCATGGATGATAGAGAGTGGTAGTAACTCTCGACAGGAGCTGCCATGCACAGGCCGACCGGCCTATTGCAGACTCCTTATTTTCTTATGTTCTTATGTACAACAACGCTCTCTCCACCCTGGAAATGCCATCCCTTAGTGACCTCCACCACCACATACTAGCAGGGTTTGGCAATAGACTACTGCACCACCCTCGTCATCGCCACCTACTGCCACCTGCAATCCCCCCTCCCACCTCGCGCAGTCCGCCACGACAACAAAATTCAGCCCATAAGAGCCCGCACTGATAGATATAAGAATAGCACCATCCCATCTATTGCTAAAATAATAAACAGCTTCTGATTTATGTACTGTACAGCCCTGTAAATGTATTGAACGCATATTATTATGTCTAAATCACATGTAAGTTTGTATATTTTCAGCCACCGGCTGCAACTCTATTAATAAACCGTTTATTATTATTATTATTATTATTATTATTATTATTATTATTATTATTATTATTATTATTATTATTATTATTATTATTATTTTTATTATTATTATTATTATTATTGTTATTACACACACACACACACACACTCTCTACAAACTATACACTTAACCTAAATATAGTTTAACACAAATTCAGGTAATATGAAATTGTAGTACAGTAGGCTATATCAAATACCCGCTAAGATCCTAAGTGAGTCTAGTCCGATGCATCTCTAGAGAGGAATTAAGTCACCCGGGTGGGAGCCTCGGATTAATACAAGATTTTATCTTTAACTGCATTGACTGTTTCTTGGTGGTAATCATATATATAAATACTTTTTTGTTTTACTCTCTCTCTCTCTCTCTCTCTCTCTCTCTCTCTCTCTCTCTCTCTCTCTCAGGTACACGTAGTTTATCATTGGCTTGGTAGACAGCATAAACAAACCTACATTGGATGATCGATACATATCTTTTTTCTTTAGTTGTCATGGCACAGTTTCAAGAAGGAATCGAAACACAGAGCAGGTCCCTCAATACCACATCTGTGTCCGACGTTGGTGAGGTGTGAGCTGTCACCCCCACACCACAGCACACCTCACACGGGCAGCCTTTCACCCTGGAGTATCTTAACCTCGAAATACAAATCTAGAACATCTTTACATACAGTAGTAACTATATTTTGTATCCCGTATTAATAAGAAATTTCAGAGGACATAGGAGTGTACTTATTTACTTTTTTCTTCATATTTATTATTATTATTATTATTATTATTATTATTATTATTATTATTAATTCTTTCTCTTTTATATTCTCATTATTCGTTTTAACCTTAGTCCCTGTTCACAAATGCTTTAGTTTAATGCCACTTCAAGGGTGGACGGGTGGACTGCGTGGGTGGCGGGCGGTGAAGGGGTGTAATATGTAAAGGTGAACAGGAAGGTTACACTGACGCTCAGCAAATGCCAAAAGCGCGTCCAGATACCCAGGCAACGCTCCCTGCCCGCCCTGAATGAACACTCACAGCGACCAGGGTGACGCTGATTCCCGTGTGTGTTTGTCTGTTTGTCTGAATTTCATTGTGTAAGTTTATATTTTCTTGGTGATATGTGTAAGGTTTTGGGTCTGTGTGTTTGTGGAAGTGGATAATGCATTTATACATATGCGAGTTTGATTAAACCTATGTATGAGAGCAGGTGTATGTATCGTTATGCTTGTGTGTGTGTGTGTAAATAATAATAATAATGATAATAATTCACGGTTTATTGAAAGAGCATAGCAGCCAGAAGGCTGAAAATATACAGTTACATAATTGGGGAATGGGTTTGGATTTACAAATAATATACAAGTAACATAAGTGATACAAATAAAATATATAATAACTAGGTGGGGAAAAGCTCAAACCACAGGGCATTTCAACATAATGACAGTGCAAAAAGTAGGATTTACTGGGAGTGAATACACTGGTTTATTACAAGTTATTGATAATTTTTACAATGGTTGGGGCTGGGCTGTTCTTATAGCGATCAGTTCGTGCTCGTATGGGCTGGATGCGGTTGTGGTGTCGAACAGCAATTCTCGGGCTAGGGATCTCAGGTGGTAGTAGGAGCCGGTGTCGAGGATGGTGCAGAAGCTTCTTACCAAATTTGCAGATGAGGTCGTGGTGATGGTCAGTGAGAGTCGAAAGGGTCAGTGTGTTGAGTGCTTCTTGATATATGGAGTAGGAAGGGGAGAGAATAATCTTGTATGCCCTCTTTTGCACCTTTTCTAGGTGTTTACGTTGTGTGGCATTTAGGGAGGAAGACCAGGTAGGGGAGGCATAGATGAGCTTGGGAAGTATGAATGTTGAGTAAACACTGAGGAGCTCGGGTGCAGGAACTCCGAGGGACTTGAGTCGGCGGAGGAGGTGGAGACGGAAACTGGAGGATTTGACAACTTCACTGACGTGTGGTTTCCAATTTAGTTTGTTGTCTATGGTGACGCCGAGGAGCTTAGTGGAACCACAACCTGGAGTGTGTTGGGACCAAACGTAATGGAAGGGGGTGGGACAACGTCGGAGGAGAGGTTGATGTGCATAACCGTGTTCTTGGTATGGTTGATGGTGACGTGGTTGTTGGTGGCCCAGTTTTGGAGACTGTTCAGTAAATCCTGAAGGACGGTATAGTCGGGAGCAGAATTGTTGACGCTGATCCCAATGGTGGAGTCGTCGACATATTTCCAGCGAGCAGGGGTTTCTCTTAGGGCATCATTGATAAGCATAAGGAAGTGTAGTGGTCCCACCTTGGGGCCTTGGGGGACGCCACAGGTGAGTGACTGAAGGGGGGAGACAGCCCCTCGGAAGCGTACAGCTTGGCGTCGGTCACTGAGGAAGTCTGTAAGCCATGGTATAAGACTTCTTCAATACCCGAGGTCAATAGCTTTGTTGATGATTAAATTGTGGTCGACTAGGTCGAATGCTTTAGTGAAGTCAATGAAGGAGACAGCTACAGACGTTTTTCGTTTTTCAAGATGGTGGTATATGTAGTCGAGAAAGCTAACAAGATAGTGAGTGGTGAAGGAAGTTTTTATATTGCCAAATTGCTGAGGGCCTACGACTCCTGCAATATCAGCATAAGCCCAGTCGAACACAAAACTTTCACAGATTAAGCTGGGTATTGGGGTCGTAGCTGATATAAGGATTGTCGGCTAGTTGACTTGGGCACTGGTGATACATAAGAGGTCTTTCAGTCAGCTGGGCATCTGGCTTGACTGAGAGAAGCATTGATGATGGAGCAGAGGGGTTTAGCAAGCTCCGGGGAGAACTCCTTGAAGAGTTTCATTGGTAAGTCAATGGGGTTGGTGGAGCATTTTAACTTTAGTTTGCCCAGACTTTTTGCAACTTCAAATTCTTCTACTAAGTCAGTGGGAAAGGGGGCTGGCAGGTAAGCAGGGAGACTGGTTGTGTCAAGCCGGGGGAGCGTCTGGCATATAGTAGCGAAATGGTTATTTGATTGCTCAGCTGCGTCAACTTGTGTGTGTGTGTGTGTGTGTGTGTGTGTGTGTGTGTGTGTGTGTATTTCTCGTATATTGTCAATTGACGCCCTGAAGAAAATCGTGAATAGGCCTATAAGAGAGAATGAGAATGTGGTAATTTAGATGTTGACAGCTGAGGCTCTTATAGTCCCTAACCTAACCTAATCTAACCTAACCTAACCTAACCTAATCTAACTTAACCTATCCTAACCTAACCTAACCTAACCATTTACAGTACTTAAATATCCAAGGACAGGAACGAAATTGACCTGGCTCTAGGAAAAGTTGGCCTAGGCCCTAGGATCTATTATGACTGGGTTCATTTACCCAGTCACATACAAACACTAGTATCCCTCACGAGCTGGTACACCCGGGTGTAGTGTGTGTGTGTGTGTGAGTACAGTACGGGTTGGTGAGGTCCACCTGTCTCACCTGACATAAACTCACCGCCACACGAGTGACCAAAAGTGAGTTAGAAGTTTCTGGGAAGTATAGTTGCTAGACGTGGGTCCTGTACATTAGGTTTAGAAGTGCGGATACAACACACAATAATTATACTAAGAAGGCTGTGCGGCCGGCAACATACTGGACTGCCTTCATTTCCCCAACCAACTGCATAATTAGATATCTCTTCACAATTGGTAGGATTGTGGGTATCCCAGACGTGAACCAACGACTGATAGCACAAGAGGCGAGTGTTGTATCCACTCGGCCACCGCGCCCCTGGTTCTTAGTGATACAGGAGCATTTGTTAAAAACACTGTCATTTTGATACACCATCATTTTTCATTCCCTAGAAATAAATTTTTTAGGAGGTTGTCAAAAATTTCATCCTGACTTATACTTTTGGATAAAGGATGTATTTTTTAAAAACCATTTTGTATGTTAATATCAATGCAGTGTATTAATTCAGTTACAATAAAACAGTCATTATCTTAAACATTATTGGAGTGGCGGGATTCAGAAAATAAAAGGCTAATTGGCACATAACGGAAGCTTACAAAGTACTCGACGGTATAGGTAGGTGGTACCTCAGTCTCCCGTTTTCCTAACGCACGGCACAAAAAACTAGGGAATCTTGTACTGTACTCCACTACGCTACCTAACTTTCAACTTTAATTCATGTTAGAGATAAGACTCCTATTTCCTGGTGATGCTGTAAGACCGAATAGTACCCTTGAATTTTGTAAGGTGTTGTTCTGTCTAGCTCAGAATACCCGCGTTTAGCTTAACTTCTATATGCAGGTACAGGTATACACACAAAGAAGACGCTGTGTAGTGACTTTTTTACTTGTTGGAAGAGACAAACAATAAACAAAGGGGAGAGTATTTGTGGAATTCTGGCGCTCTCCCAGATGAAAAAATAACACTAACTTGAGTTAATAGCAAAGGCTCTGCTTCTAAATCTTGTGGTCTACTGAGATGGCATAGTTAAGCTCCTGCTCTCTCTTGTTATACAGACCATATCCACACAGTATCATGTACACCCACTATAAAATTATTCGGCACCCGTGTCATATTGTATCACGCCGTAAGGGAGCCGAATATTTTTTTAGTGGATGTACATGATACTTGTACACACACACATGTATACATGCACGATACATACATGTACACCCACTAAAAATTATTCGGCACCCTTACGGCGTGATACAATATGACGGGTGCCGAATAATTTTTAGTGGGTTTACGTGGAATTGATAAGGCAATACTTAAAGCTGGTAATGGTGCTGTTCAAGACCTGCCTCACCGCCTCCTGTCTTAAGAAAGAACTGTCTTACAACATGGCATAAAATGTTTCAAGTATAATATTCAAAGAGTTAATTTCTTTTTAGACAAGAGTAAGAAATCACACTCAAGGGATTAAGTTGTTGCGTCTTTCACAATTTTTAAAACAATGTCCCCGAGTAAGTTATTACACTCAAAGCTTAGCACAAGTACTCAGGGGTTTGAATTAATATCATGAGCATCATCAGTATCTTTCTAACTGGTTTATTATCACATATTAATCTTAAGATAAACGTAGATGTGAAGATGTACTTGTTAAATTTCACGGCCACGCAGACCTTCAAGCTCTAAGGAGTTCACTACTAATGTAAACGAAAACAGTTAGTGGTAGGGAGTATGAGTTTAAAATTACAAATATATATATATATATATATATATATATATATATATATATATATATATATATATATATATATATATATATATATATATATATATATATATAACCATGAACCCCGAAATTGACTCCGGGAGTTAATCACCTCCCTTGCCTCATCGACGAAGAACCTGCAGATAGTAGTCGTTCCTTCAAGCAGTACTTTTACTCACCCAAACCTCTTCCCCTCCGTCCACACATATGCGATACATGAGATGTTTATACTCAGACCTGTTCACCAGAAAAAAGAATTAGTTGTGTTTAAAGTGGCAGAATACGACTTGAGATGTGTTTATTATTATACCATTATACTTATTTCAAAATTGATGAAATAGAACTGCGTTTTCCTGTTTTTTCTTTCATTTGTCTACGTCTCGCCAGCATTATAAACATTACCACCAGTACCATAACCATTACTTCCAGTACCATAAACATTACCACACTCTCTACCAGCACCATAAACATTACCACCAGTACCATAAACATTACCAAACTCACCACCAGCACCATAAACATTACCACCAGTAACATAAACATTACCACCAGTACCATAAACATCACCACACTAACCACCAGTACCATATACATCACCACACTAACCACCAGCACCATATACATCACCACACTAACCACCAGCACCATAAACATCACCACACTCACCACCAGCACAATAAACATCACCACACTCACCACCAGCACCAAATACATCAATCATCACCAGCACCATAAACATCACTACACCCCGTCTCTCACGTATTTACCACAACTATTTCCGACACCACCTCCTGCAGGACCGCTGTAGTGCTCACCATGGCATTTAACACGTTACTGAAATGAGGAGTATGACCGAGCGGGCATTTAAGCAGGGTGTGTAGGCGGCAGTGTCGCGGTGACAGTGACGGGCGACAGCAGCAGGTTGGACCACACGCGGTGGTCACCTAGAAAGACTAGCGGTCTAAGTCCTAAGGCTACCTTACGGCGGTTTACACAGTGTGACGGAAACACAAGTTGCTGATTGAAGGCGATCATGATATGTTTCGTTAATAGAAGAAGGAAGATGCTATTTGTTGATTAAAGAGTAAGTGGCAAGTCGATGAATGAAGAAGGGCGATACAAACAATTGATTGGAGAGAAGATGAGAATCATTGATGAAAGCTGAAGACTTTGATTTGGTAAACAAAGATGCGCGCCTTTGATTGAAGGAGAGGAAGATACAAGTCTCTAATTGAAGAAGATGGGAGGTGCTCATTGAAGGAGAAGATACGACTCCCTGATTGAAGGAGGAAGTGTTAAGAGAAAGAAACAAATCATTGTTCGAAGAAGAAAGTTACAGGTCATTGATTAATGGAGAAAAAAACTAAGTTACTGATTTTCTGCTTGTGTAGAAATACCATATACGGAAAAAATAAAACGCTGTAACTGTGACTAAGACACCGATGTTGAGAAGACCATACACGAGGATAACCTATGGGAGAAACCATGCACAGTGGGAAGGGGACGCGATGCAGCTCCTTGACTCACCGGGAAAGTGTGTTAGAATATCTTAAAAAAGGAAAGTTAATGTTCTAAGGAAATTTACGTCGTGAACTGGTTGACGCACAGTGAGGGAGGTCATTGGATCAGTAGACAGCAGGATACGAGGAGTGGACGTATGCCCAACATGAGGCGGCGGACCAAGAACGGCAAATGGTGTCCAGAAAAGAAGAAAATAAAACGGAAGTGCAGTAACAAAGGTTAAGTTTGATAGTGTAAAGATCGACTAGAGCTATGAACCGGGCCAAACGTGCAGCGATGCCAAAAGGGTAATTTTTTAACTGTGAAAAATTGATTAATTTACATATCTATCTATGTAATTCCTTTTATTCTAAGGTATTTTTAATACAAAGAAAACATTGTTTTTACCATCAGGGAGAGTTAATTACTGCAGCTTGTCTTATCATACCATAATTACTGTGACAACGTAAGGCGCATTTTGTTACGACCAGTGTTAGTTATGTTTCCCAAATGTAAAAAGTGCCGCATCCGCACATGACCAGTAGCCCCCAGAGCAAATAAAATAATTGCATTCCCAAAATACACTTGGGAGCTTATTTTATATTGTTTCATCTGGAATCCCAGCCAATTTATGCCCTGTATTACCCGGCAGGTTGTACGTTCAAGTAGAGGATTAAGATCCACATGAAGACCATTTCTTTAAAATTAATACTTATACTGCCTTGAGTTATTAAAGGTTTACTGGGTATGCCAAACAAAAAATTAGAGTTACCGTAAGTGATTAAAATTAGTGACTATAGCAGATAATAGTTGTGAATACAAGAAATATTAATTGGATATACTGTATACAGTGTATGTAGGTTTGAACAGTGATAATGGTGATGTGCGAATATATGATCCATTTCAGTAAGTAAAATAGTAAAATTTCTTTTAAGTAAGTTCATGAAGAAGTTGTTATTCCCTCGTGAGGTTAGGTTCATGAAGAAGTTGTAACTTCCCTGTAAAGCTAGAGTCATAAGCAAGTTGCGGAGGGGATAGATGTATCGAGAAGTTGCTAGTTTCACGTCAAGTTATTTGCATTGAAGATCCTGGTTCTTTGTGAGGCTCGTTACATTGAGATGTTGTTGGGTTCTGGTGGGACAAGGTCTACCTAGACATCGCTATTTCTTTGTTGTTGGGGCGAAAGTCGATTCTACAAGTTGTTAGTTCCTCGTGAGCCTAACAAACAAAAAAACAAAACAAAATCGATCTGTCCACCTGGGTCCGATGTGTCTGGAAATTAACATAATGTACAGCAGTTTCAGTTCGGTTGTCAAGGATTCATAAATAGTGAAAAGGGAAATACTTTTTTGTGTGTGTGTACACCGAGAAGTTACTAATTCCTATTGTGGTTAGATACACCAAGAAGCTGTTATTCATTGTAGTATTAAGCACATTGATAGTTTACTGGTTTCTCGCTAGTGAGGTGCATCGCGAAATTGTTAGTTCCTCGTGGCGAAAGGTCCATTGTAAAATTTCTGTTTCACGTGGGGGAGTGCAAGCACCAAGAAATGTTCCTCATGGGGTTACATACGTCGAATAGTTGCTTGTTCCTTTGGACGGGGGGGGAGGTGCATGAAGAAGTTATTAATTCTTTATGAAGGGAGGCAAGGTACATCAGGATGTAGCTAGTTTTTCTTGTGAGGGGAAGGTGTATCCAAAGGTTGTTAGTTCATCGTGGGGCTAAGTACATCGAAAAGTTGTTAGCTATTCTTGTTGATAGGTACAGTAGCACACTTTGTGGGAAACAATATGAGACATGGACGATAAATTTTGGTATATGAGGGCTGTCACTAGTCACACGTAAAATTTCGGAGCATATCGACCCCCACCTGCACAGATAGTTGTTTTAGCTACTGTACGTACATGGAGAAACTACTAGTTCCTTGTACGGGGATAGGGGCATCGATAAATTGTTATGTCCATGTGGGTCTAGGTACAAAGAGAAGATGACAGTTCCTTATGGCGGCAAGTGAATTGAGTTGTTAGATCCTCGAGGGGAGGCAAGTGTAATCGAGACGTTCTGCTACTCTTGGGGAGTAGGTAGAACCAGAAATTTTTAATCTCTCGTGAGGTGTGCATGTACATCGTGTTCTTAGTTCTTCGTGGGGGACAGTAAATGCATGGACAAGTTGTTTGTTCTTCATGGGCCGAGATAAATTGAGAGGTTCTTAGTCCTTCGTGGGGGTTTGGTTCCACATGGGGTTAGGTACTTTGAGAAGTTGCTTGCTTGTCGTGAAGGGGGTAGGTGCATAAAGATCATAGTTCTTCGTGGTGCTAGGTATACCAAGATATAGCTAGTTCCTAGTGGATGAGGGTAGGGCATAGGGAAGTTATTAGCTTGTAGGAGTTCGTGGTATAATGTTGTCTAGCACTCAGGATGGATGGAAACTCTAAGGTGGTTTGCTTGTATAATATAAGTTATATGATAGACAGTCTGGTGCTGGAGGTGCCGTGTGGTGAGGAGCTGCTCAGTAGAGACGTTCGGTGAGTAGCATGTTGAAGGAGGTAGATGTGCAGGAGCTTCGTTAGAGAAGATGTTGCCTGTTGCTGGCCTCCTGGTTGAATGAATGCTGGACAGCGTGGAGCTTGCTGGAGGAGGTGTTGCTTGTTCAAGAAGAGAGACCAGAATGAGAGCTGGTTGGTGAGGAAGCTCAGAGAAGGACAGCTGGTGGGTCGCCATGCTCGCTGGCGGGAGCGAGGACCGCCAGGCAGGCGAGGAGAGGCGAGGGCCGCCAGGCAGCGGCGGAGGAGGTGTTGCGTGTTGTGGAAGTGAGGCGAGAATGAATCTCAATGGAGAGACAGAGCTTATATACCCAGCAGCCGCGAGTCCTCTATGAGTCATGTTGGGAAAACCCGAGAAAGTCGCCGGTCTTTTGGTCTTTTGGTTCGGTTGCTAGGATATGGTGACATTGGAATGCGGATACGCAGTTGTAGGGGAGAAGTCCACTACAATACTCCCCCTTCCCTCCAGGCGGTGTAGGAGACTTGTTGTCTGTAGAGTTGCTTAGCACATGTGAGGCAGGCCGGGCGGTGCATGCCTCATGTGAGACAACGGCGATGGCGTGAATGAGCCGATCGCTGAAATACAACTGTCTAGATACACACTATCTGTGGGAGAAGGGAGAAAAAGGGTGTGTGGAGGCGATGAATGTTGTGCTTCCCTCACGACAGGTACAGGGTAGTCAGATGCGCCTGCTGGGGTGTGTGTGGGTCAGGAGCAGGGGTTGCGTCAGCAGAAGCGGATTAGGGCTCGTGACAGCAGCTGGGTCCACGACAGCAGCAGGGTGCAGGACATTAGCAGGGAGTACCTGAGGGAGAAAAGAGGGGTGTGTGGAGGCGATGAATGTTGTGCTTCCCTCACGACAGGTACAGGGTAGTCAGATGCGCCTGCTGGGGTGTGTGTGGGTCAGGAGCAGGGGTTGCGTCAGCAGAAGCGGATTAGGGCTCGTGACAGCAGCTGGGTCCACGACAGCAGCAGGGTGCAGGACATTAGCAGGGAGTACCTGAGGGAGAAAAGAGGGGTGTGTGGGGGTCCGGATTCAGGAACAGAGGCCGCGTCAGGGGTTACTGCTGGGCCGGGGTCGGCGTCTGAGGCAGGACGGTGTGCTGGGGTCGTCAGGATGTGGTGCTTGGGGCAGGAAGAGGAGCTGGTGTCTGCTTAGAGTAACAGAGCTGCTTCTGTGTGGATAAGCCATTCTTCTATGCTGCTTGAAGACTGGGAGCGTGATCAGTGTCTCCTCCATCCTGTGTGAGTGCTAATCTCCGGGAGTCACCATTTGTAGGTGTTCGTGGTATAATGTTGTCTAGCACTCAGGATGGATGGAAACTCTAAGGTGGTTTTCTTGTATAATATAAGTTATATGATAGACAGTCTGGTGCTGGAGGTGCCGTGTGATGAGGAGCTGCTCAGTAGAGACTTTCGGTGAGTAGCGTGTTGAAGGAGGTAGATGTGCAGGCGCTTCATTAGAGAAGATGTTGCCTGTTGCTGGCCTCCTGGTTGAATGAATGCTGACAGCGTGGAGCTTGCTGGAGGAGGTGTTGCTTGTTCAAGAAGAGAGACCAGAATGAGAGCTGGTTGGTGAGGAAGCTCAGAGAAGGACAGCTGGTGGGTCGCCATGCTCGCTGGCGGGAGCGAGGACCGCCAGGCAGGCGAGGAGAGGCGAGGGCCGCCAGGCAGCGGCGGAGGAGGAGGTGTTGCGTGTTGTAGAAGTGAGGCGAGAATGAATCTCAATGGAGAGACAGAGTTTATATACCCAGCAGCCGCGAGTCCTCTATGAGTCATGTTGGGAAAACCCGAGAAAGTCGCCGGTCTTTTGGTTCGGTTGCTAGGATACGGTGACATTGGAATGCGGATACGCAGTTGTAGGGGAGAAGTCCACTACAAGCTTGTATTAAAGCTAGGTACATAAAAAATTTATATTTCAGTGTGTGGGTAGCTAAATTGAGGAACAGTTGGTTCATCGTTGGGGTAGGTGCATAGAGAAGCTACATTTTCCTCATGGGACTAGGGACATCGAGAAATTAATAATTCCATGTGTGGCTAAAATATCAAGAGGCTGCTGGTTCCTTGTAGGGGTAGGTATATCGAAAACTTGCTATTCCCTTGTGTGTGGAGGGGGAGGGGAGGGGTACTTCGAAATACTGTTATTTCCTCATGGGGATCAGGCACAGTGAGAAGTTGTTATTTCCATGTGATAAATTCATCGATATGTTGTTAGTTTCCGAGTCTAATTAGCTCATTGTTAATTGTTCGTGGTGACAGATATAGTCGTATCGAGAAGATGATTATTCTCGCTACAGGATAGGTGTAATTAAATAGAGAAAACGAAGACAAACAGAAAGGAAAACGAATCAAAATACTGAAGAAAAGACTGATATGAAATGGAAATTAACACAAATATCACAGACAAAAACTTCATTAAATAATTTTTTATTTTGATTTACAGCTGCTCACTCATGAGAATTGTTGGTAAATTTTTACAAGTGGACAACCATGGATTTTTTGTTTAGCAACATATTGCTCAACAACCAAAAAGCACCCAAACTAACCTAACCTGACAAATTTAACGCAACATAACAACGTAACATAATATAACATAACCTGTAGTGTTAGGTTCGTTGGTTGTCTACTCGTAAAAAAAATACCATATAGTTTAGAGAAATGAATGGGGAAAAATTACACCAGTCAGTCGTATAACGGAGAAAACGATTCCGTACGCAATTATAGAAAACTTAAAACTTTCAACAGCAACTAAAGCTTTCGCATAGCTACTGTAGATTACAACTACAGTATTGTATACTTTTAGTTTTGTTTATAAAGGTCATATATCGTTTTTATAAAAATAAAATAAATACATATTTGAACTAATAATAAATGAATGAATGAATTAATAAAATAAGAAATGAATAGGACAACACTGAAAAATACTTTCATGGTTTTATTTCTCAATTTTTCGTCATATCTTGTCATGTACTAAATTACGACTTCCACGATATCTACTGTAATTTACAATTTTCAATACTTTTTATAATTTTTCACCAGCATTTTTTCTGCGAAGAGATCGAACTGGTTGCTTCACACGTCATATTTTGTCACCACAAACTTTTTTTAATATTTTTTTGCCGAGAGCCCTGGATGATTGCTATATTTCAGGACCTGCAGTAAGCGGAAAATCACCTAAACGAATTTGAAATGCGAATTATCATTTCCTAAAGGATGCATTCTTGATGTAACACTCGACAAGAAACGCGTTCTTCCACAGTGAGTGCCATAGTGTGATTGAAACAACAATCTCAGAACACCGAGATAATAGAGCCGTGGCTCTGAGGTGAACAAGGAGATTTGGGGAAGGTATAGTTAAGAAGTGAGAGGTACAAAAGGAGAATGATAGCAGGTGGGCTTTCCACCTTGCGGAGGCTGGTTTGTGGCTTAACCAGTGACAGACGTCCCTCAGTCCTCCAGGGGCAAGGGAGGTTAGATAAGCTAAGCTAAGCTAGTTTAAAGTGTGATCCAAGGGAATGTGCTGTTTTAGGGTTTGTTGGAGGGTCCCTTCAGGTCCTTGTGCTGCTGAAGGGATGTTCCTCATCTTTTGTGATTGAGGGGTCCCACCAGGTCCTTGTGTGAGCTGGCAGGATAATCCCCATCTTTAAGGTTATGCATGTGGTGTTGGTCTTTCGTGTTGGTTGTTTCTTGAAGGGTCCCTTCAGGTCCTTGTGTAACTGAAGGGATGTTCCCCATCTTTAGTGATTGGGGGGTCCCACCAGCTCCTTGTGTGAACTGGCAGGATAGTCCCCTTCTTTTTGGTTATATGAGTGGTGTTATTCTCTCGCGTATAATGGTTCCTGGCTGATTGTGTTAATGTTGATGCTTCTTGGCCACCGGCTGTGTGATATATTGTTGTTTGCCTGTAATAGTTCCTGTAAAATAGGGTCTTGTGTTCGGTGTAGTTTGTCCCATACCGCTTTTGCTTGTTTGTGTGTTATTATGTTAATTGTGTCTTATGCTATGTTCGATGTGTATGTCGCGTATTTTTTGTCTGTATGGCGGCCTATGTTTTGCTGCTCTTCTTAGTGCTGTATTTTGGACTGCTTGCAGCTTGAGTTTGTTTGTTTTAGTTATTGTGTTAAGTTGAATTGGTGGGTATTCAAGGTGTGGTCTGACGAGTGATTCGTATAGATGTAGCTGTGTTTTGGTGTTTAGTTTTCTGAAGCGATGGAGTTTGGTTACTTGTAATTTGGCTTTCGTCAATCTTTCTCTAAAGTGTTGGTGTATACCGTTTCTGGTGATTTTGAGTCCCAGTGTTTTTTCACTTTCTGCATATGGTAACTGTTGATTGTTGATTATGATTGGGTATGGATTTATTTTTGCAATGTATATAATCTTTAGTTTGGGATGTTGGTTTGGATTTTCCACTTTCTCTCATAGTTGTTAATTGCTTTAATTTCTTTCCCTGTTCTTATGGCCATCATTTGTTTAGATCTCCCCGGATATTGTATTATTTGCGTGATATCGACAGCGTATGCTATTTAGTCCGATTGTCTTGGGTTTGGTATGTCTGCTGTGTACAGTATATTGTACACAGTGTGTGTGAAATATTGCTGCCTTGTGGGAGTCCACTGTGTATGTTGAAGGTTTGTCAAGTGTAGTTGTCTATAATGAGTTTGGCTTGTCTGTTGTCTTTGTGTTTAGTTTACTTGTCTGCCACCACATTTAGCAGTGGCTCAGTCGGGGGAAGGAAGCCCGTGGTTTATGTAGGGTTTTCCTGTTATTCCTGACTGCACACCCCAGATTTAATTTGATTCGCACAGTTCTGTCGCTGTCTATAAAAAAATAATGTTTAACTTTATAACAAGACACACCAAGAAAAGACGTCTCCGATCCAATTAGCCAACACCACATGGAAATAGGACCAAACGTGGATATAACACTGTTCTCTTCATATTTTTCCCTTTAGGTCAAATGGCACCTCCTCCGTGCCTATGTTAGGCATATTATTGTCATATTTTCCCCCTGTGATATGCATTACTTCAAGAGTAGCAAAAACTGCAAATTTTAATCTCGGGTTAATTCTTAATGAACGACTATTTAGTATTCCCAATTTCTCTTTCGCTAGAAAATTCCGGTGTTCGTTTACATCTGGTTTATCTATTACAGTTTTTTTAATTAATATCCACATCCTGTTTTAGCATGGATTGTGTTTTCTTTTAATTAATGGTCACTTTATCATTTGACAGGGACTGCAGATATGAGGAGGAGCAGGAACTACAGCAAGTGGCCTTTAGGTTTATGAAGAAGCGCGACAAGGAACGTAAAGCCAAGGAATTAAAGGAGCGGGCAAAGGTAGAAAGGGAACGCATCAGGGCCCAGCAAAAAGCTCTCAAGGCTCTCCAGAAGTCCAATCCCAACAAGAAAAGTGTTGTTTTTCCGGTGCAAGGACAAGATATACAGGTAAGTCCTCCCGCTGCTAGGATAAGATATACTGGTATACCAGGAAAGAATTATAGAGCATTACTAGCATACTTGGTGTTGTTCGAGTTTGCTGATGTTATAATATATTACTGCGCTCCAATAATTAAGTTCTTTAATCGTATTCTAAATTAGGATTACACTGGACATCAACAATTAAAAATTAAGAGAAAGGTCTCTCAAGGCCCCGAATCTGTTTCTGACGAAGTCATGTTATTCAGAATAGGTGGAGGCCTATGTGTGTCCTTGGCCAAAATTAAGAGCATCTTCAAAGATAATCATACCAATCTCAGCTTATGTTAAAATCTGTGGTAGGGGGTGGGCGCACTGTAAATATTCGTGAGTATTCTAGAAGGTATTTACAAAAGCGGGCCAAATTTGACCTCTCTATCTTAAAAACCGTGGCCGTGCATTTGAAACTGTTTAATTTCTTTATATATAACAGTAGGAGTAAAAGGAGAACAGATTTTCTCAACTGTTATTCAACACCGGTGTGGCGAATAACTTATGTTATCCAAATTGTCACAGTTACTTGGAGTATACTTGACTAACTGTAAACTGTAGACTGGTCCTGTACACTGGACATCTTAGACTGGTCCTAGACTGGTGTCCTCTTAAGCTACGCTTTGCCAACAATGTAGCAATATCTTCTTTGTAACAGTATAACACAGTAATGAGGAGAATAAAGTATATTCTCTACCTTTACGAACTGTGTAACTGTTAGGGGGACTGTTACTTGTTGTATAACAGCTACTTGTGAAGCTGTCATATATGTAACATTGTAACAACCTTCCTGGGTTGTCACCACTTGTAACAATCACTTGTGAAGTATTTTACCTTATATTCTAGAAACTAGATGTACTAAAATATAGATCAAAATTGATTTGATTTTCTGTAGCGAAATCCAATATGTTCTTTCTTCATTGATTATAAAAAGGTTCTATATACACTTTCAAAAAGGATAACACCGTAACTATCTCAATTGAGCTATGGATGTTAGATACATAGACGGCAAGCTTATCTGTGAAGCTTGGTTATCAATGCGTCTGTTTCTCATGAGGGTTGAGTGAAGAATCTTAGAGGAAGGCACAGAGCTTCTCTGTGAAGCTTAGTTCGACGTCCTTCTCTCGTGAGAGTTAAATAACTACTCAAGGAGGAGTGGCTCTGAAGAAAGCTTAGACAGCTTCTTTACAGACAGTGGAAAGTTACCGATCATGTGTTAAATGAATGGACCACATGATCACTGTATGATATCTCATTGCTCATGGAAAGTTACTGTGGGTGATGGAGTTATACAAGACAAATATAATTAACCCACATTTATATAATATTACTGTCAACAATGAGACAAGGGCTATTGCACATTGTAAAGAAACAGAAAATTAAATGTTCTTAATATGACGATTCCACGTTTCGGGGTGGATGCCGACCATTGGGATTAACCCCCAAATTCCACCTTCATGACACTTTTAGGGAACATGCGCATCCCCATGCCAAATTTCAGATGTCTATATTTAAAAATGTAGCCGTGCACAGTGAACAGACATGCAAACAAACAAACAGGCAAAAACAAAACACTGCTTTATGTTGCAGACATCAGCTAGTTTATTGTGCACCTCATACTCATCCTGTGAGCGATAGCGGAAAAAGGATTAAATTGTAGAGGTTACAAGGGGTGTTTATCACTCCTCAGTGAACATAATATTATGGCATTGAGTATTAAAGAGTATTTCCAGTACATTGTTTGTTTAAGTCAGTACATAGAATTTTGATGAGATACTCGATGTGAAGTGTGGATACAGCTTTAGTAAATCAGCTATCTTGCCATCACAGATAAACTGCTGTGCTATTGCAGACACAATATGCTTGAATCTGTCCCTATAAGAATCTATTTTTCATAGTCTAACTTTAAAGCGTAGTGTTGGAGTGTGTGGTCATAATTATGTGTGGCAGTACACTTTACATTTAGTTTTATTCATAACTGCCTGAGGGGCATATTGTCAGAGGTACTTATTATCCTAACCTTAGTCTAGCGGTTATAACATCTTGTAATCTAGTGATCTTGTTACTTACTCCACGTTTTCCTTAATACATATCATCATGGTAAACAATGGCTTGACTAGTGCCTGTTTGCACTTGTCTGCTTGCTTCAAATTCATAAATTTTTTTCCTGATTAGAGATTTTAGGGTTCTGTTTGACAGTCCCAGATTGTATTCAACATCGTCATTGTTGGATGCGAGTTTAGCTAAGGCATCAACTCTATCGTGTTGATTGATGCCTATGAGTGGGCATCCACAGCAGCTTGATTTTGATACCCCCGTCAACAAGACACATATGCTTGTGTCTGGCTTCAGAGACAAGCAGGTAACAATCTCATTTTATGGTATCAAGAGCATGTAGTGAGGATAAAGAGTCAGAGATGATGATACTGCCAGTCCCAATGTCTTCAACAAGTTTCAGAGCTGTGAGTATGGGAAATAGTTCAATTTGTTGAGTGGATGCCCAGTTATTAATTCTAGCATTTCCAGTCCTCCCATAGTCACAGTTAGGAGAGCCATCCGTGTAGATGTTTTGTGTGATGTTATTTTCAGTTTGTAGGTTATGTATGTGTTCAAGAGCTCTCACTTTGGCAGAGTGTTGGAGATAAGGATTGTGTGGGGTCAGTCGTTTAGGAGGGTACATGGGTGTTGTGATATCGATGGAAATTGTCCGCCAGGGTGGCAGGAAGCGCTGCTGTGTCTCAGCTTTGTACAGATTGCCTAGTCCAAACATTCTCAAATGCGTAGCTATAGTTTGGATCAATTTAGATTCGCCAGTTTCAAGACTCATATATTCTAGCAGTTTCCTAGAAGCATTGTTGTCTGAATTATCACACAAGTGCCCCAGGGCCATCAAGAGGTTGACTCCAATATACTATCTTCGACACTGGGAATTCCTAGATCTTTCCTCATATTGATTACTTAAGTGCTCATGGGCCAGCCTATAAGTCCTAAGATAATGGACGAGTTGACAGTAGAATTTTTTTCGGAGGATGGCTGGTCAATGGGTAAAGAAAACGCTTAAATTCATTATGGTAATGATATTTTTTTTAATAAATTAAGCCAAAAGTGTAAAAAATTAAGGGTTAAAGTTGCTAAAAAGTCACGTGACTGCTTAAAGCTGTGTGATTGGTTGTGACGTCACTGACTAGTGCAAGCCGTCCAGCCAGCTGAGGTGTATGTGTTGTTACCAGCAGAAATACAGGACTTGTGGCCATATACAATGTTGATATATACAGCTATGCCTTATTTTTAGGTTAAAATAGATTACTGTTCAAGTATCATCGTGTGTATTTACTTGCCAAAATGATGCAAAAGACCGATAACTCCAAGATGGAAGTTTTCATCACTGTTCTCTAATTCATATCTGGAAAAAGTAAGTTTTCGTCACTGATGTCTATATTTAATGTTGTGGAAGGACTAGGGACGGCCATGGCCAGGGGATGGGCTAGAGATGATCAGATGACAGATATAAGTTAACGTTCTTCATAGCTGGATGGCGGAGTTCTTGATAATACTCTACAATCATAATGACATCTACTTTGGGTAAATTTCTTTCATCTGTCTTGATGAATCCTGGAAGTAGTTGTCCAACCTTCTCGGCTGATCGGCTCTAGATAAATATTATTTGATAATTAATTGTGCTTTACTGTGCAACACAGTAATGCAATATTGAATATATAAATATTACTAACCACATTAACTAATTCAATGGATATTAGCTGCCCATACAACAAATTTCATAGTATAAACATTTCAAACAATATTGGTAAAATTTTGGTTTTGGTCATCTGGGGAACCTTAAGATACTAACTATGGGATAAAGTACTTTAAACAATAAGATAAATTATCTCTACGGGATTTCTGTCGCAAAACATTTTTCGATCGCATAAGAAAATACAGGTCATAGGTTAGGTTGGGCTAGGTTAGGGTATAAGGTTAGCTTAACATACATCGGTAAGGGGGGTAATAACTCAAAACTAGTGATTTCCGATAGAAATGAAGGTCTAAATCGTTCATAACACATCGCAAACCACCAGAAAAGAACATAGTCTGCATGTCTAAATACAGGGATGACCAAAACATAAAATTAACTCAAGCCTATCTTGAATCTAAGCATCCAAATACTTGTGGTAGTTAAAGTAAAATTTTACCCATTAATTAATATAAATGATGATATATCCCAGTGGTTCATTAGTGACTCATCAAAACAATAACAGCACTATGTTGTCATGTTTACCTAGCATCAGGTATTTTCAAAACAAAGTCCAGACAATGTCATTACTGCGGGGATCGGTGGTAGATGCGGTACCGTTCTTGCCTCGCAAGCGGGATGTCACGGGTTCGATTCCCGGGCCGGTGGAAGTTGTTTGGACTTATTTCCTTGCCCCCATTAGTCCCTGTTCACCTAGCAGTAAAGTAGGTACCTAGTGTAAGTCGAAAATTGCGAATTCGTATTCAGGGAAAGTTGTTGGAGCTTCCAATAACTTCATGACATAAAACCACTGACTCTTCAGGCTTCTATGCCCTTAACTCGTGAGACATAAAGGCAAGCATGAACTTAGCATGCTTCCCTGTTGGGCGCTGTAAACGCTTCTGCGCTTCACCTTACACAAGGATGTAAGGGGGTGCCCAATAAATAATACAAAAAAAAAAATGTCATTACTTCTAAATTGACTCGCATCTCCATCCCGGCGTCGTCTGCAGGGTAGGTGGTGACGTCATTGCAAATGGCGGCTCTGTTTCTCGAGAAATAATTTTATCTCGACTATTATAGCAGGACTTTAAACTTTTATTACAAATTATATATACCGTATTACTCTACGAACGTGGCAGAGTGTATTTCTTGTGTTTACCCAGAACCGTCATCTCGTCCATTCTAAGGGCTTTATTCTGCATTTTTCGAGCTCGTCAATGCTTTTCCCGTCACGAAGGACCAGGGCTGGTGCGTGGTAATCTAATAGATATCTTACTGTGTATATAGCCAAGGTACAGTACATTGTTTTGTCAGTTCTGATATTAGCGCCATAGTGTGGTGTTGTACCCCGCTACACATCTGAGGTTTTAACCTATCAGTACATTAGCGGGTTAGCTGTTTTATGGCCGGTGAGGTACAGGGAATAGAGACACCGAAATATTTAGAAGAGGAGACATAGTCAATGGTGTTGTTACCTATCTTAAGGTTTGATGGTCCACATTTGCGGTAACCAGTTTGTTTGTTGAAAACTTTAGCTTTTTCAGTGGAGTTTTTGAGACCAAGATTCTCACAGGCTGACTGTACATGGTTCAGGGTGGTTTGCATTTCACGATTAGTTTTAGTATGTTTAAGAATGTCATCTGTATAGCTAACAGTAATATTTGTTAGGGTAGGACATATACGGAATTCCTCATGTTGCTAGGACAAATACACGAATAAGTCCCTCGCTATCTGGACGGTGTATGCAGGTGATTCCTAACTCCTCTAAGTTAAGGTGAATGGATGTGTCATCTCACTGTCTGGCTCGGGATAAGCTGTATTCTCTCTCACGACAAGGACAAAATAAAGCAGTTAACCCCCGTGTTAGCCTGTGACCCTTAAACGCGTGCTTGGCCGTGGAGGGAAGAGGCACTGGTGTAAAGAAGTAGTAGTATACCTTGAATGCGATGGCCTCGTGGTAATGTGCCAAGCCATCCAAATCCCGATTATAACAGACCATGCCGCCCCTGATTAATTATCATCATTTCAATTACATCAGTTATAAACCTCTAAGTCCCAAACACCAGAAGGATATATATCTCATAATTTTGAACTATGAAAGACAGTTGTACTAAGAATATGTAAAAGATCTTAGTTGTTGAAGTGCGATAATGCATTATAATATCAACGGGAACCAATACTGAAGATCACATCAAGTATCAAGACCCATTTTTGGTCAAGAGGACCTTCGTTAATGATCCCATTTTTTCTAATCTGATCCTGGGATTAAGTTTTTGAAGCAGTTATCACTCCAGGCGATCACATTCTCTGTTAGATATGGGAATTTGCCCAAGATTTGAACCTCACTTTGAGAACACTAATGTCCTGACGGGCTTTTTGATGCCTAAAGTTTGAAAATAGTACGTACAACATGGGAGAGTAGGATTGGAATAAGTTGAAAATTATTAAAAAAATAAAATTATCTGTTTTATCCTGCAGATGGCTGAGGGGGCCCAAGAGGATGATGGGAACTGCGTGAAACTGTGCTGCGAGGAACACAAGGCAGTAGGGTAAGTACATGAACACCTCAGCTGTTGAGATCCACCGAAATTAATAAGGACTCATGTGTTACCGTTATCAGACTGAAGGAGATGTAGTTTTCAGGGGAGCAGTGTACATCCCATTACTAAGAAAATAGTTTAGGCATCAGCATTCATTTGATTTTTTCTCAAGTACCAATGCTACTAATATCTTGGGTATGCTGCGCCTTATTGAAGTATTGCAGCGGGTGTAATGCCTTCTGCTGGTGCTGCTAATTTGAAGCAGACGCTTTAATCCCGATGGTGGAGAGGGAAGTAGTTACGAAATTATATTGACGACTTATTTCTTTTTTCGACTCTTACTAAACTCCTTTACTGCTGGACGTCACTTTTAATATTTTATTTGGCAAACTCCAGACGGTTTTATTTAGCAAATATAGATCCCTTGTACCCAAGGGATTTAGAAAAGAACACCGTGAACTCCGGACCTGTAACCATGTTCCAAAAATGTTTGTGACATGAAATTAAGAACACTGTACATAAAATCATGTTGAAAACTCAGCTTGTCAAACTATCATTCTTTCAAAACAATTTAGACAAATATAATTATTTAATATATTTGCTGCATTTCAGCGTTGCCTTTGATTTTTTAAAGTGTAATTCCTTTTAAATATCAATATTCGGCAAGTATTTGTACTGTAAACTAGTAACTGTAATCGATCGCCTTCACTTACCCAACTGTTCAGTTATCATTTCATTCTCTGCTGGGTAAACGATCCTTTATTCCCTTGAACACTGCATCTTTTACCAAGTAACGTAAAACGTATTTGGTTAAATATGCATAAATAAAGTGTGGTGCATTGGTATGATTAATCAAAGTGTGGTGGAGACCTGTTCATCTCCAAAGTATTGTTTATTAAAGCCCTAACGGCCCTTTAAAACCTATCTCGAATAACTCTTTCGCTGTCATTTCCGCACTCGCCATTTTCTTCTGGCTACCCCAAAACGATTTTATTTAGCTTAGGGTAACTTCCCGCAGCCAAGGGGTTAGGGGCAGTGTGGATACAATATACTGATTATTAAGCCTTCAGTAAACAAGAAGGAAGTGTGCTCGACCCTGCAAGTTGCACTCGAGCACTGTCCCCCTGTGGTTGAGTTAAGTATCTATTCACAGCTGGGTGAACTTGGGGTGCCCCAGGAACCAATAAGCTACTCTTAGAACAATAGGAGAGTGCTCTTTCTACTCGGCTGCCATAAAGTTAATCTTAACTTCAAGGACGGTGATACAATTCCTTGCTTATTTTATAAAGTATTATCGTAGTGACGGGATTAGAGAGAGATAAGTAAAAGAGTGTTGGAAAAATATGATACGTCTGTCTTCCAAATTATTGTCTCAGACCGTCACAGGAGCCCCACTAAATCGTCTCACTGATAAATAGAAGAATCTCCAGTTCATGTAGAAGGTAATATTGAACTTGGAATTTAGTCAACTTACATCCTACATTTCTCATTGGTTATACTTTAGTGTCATGTATTGCCGCTGCCCTATTTAGACGCCCACTGTTATAGATAAACCATGTTTCAGATGCCCACTGTAATAAATAACCCATGTTACGAATGCCCACTGTAATAAATAAACCATGTTACGGGTGCCCACTGTAATAAATAAACCACGTTACAGATGCCCACTGTAATAAACTATGTTACAGACGCCCTTTGTAATAAACCAGTGATACATAGGATTTGCAACGCGAATTTATTCTTGGCACTGAAACTTGTACAACTTGACAATGAGGCCTTACTATTTCATATCGGTACCTGCGTGACCACCACATAAAGTTACAACAATAGATGTCGGAATACCCTATTTATATTTCGTACCCTATTGGCCGAGTGCAAGGAAACATTCCTGAACAGCTCTCTGCTTTCAAGTTGAGTTAGAGTGTTTTAAAGGACGAAGTCTTTACATTTTCCTCTTGAAAGTGGTGCCGTGTATTGAATCAGCTGAGGCTCTCCGTCGCCTATATACATAAATCAGGTGTCGTGGTGAACGATGGACCGATATTGTTTTGGGTAGATTAATGACGTGTCCTACATTTTACTCCCCCTCTAACCTCCCTTCTCGCTAGTCCCTCACCCGCGCCTCCCTCCCTTCTTTTCCTTCGTCTTGTTCCATTTTGTCGCCTATTTCCCATATTTATGGCTTACTTCCTCTTTCCCAGTTTGTCTTTCCCTTCGACTTCCTGACTTCTCTTTTCATTACCCTTCCCTTCATTTTCCATATGAATTCCCTCCCCTTTCTATTCCTGTATCTGTCCATTCTCTCATTCATTTTTCTCATAATTTTGTTGTTCCCCTCCCTTTCTTTCTATTGTTTCCTTGATCGTTCCCTTCTTGCATTTCTCTTTTTTACTTCCCCTTTTCTACCTCCCTTTGTCTTTGCATCCCACTTCCCTTTCTTCTTACTTTTACTTACTTTTACTCTGTTTTTGCCTTTCGCACTCTCTCCCTTTCCCCATTCCCTTCTGTCCCCTGCCATCCCGTTCTTTCTCTTTAGCCTTCCACTAAATACTGATAATATTTGTCTTTTGATAGACCAAAATGTTTTGAGGCATGGCCGTCCAATAAGGACAGTGTGGATACAGCTCACTGTATACTAAGCCTTCGGTACACAAGGAGGCAACATTTCCGGTACTACCTTCGACCGCATTTAATTCCCCAAGTTGTAACTTAGGTACCCAGTTTCAGATGGGTGAACTGGGAGTGCCCGGGAATCGTATTCAAACAGCTAAGCCATCAAACTTATAAGATAATGACATTGTAATCAAGGAGTTATGTTATTGTACTCAAAGGATTACGATACATTAATCAGTGGACTAATTCATTGTATTCAAGGGGTTAAATTATTGTACGCAAGGGGTTGAGTTATCGTATTCAAGAGGTTACGGGACATTAATCAGTGGAGTATTCATTGTAGTCAGTGGGTTGTCATTGTACTGAAGGGGTTAAATGAATTGTCAGCTCATCTTGGTGAGACGTGCCAATATAACTGCCAAGGCATGAGAGCGAGTCTGCTAGAGATCTAACCTTGAATTAAATTACGTTAAATATGATTCCCGTCACACACTTATTTAATATATTTAAGTATACAAAATATCCACATGTATACATCACACTTGTATGACACATTTAGTTACGAGTGCATCTAATTGCTACATAAACTACACTCTACATTCTGGACACATGTGCCACATTGATATAAACTATATTTTTTACATATATACGGAGATATTTTACACCACTCACATACACGTCTCATACATCAAGTAGAATTCAGGTACACCTACCAAACTTGCATATCACACTTGCTATAATATGTTGACACGTAAAACTTGTAAGCGTCACATCTTCAGGGCCCCCGCACACGATCACCCTTTTAGTGGCTTGTGGCTGCCACTTTTTGTGGCCATAAATGAAACGTACAGTACAGTACAGTACAGTATAGTACAGTACAGTACAGTATAGTACAGTACAGTACTCTACATGTTTGTATGGAAGACCACACACGAGCCACTATTTTGTGACTGAACATGGTCTCCCGGGAGGTACAGCACACATCATACATCTTGCACAGTAGGTCACTAACTGGCTTTTAATTATGTTTCTGTTAATTGTGAATGTTGCAGTTACCTTTTGTTTATGCATTCAACACAAGGTTGGATCTAGTTTTACAAAAGTTCAATACAGTAACGCATATTGCATTTCATATTTAATTCAATGCAATATCCTTCTACTCGTCCTACTAAATAAATATATCATGTTGCATTTCACCTCATGAAATTCTACACATTATATATTTTTATTTTTACTTTCCGTGGAATATTGAATTCAGGCTTCTTATTAAATCATATACAATAGCAATTGGTAATCTGTTCTTACCTTAAGTTACTGCGAGTCTCTCTTCTGCTGGCACACATTTCCTCATGTTGTTGCTTTGATGTGAAATTGCTGGTCCAATGATGGTCATCAGCTCATCAAAATTATTAGAAGTCATTCTAAAGTAGTTAAAAACTTGGCAGGGTACGATCTCAGGTCTTCATAGAGAGTAAAACTGACCCCTGAGCAACCTTTGGCTAATCATTGGATGTACCCCTTACTTATTTTATTTTTTTACCTTTTCTTTCTTCCCTTAAGTAGCAGATCATAAACCTATGCACCTCTTCGAAGTCCATGCTGGAACTGTTGGCTGATGCCCATATGTGGCTGTTACAAATTGTGACTCGTGTGCGGTAGACAAATTTCGTCTGTGTTTTTCTTGTCTTTTTTGTTTTTTGGTGGCGCCACAAAATATGTATAGAGTATACAAACATGTCAACGGCTTATGGGACACAGCACACAACCAGGGGATGGAAACTCAAAACACCTCGTAAGTTATACATTCGGTGATTTTGTAATTGACTTATGTTATTCAGACTTACAAACTGCTCACAACGTTGTAAATCTCCGATACTGAAAACTATTTTGCGATGCTGTTAGGGCATTGTAACTCGAATATAAACATTGTAGAGCAAGTCTTCGAGAAGGAAAGCCGGCCAAGCACAGTTACGCTTTCAAAATATACCGACGGATCACAAGCTAAGGATATCAGGTGACTTTGGATTTACTCTTTTATACTAAATTTATTTCAGAGCTCCGCAGATGGCATAAAATGAAAATTAACCCAACCTTTTTTTTATATATTACTTTAAAAGAGGCTACACAGCAAAAATGTAAATGTGGTAACAACGTGGGTTTGTCTATAATTATGAGGCACCGATATACCAACGGTAGATACACTGCTTCTCGCGGAGGAACAGGGTACCAACAGAAAATATCAACTTTCTAGTGCAAAGAATTCTTTATGCCGAGCGGAGGGAAGAAGAAGAATTTCCTTCGAATGGAAGTATTAATTGACGGAAGGAAGTTTTTTCTTTTTAAGAATACCAATGCTGGTCTCGTGATATCTGGACAGCCAAAGTTTGAATGCCTTTAGTGTTTTATTGGCGATCATCATTTATACGGAATTAAAGTATCAGTATCCATGACTACCCTTGCTCTTCAAACACTCCGCGGACTATTTACCTTTCATTTGGTCGTAGCGCATTTTTCAGATATTAAGACCGTCTCCATCATCAAAAGCAGCATTAAACTACAAACATTGATTGGCTATTGACAGTATATGTGCTTGGAGGTATGTACAGTCACCCAAAAAAGTTCTGTCGCTTTTCACCCTGAACTATGAACCCCGAGATTCAGACTCTTGAATCCGAAGCATTTATGGACAGAATAAATTATCAGTGTCTACTGCTTCGGGCTCACGAGTCTGAAACTCGGGGTTCGTGGTTCAGGATGAGAGGCGACAGGACTTTTTTGGGTGACTGTACTATTATAGTTAGGACGTCTGTAAACAATACGTCCGTTTCCACCAAAGTAACTTCGGCTTCAGCTTAAAGAAACCAAATTTTTGCTTCTCTTTTATTAATCTGCATTGTTTTCCATTTTACTTTTAAGCCATATTATAAGAAATTTAGATTCTCTAAAAAATATTTATTTTTATAATAAACTATGAATCGATGCACCAGCCTTCGTTTAAATTCATACAGCAGAAAAGCCACGTGCCACTCTGTCACATACTGTCTGACTCTCGAAGGTTGAGCTAACCAGTGTATTCGGTTATTCAGTGAAGCGTATTTTGAGATAACATATACGTAAGCTTAAGGGTATTTTTGTGACGATAGTGAAGTGAAATTTGTGTACTAACTGACAGAAGGATGTGATGGACTAACAGTATTGTTGTACCAGGACAGCCTGATGATTTACGTCTCATCTCCAGAGTAGCTGCTTGTGCAAAGCCTTTGTGAGGACAGACTCTTATATAGAATCATAACACTCATGATAAAAGTGTTCATAATTGCCCTAACTGTGAATTGTGATGAAAGACAAAGATACGCCACATTTCTTGACAATTCGTGTTTGTGATATCTTGTTAAAGGCAATATAAAAGATAGACTACACAGTCTGTTATTGAGTTTCGAAGGGTAAGCTGTTCAGACAATTTTATATAAATGCAATATATAGTGTATTCAGTAAAGCGTATTTTGAGAGATAACTTGTACCTAAGCCTAAAGATATATTTGTGACGAAAGTGAAGGGAAATTTGTGTACGCGCCAACGGAAGGATATTCAAGACTGTGATTTTTGTGACATATTGTAAAAGCAACATAAAAAAATACTCTACAGGGTTGTGCATTTTCCCCAGTAAGAAAAATAGCAACGCAACTTCAACGAAAGGTAAGACTTATTGTACACAGATATGCTATGGGTAAAATTGTTCAGTTTAGCTCCGACTCTAATTGCTCCCTATGTTATGTTGGGATCATAACTGATAGTGTCGGTATTATCGTTTTGGTCGTCCAGGGAATCTTAGGGGGGTCGGGGGTGAAGCCCCCCGGTTAGGTTAGATATGAGTTAGGTTAGGTTAGGTTACATTTAGTTAGGTTAGGTAGGTTAGTTTAGGTTAGGTTAGATTAGTTTAGATGTTCAAATACAGGGATAACCGAAACTATAGTGTCTTATAATATATGGTGCAGTGTAATCCCTTTTTAGGGTTGCTGCCCTAATACTGTACATGGAGAAGCAAAAAAAAAAAAAAATTGAGCGAGCTTCTAACCCGCTGGAAATCTAAGGCCCGAATTCAGAACAATTATTTGAAACCGCATGGAGGTTTAAACCAAGGATCGAGTGAAGATTGAAGATTGTTGGTATTCAGACGCTGACTTGAGTCAACACAAAGATTCAAACCCGGTTTGAGATCGTAATTGTTGATCCTCGCATTAATCCAGCCTGGAGGCAGGTTTAGCTGTCGATCCTTCAAGCAAGTCAACATGAATTTTGACAGAGAGTGCTGTTTTTCTGCGATATCATCAAATTGGAAATTTTGTAGAGTGAAGACTGATGGTAGATAGGCAGAATCCCTCCCAAAAATTCTGATGACGCGCAATTTAAACAACGAAATAGGTTCAGCAAGGGAGATTTCCTTGATATTTTCCGTGATATAGAGAGCATCTACTTGACAGACCTGTTGGCTATGGTTCACCTCTACCTCCCATTCATCATCTGATGATTGCTTTGAGATTCTTCGCAATGAATAGTTTCCTGATAAGAAAGATTCTGGTTACTGAATGAGTTATGGTAATGTGTTACAACACTTTTGTGTTTAGGATCCATGCAGATCAAGTAGGTAAATGTAAAGAACGCTGACGCTTTTTTATTTTCAGTTTTTCTTCGGGAAAACTATTTTTATTTATTTTCAATAAAATTAAATCAACCTTAGAGCATTTTGATTTTAATGTATTAATAAAGGAAAGTCTTTTCTCAACATTACGAATTAGGGGAAATGTGGGGTTAAAAGAACAGAAAGAAACCTAACCTAACTGAACCTAGCAAGGTTACTACACCTTGCATTGATTCATCTTGCTTTGGTTATGGATATTGACACCTGTCCCGGATTATATCGGTAATTGTTCTTCCTCAATGAATTTCTTTGTTATCATATAAGTGGGGTATGCTATAACGAATCTAATTGGTTCTAGAACCTTGTTCGTTATAGCATTCGTTCGTTATAGGATAAATCCGTTCCAGGCCCCCAAATACAACCACTTAACACTAAAAAATATAATATAAAATTGTAAAAATTTTAAAAAGTGCATAAATATGCATCTAAACCCCTGAAATAAAGATTATCATTAATACTTGTAATAAAAAAACAGTGAATCAGTAAAAAAAAAAAAAAAATAATGTTCATTGTAGGATCCGTTCGTTATTGCATACCCCACAGCCACGTTGCAAAACAGTACCATAAATCATTATAATTTAATCATAATTTGATTGTAATTCTAGTAATAAAAGTAACTTTTGATGTGCAAGGAGAGATTTCTCCCCCATAAAAACTCGTCGAGTCATAGTTGCCGCCATAATCTTGTAAAAATTACTCTCAATGGTGATTGGCTGTCGTAATGGTGTAACTGAAACGTGATTGGCTAAAATTTCAGTGTTCGAATCCTTGCTCGTAATTGAAGATAATGCAGCAGATTACTCGATATGGGGTTCAAGTCGATGTTCTGAATATGGGTAATCCACTGCAGGAAATCTTGGATGGAGGAATTTAGATTCGCAGGCCTAAGGCAAGCTCAAATTCCAGGCTCAAATCACCGTTTTGAATTCGGGCCTAAATGTCCTAAAAAAGAATATTATGATCCATGTACTCTTGCAGCCTGTTAAATGTGTTTACTAGTTTGATATTATTTAAAAGTATTTTAAATTGTCATTTCAAGATGAGCTACTATATCTTAAAAGGCTTAACCATGTAAAACTTACCTTATTGTATAATTTGTATTTTTAAATGTTAATGGAAAATTAAGTTTGCTTCACTTTCAATATCGAAGAGAGTCGAATAATTTTTAGTTTGGTTAAAATAGTTTTTTCTCGGATACCTTATCGCATACAGTATGTACGATAAGTCCCTATGCGTTAAAACAACAGCAAAGGCTCTATTGGAAACTATTAGGGGCAAAATTGGCGACACTTTCCATAACGTTCATTTAAATCTTTCATGAAACGTTCTGAAAGATGCATTATATAGCCTTTTATTGGCCAGCACTTCAAAGGTTTGAACAGCCGTAGGCACGATTACGAAGTATTTCTGATGGATTTCAAAAGAAAATTATATATCTGATGGATGATAGAGTTTGATTACGACCCGTGACCCATGGTGTCTTAAAAAAAAATAAAGTAAGCATACCCAGCGCTTTTCCTAGTTAGTTACTTCGTCTTTGCTTCACCTTGTCAATGTAGCTTACGCAGGGAAACGAAATGAAAGTACGGTAATTTACGATTAAAACAAACCAGTTTAAACTGGCCAAATACTGTGTGGTGTATCATTAGATTAAGGTTGCTTGGTTTGGTTGGTTCGTGTTGTAGTAGTTAGAAACCTTTAGAAGGTTTAAAGTTCATGACTCCCTGGGTCGTCCTGTTGGTAGAACCACAGCGCTATGAATGGTGATTTAAAACTTAATATTCCTATGCTCAGTCTTTTTTCTTTGTTATCCGACTGCTTTGCATTGTATGCATTAAAACAAAGATAAATTGTTATGAAAGGGGCTCATAGTATAACACCATTAACTTCAAAACGAAACGTTGCAGGGGTATTGATATTAGTGATTTTAGTGAAAGGGGTTGACGAAATGGGTACACCTAACATACGATCGTAAAAAGAAGTATAAGTGTCCTTGAGAAGTGCCATCGCTTTGACCATGGAATAAACATCGAAAATAAAGTGGTTAAGTGGCCTGTTCCTGTGATTAACACCTACTGTAGACCAACTGAAGACTGAACACCAGACTGTGTAGGTTATGTATCTAAGCTACTGTGCCGAGTAGCAACCTTGTATATAAGCTACTGTGCCGAGTAGCATCTATGTATATAATTACGTGGCAACACTGCACGTGTTATGTGGCAACATTGCCCCGAGGCTGCCATATGGCAAGGCAGTCTCAGTCTGACTCTGTGGGCCGTGCATGGCACACGCTAGTCACCACTTGTATTTCTCCTATCCGTTAATAAATGGACTTCAGTGTTATCCGGTGTTTCCCTACCCATCACTGCATTCTTCAGGGAACACTTGGAACCTTCATGGCGCAGTGAGTAGGATCTGTGGACTTACAAGTATGTGAACAATGCCGACGGTTACATCTGCCGGTGATGTGCGCGTCGACTAGTGTGTTGTGTTGTGTTTCGCCGTGACGTGCAGTGTTGCGCCATCACGGTGCATTTTAGTGATGGTGGCAGTGTTAGTGTCAGTGTATTAGTGTGTCTAGAGCTGAGAGTTGAGCATTGGCCTCTTTTTTGTGGTACCCACGGAGCACGCAGGCATACACCCTTCTCGTGTGACATCCGGGGAGACACTGACGGTCTTGCCTCCGCGAGCCACCACGCTCTGCTCTCTGAGACACACACACACACACGCACACCTTGACCACCGAAGGGTCAAGACGTACCTGGCGCTCCTCTCGGAGCAGCCAGGTCAACTGTTAAGTTGGCCCATACCAACTCCCTCCCCTGAACCCTCCTCCCCACCGGAATATCAACAAGTTCACGCCAGAAGTTACTATTTCATTTAGGAAAGGAATGGAACCAGTGTTAAACAGAGGTGAACAGTGGTGAACAGTGCTTAAGTCGGTGAGAACAACTCAACAGTAACAGTGGTACCCAAGTTGACCTTCACACAGTGAGGTCCCAGGTACCCAGTGATAACGGCCCGACCCTACAACCAGCGAAGTGTTAATCCGTCTACGATAGGAAGGCCTGGGACCACACCTCACTCATAGAACACCGTCTGTGAGGGAACTACTACACCACGTGAGGCCCCTCATAACACCATCTGTGAGGGAATTACTACACCACGTGAGGCCCCTCATAACACCATCTGTGAGGGAATTACTACACCACGTGAGGCCCCTCATAACACCATCTGTGAGGACTACACGTGAGGCCCTCATAACACCATCTGTGAGAATTGACTACACCACGTGAGGCCCCTCATAACACCATCTGTGAGGGAATTACTACACCACCCGCATAACACCATCGGTGAGGGAATTACTACACCACGTGAGGCCCCTCATAACACCATCTGTGAGGGAATTACTACACCACGTGAGGCCCCTCACAACACCATCTGTGAGGGAACTACTACACCACGTGAGGTCCCTCCTAACACCATCTGGGAGGGAGTTACTACACTACGTGTTTGCTGTTCAACACCTACATTAATCTGTTTGTTCACTGTATGTTCCTTCACCTTTCTCTAATGAAGGCTTTTGTTAAACCACCAATGTATGTAATAAGTCATTTATGTCCAATGTATATTTTCAGCCTTCGGGCTGCAGAACTTTTTCAATAAACCGTTAATTATTATTATTATTATTATTACACTCACGGACAGAACAGTGGACTCTTTGCATTATTTCTGCACTGTTTATGTCATATATATGTGGTTCGAGCTGATGAGGTGCCACTTTATATACTAAATAGCGCAGTTCAAGCATACTAAGATGGGTGGTAAGATGGGACAACGTCAAGATGGGAGACACGACTCCCCACCACCATCCCCTCCACCGGGCACAGACTCTCATCCTCCACCTCCAGCGACGGACATTGCCACACTTCTGAGGTGGATGGACGACAGAGACGAGCGACGCAGAGAGATGGAACTTCAGAGGGAGGAGACACGAAGAGAGGAGGAAAAGGCGCGCTTTGATGCAATATTGGCAACCCTGGCGCTAACCCACCCTCCCTCACTCGCGCACCAAGGCGCCAGTACCCTCCCTCCCCCACCACACCAGCGTCCTCCAGGTACTCTTGCTACTCCAACAGCTCCCAAGGCATCTGTTCAACCCCCACCCGCCCTCTCACCAGACGTCACGTTTCAGCTTTTTCGTGAGTGGAGGCGGCGTTGGACAGATTACTCCACGATGGTGGACCTTGACAGCATGCCTCCAAACAAACAGCTCATCCAACTGCGGATGTGTTTGTCGCTGGAGACCCAGAGAGTTTTGGAGCACACGTTGCAAGTGCCTCCCAATTCTACGTCTTCAGTGACGGATGTGCTCGACCTTTTGCAGGAGCACGTTAAGGGTCGTAATAACTAGGCTTTGCGTCGCCGCGCCTTCACCAGCCGCAAGCAGGCCGTGAATGAATCCTTTGACGACTTTTTTGTACGCTTGAAGAGTTTGTCGGAGGAGATCGACGTCTGCAAGGCGCACAGCCGGGAATGTGAGGAAGCCTGGATCAAGTACGGGATCTTGACAGGTGTCAGGCAAGAAGAGTTGGTGCAGCGACTCATCCCCCTGGACGCTTCCTCCACATTCCAGGTGGTAGTGACTGAATGTCGGTCATACGAGGCCACCAAGTCCGCTACCTCTGCCTTACGGGCCCCACCTGCTGTGAGAGCAATCTCACAATACAAGAAGGGTAAGAAGGCGGCCAACAACGTGAAGGCTGCCGCACGTTCTTCCACGCCTCCGCCTAGTGCTTCCTGTGGCAGCTGTGGAAAGCAGCACGGCCCCAAGACATGCCCGGCCGCTGACGCACTGTGTCGTGGATGTGACCGTAAGGGCCACTGGTCTAACACAGACAGGTGCCCTGCACGAGGCCGCAAGTGTCAGGCCTGCGGTCGCTATGGACACTACGACAAGTGCTGCCACCAACCCAAGCCCAAAAGCCCGAGACGAAGAGGAAAGCAGCGCACTTCCCTCGGGGTGGTTTGCACGCAGCCCCCTTCAGATGGCCCACGCAGCCCCAAGCAGCAGCTGAGTCACATCAGGAGGGTGGAATCGACCACACGCCCCAGGGCTACCCCTTCCCCTACCATCCGCGTCGCCGTCACACACGGTGATGTGTCGGGTCACATCGAGGTGATACTGGACACCGGCGCTGATACTACGGTGATAGGCCTGAAGCACCTCCAGAAACTGGGCCTCACCAAACGCGGCCTGGGACCACCGCCGCAGCTGCAGTACTACAATGCAGACGGTTCCCAGATGCCGGACGCTGTGGGCTCCTTTCAAGCGGAGATCACTTACGGCGACAGGTCGTGTCATGGATGGATCGACGTGCAGCCTACTCTCGCTACATCCTTGTTGTCATGGGAGCACTGCAAGGAGTTAGGCGTGGTGCCCAGAGACTTTCCTGAGCAGATCCCAGCTGCTCGGTACACCGCCAGCAAGGTGCGTGAATCAACGAGCGACGCGCCTGGCGCTGCCGCACAGAGCTGCCCAGAACCCACGTCCACTCCCGCCCTGCCTCCACCCAAGTCACGGCTGCTTCCTCTTCACAGCGAGACGTCTCCTTCAGCCGCAAGGGCCTACTTCCTGAAGGAGTACTCAGATGTGCTGGTGACGAAGGAGGCCCTACGGACCGCGCCACTGAAGGCTATGGCGGGTCCGCCTATGAGGATGCACCTGCGGGAAGATGTACAGCCGTTTGCCATACACACTCCCCGGTTGATCCCTCTCGCCTTCAGGGATTCAGTCAAGAAGGAACTGGATTCCATGGTGGCCCATGGTGTCATCATACCCGTTGGTGACGACCTGTCCCCTTGGTGCCACCCTCTAGTCGCTGTGGCTAAGACTAACGGTGGAGTGCAGATTACTACCGACTTGTCTAAGCTTAACATCCAGGTGTCCCGTCCCGCCCACCCTTCACCCACACCTTTTGCAGCTATACTGAGTGTGGACCCGAAGGTACGGCACTTCTCGACATTGGACGCCCTCTGTGGTTACTGGCAGCCCCCACTGAAGAAGGAGGATCAGCCACTGACCACTTTCATCACGCCTTACAGACGCTTCCGCTACTGCCGTGGCCCTATGGGATTCGCTGCTACTGGGGACGCCTTCTGTCTCCGTGGTGACATGGCACTTCAAGGCGTGACCAACTGCGTGAAGGTAGTGGATGACGTCCTCCTCTACGATGACGACTACCTGACGCATCTTCGCCGCATCGACGAGGTACTGACCAGGTGTAGGACGCACGGCATCACTCTGAATGCCGAGAAGTTCGTCTTGGCCGCACCTGCAGTGTCTTTCTGCGGCTACCGACTCTCGAGGGATGGCATTGCTGCGGACCCGGAGAAAGTTCGCGCCATAGCGGACTTTGCAAAACCTGCCAACCTTACGGATCTCAGGTCTTTCATGGGCCTGGTGAACCAGCTGGCAGAATTTTCTCCTGACGTCTCCGCCGCTGCCGGGCCTTTCCGCCCCCTGATGAGCCCCAAGAGGACTTTCACGTGGACCCCTGACCACGACCTCGCCTTTCATAAGGTGAAGGAGGCCCTGTCAATTCCACCTATCCTCGCTACTTTCGACCCAGCGCTCCCTACCGTCCTCCAGACAGACGCCTCGCGCCTGTACGGGGTTGGTTACGCCCTTCTCCAGGATCACGGTGGAGGAAAGTACCGGCTCGTACAGTGTGGCTCTCGCTTCCTCACCGATGCTGAGTCTCGCTATGCTACCATCGAGCTGGAGCTGCTGGCAGTGGTATGGGCCTTATCGAAGTGCAAATTTTACTTGATTGGCCTACAGCACTTCGACCTCATCACAGACCATAGGCCCTTGGTCCCCATTCTTAATCACTATTCGCTGGACGCCATCGAGAATCCCCGCCTCCAGCGCCTGAAGGAGAAGATTTTGGCCTTCGTCTTCACCGCGGCTTGGCGCGCAGGTAAGGAGTTGTGCATCCCGGATGCCCTCTCCCGCTCCCCAGTCAGCCGCCCTACACCTGAAGACGAGATGCCCAGCACCGAGGCCGGTTTCTCCGTCAGCAACTTCGTCACTTTGCAGGCCGTACAGTCCCTCGCCAGCACCCAGGCCTCAGTGTCGCCACCCGACAGCGATCTGGCCCTTGAGGAACTACGGACCGCGGCACGCGACGACCCCTCCTACACTCAGCTCTTGGAGAGTGTGAGGACTGGGTTCCCTCGCGACCGTTTTGACCTCCACAACGCCCTACGCCCGTATTGGAAGATACGTGAGGACCTCTACGCAGATGGGGACCTCGTCCTGTACGGTGCCCGTGTGGTCGTCCCTGCAGCTCTCTGTCGTCGCGTTCTGGCCCATTTACACAACAGCCATCGTGGAACAGAGGCCACCAAGCGCCGCGCAAGGCAGGCTGTGTACTGGCCCTGCATTGATGCGGATATCGTCAATACGGTCCGTGCCTGTGAGCCGTGCCAGATCATGCAACCCAGTCAACAGCAGGAGCCCCTCTTGTGTGACGACGAACCCACCAGGCCCTTCGAGTCCGTGTCGGCTGATTTCTTCAGCACAGGTGGGAAACATTTCCTAGTTGTCGCCGACCGACTCTCTCGCTGGCCTGTGGTGGTAATCTGTGGCTCGGACACGACGTCCGCGGCCACCATTCGCCACTTCCGGCACCTCTTTCGTGTCCTGGGCGTCCCCGTACGTCTGCGGACGGACGGTGGGCCACAGTTCACCAGCCGGGACTTCACAGGATTCCTGGAGCGTTGGGGAGTCCGCCACATCGTGTCAACACCCCACTACCCACAGTCAAACGGCCATGCTGAGGTTGTGGTCAAGACAGTCAAGCACCTCATCCTCAAGGTGGCCCCTTCAGGCAACATAGACTGTGAGGCGTTTGACAAAGGACTCCTGGAGTTACGTAATACTCCCACCCACACAGGGCGCTCCCCTGCCTAGATCCTGTATGGTCACCCTCTTCGCTCTTGCGTTCCTGCACACGCCAAGGCCTTTGCGAAGGAGTGGCAGACCAGAGCCGAGAGCTGCGACCGCCGCGCCGCTTCACGTGCCCAGGACGCCAAGGCTCGGTATGACGACCGTGCCCGCCCTCTTCAGCCGCTGGAGATTGGTGCCCTTGTCCGCGTCCAGGACCCGACGACGACATGTTGGGACAAGGTGGGCATAGTAATGGGCCTCTGCCGGTCGCGGGACTATAAGGTCAGGGTGTATGCACCCGATAGTACAAATAATGATTTCGGTATTTGCACCCGATTATCGCATTGACAAACCGATTCCCTTGACGAGAATCGAGTGCAAATAGTTAAACTATTATTTGAACCCGAGATTCCAACACTATTATCGAATATTATACGAATTTTGCACTGAAAAACTCGGCTGTAGATAACAGTTTAACTATGTCTTAAATAAATCAATAGCTAGTAAGGTTATGTAGGTTTCGTTAGTTAGGTTGGTTCGGTACCAGGTATAAAAGTTCTTTCTGCTTATTCTAGACTACTCTAGAGAATTAGTTTACGTTAGGTTAGATTTTGTACCAGATATCAAAAGCATACGAAAACAAAGTAGATAATGTATGAGACGATCCTAACTTTAACAATTACATTGTAAACATTAATGACGAATACAGAAAGTCGCCGCAAATAAATTCATCTGTATTTTTTACTCTAATTTGAATAGTTACACACTTCTTTTTTTCACCTTTCTTTCATTGGATATGATTTGGTAATATCGGTTGTAAATAGGTGTAGTAATTTGCACCCGAATTTCGCTATGATACACCTCGGGTGCAGATAAGTTTCACTATCTGCACCCGACTTCCTTGATGAGGAGGTTGGGGTGCAAATAACGTCTTCGTTATTTGCCTAAAACTATTCGTCAAAGTGGGAGCTAACTTTACTTTAGTCAAATTAAATATTTAAAAGTTGGTATAATATCGCCGCCAACCACTTGCTAGTAAAACCACAAAAATCGTTTATCTTTCAGTTTCTTGTCGATTTGTACAGTACTGTTATTGTATTATGTGTTGCTCCCAGTAGTACAATCTCATCGAAACGACCATGGGTGTAAAGCCCCGTCAAAAGCTTTCAATATATAAAGCTCTTCGTTCGGAAACTACAATGGTCATTTTTGTAGATTAAGTTCTCTGAAATAGTCTATTTATTCTCTTTTAACTGTCGACTTCCCAGCTGTCGCTGTTAGTATTTTTACCTTATCAGAAGTTTTGTAATGGTGACCAAAAATGTCGACGTAAACCTAACCTATTTATTAACCTGTCTGGTAGTAGCCAACTCTCCTTCTGCGTCTTTAATTTAGGATTTTTATTATATTGATTTGAAGAATAAAGTTTGTATATTACCTAATTAGAACTTGCCGGGATCGAAAATTAAAAATTTAAATTTTGAGTTTTTAGGATTCTGGGATATGACTGTAGGTTATATTTGGTTACAACGAAACTCGAAAGTTGAAAGTGAATCTCATTGACCTGACGGGGCCCCGTTAGGGGCAGTGGGGATGCAATGCAAGTAGGCCGTGTGCTGGCGCTGGACTCGATTGCTTTCGTTTCCTCATCTCAACTTAAAGTTAGGTAGCAATTCCTTACGGTGGATCAGGGCGAGTACCCGACCGTGAACCAGCAAGTGAAAATGAACTCATAGAACCGAACCTAAACTTAACCTAAAAATGGAGTTAATTGACAAAAGACAACTTTTTCTATAAGGTAATATAAAACAAATATATATGTAGGGAATAAGTTAGGCCACGAAATTGCATCTTTACAGATGTAAGGTTGGGGGTTTTGTCCACGTAAATGTACAGTTTATATTTTGTTTGCTTGGTTACATGGTTTCATCATTTCTTTGAACACCCATGTGTTTAATTCATAGTATCGGTGTAATTTTCTTGTTAGAGCTGTGAATGTGGTATAAAGAGTAATGTTAATCTCGTGAGTGATGTTGGTGATGGGGCTTGTATTACGGCTGTAAATTCATTATTTTTGAAGGTTTTATTGCCGAGCAATTTAAGAATAGCTGTAGGGCGTCGGTGTGGAATAAGATTGTGGACGTCGCTGGGGCGGTGAGGACCTTGCCAGAGTCTGCCAGCCGTGATAAGTCTAACATGGATCAGGGGTGAGCTGCTTGTCCAGTAGTGTTGCTGACAGGGTTCATCCACCTCAGACTGAAGCTCACCGTCACTTGTGCGCACCGACCATGGAGTACCTCCATGGCACCAACGGTCTTTCTAATTCCCAAGAAATTGAAATTTTCCTTGCAAATTAACAGCAGAATATTTACACTCTTATTTTCATGTAGGCTGGGAGTTGTAATGTAGCTACCATTTTTATCGGTACTTGACGAAATCAGGAAAGCCAAAGTTTGGGAGTTAAGAAACGGTTAGTGTTTTTACTCGTAGATAATAACTGGATATAGAACAGTCTACTCAAGCTCATTTCGTACTTCTGGACTGTGTCGTAAAGACATTATTTACTTTTTAAGTTTAATAATTTATGGGTTTATTTATGGTATTAAATCATTCTGGTAATACTTTCAAGATAAATATTAATTAGTCCGATTTAAACATGTAATGGGAGTAGAAAATGATCAAGTACCCTGTGGGTGATGAAGTAAGTGTACTCGCCATCTTAGTGACTTGCTCACTGTTCCTTGTCGGCTGGTATTCAATAATAGACGACTGTACAGTACTTCATTCTAGCCATCACCCCATCAGCCCCAATAGTCCTTGGTCAGTACTTGAAAATTCTCAGTAACTTAGGCACATCCACATCATAAATACTCTCATTAGTAGTTTTACACTTAATAACCTCTACAACCAAGATTTTTGTGGTAACAAATACCGTCTATACAAATACTTTATATGCAACTAATGTCCCACCTTTGACGTGACTCTTAGTTTTCGTAATTATAGTTAACATTAAGTGATAATATTCTAAAGATTTTTTATTTATTTAAATACAATTCTAATAATTAATACATTTATAAATTATTTACCAGCGCGATATACTGTACATATTAAGTTCCAGCTGGGGGGGGAGGCGAGTGGGAGGGAGGTTATGGATGGTTAGACGACCACTTAAAAATACATGGTTGAGACACCTTGGCCGGGAACCACTACACCTGTTGTTGAGGCCAGTCTTGCTTTTTCTGACTCCTCGGTCTACGCAGTTTTTTTTTTTACTGACTCTTACTACTTATGAATATAAGTGTACCACTGTACCAGATATATATACTTGATAATTGTGCCTACCAATCATGTTGCCTAGGCTGTGTTTGTTTAACTCAGTGCAGTATTCCACAGAAATCGATTTGTGAAAAAAAAATGTGTTTTAGGTGACAGCTGCTTATTTCATATCTACCTTCAGTTTCATGGATGCAGCAGTTAAAATCATTCTAATATGGAGGCGGACGTACGACCTTCAACCATAAGCCTCCACGAGCCGGCCGCTAATGAGACACCCACACCACGACGTGGCGTGTGAATATCAATGTGTGGGCGGGCAGTGGGGCCAGCATTAAGGGTGATGTTGTGAAGTATATGGACATATTGACCTTCGAGTGGTAATAACGATTAGATATACCACGTATTACCACTTTCCTTATAATAAAGCTAGATAACGAGTCTATTACTGTATTGCAAAATTCTAAATATAAGAATTTATAAAACCACATGATTTGTGCCTTTTAGAATTATGAACATTACTCTCTTTTCTAGACTACGTTATTCTCAAAACATCTATAAATAGCAACCTATGTGTGACCGTCTTCCACACAGAAACGGTGGGCACCGCAGGCAAGACAAGTGTTACGAGCCCACGGCCTTGCCGGCGGTACACAGGATGCCAAATCCACCGAACATTGCCCGTTAAAGTACCTGTAAAAGAAAGAGAGTGAAGGAACATTGCGGCGAAGAGAAAGGGAAGAAAGATTATCAACTAAAGAAGGAGAGTTAATAAGACGAAATGTCTTTGATTCCACCCTATCTAACAGTTGGATTGAATTGAATTGAATTAAATTGAAACAGTTTATTTATCCAGAAAAAACACAGATACAGAGTGGATAATAATAACAATATTAACATAGCTGAACCAGTTGAAAACCTGAGCTCTACTATAGGCACCTGATATATACTATACATTTATCTCAAGGAAGTATTATGTAACATTTGGTAACATCTGGAATAGTACAATAGCATGGTGGTAATAAGAACATCTCAGAATGTTACCACGGTTATCACTTCAATATTTATTTATTTTATTTATTTATTATTGAAGAACTTCCCAAAATATGAGAGAGTACTCAAACTGATTTCAATAATAAAAGTACTTAATGGAATGTTAATAAAACGGATTTTAACTTGTCTAAATGTTATTTTATTGTGTTTATTTATTTTAGTGCAATAGATTTAATTAAGTGCTGATACCGTATGATTTTATGCATTCTATATACTTGAAACGTAATATATAAATAAAAAAAAAAAAATTTGGGGGTGCATAACTATCATCATGAGTTATGTTTTTCTTTGCCTACTATTATATCATTAATTCTATTACATATACTGTACAATGGACCGGCAAAATAGCCCAGAACAGCCAGTCAGGCTATTTTGCTTGACCAGTAATTTAGCCACTAGGGGATAATTTGACATTTTTCGGGGGTAACGCCAACCCATGAGATACAGTCATATTTTTCCTGCTTTAAAGGACAATCTGTTCCTTTTGAGACTTGCTTGTCCTATATTTTGGTAATTAAAAAAGACAGCCCAAATTGACCTTTTCTGTCCTTTTTTAGCTTCCTTAATGTAACATAAAGCATAATACTTTACTAAGTAATATCCTGTTGTCCGTATCACTTTTGTAACGCCTGTTTGTGACGACCTGTACTGAATCCACACGTCCAACATACGTTCATACACTCTCTCCTCTCCCCAAAAGATGAGCGCCGTTTAGTACACGCGTCGTATGGGCCAGATTTGCCAGTACCGACCGACTTTCCAGCCCCCTCCCCTTCCCTCCCCTCTTCTCCCGATAGATGACGGTTCTGTATTGTACGCGTTCAGATCTCAGCAGTGTCCAAGCGAAGTCCCTCCGATTTACTCCAGTCACTTCAGTGTTAGCCGGGAAATAGCAGCTGCAGCGAAAGACATCCATGCGCAGTGCCTCGTGGATAAAGTTAATCCATTCATTTAGTCAAGTAGCAGACCAGTATGAAAGCATCTCTATGAAAAGTAATTGGAAAGAGGAGTTTCCTAACTCAGAAATCCCAACAGACCCTGTTCAGTTCTGGACAGTGGTTTTTAATTACGAAAAAGCAGCTGCGGAAAAGTGTTACAAAGAGCTAGCTGCCATTGCTCTGAACTCTTATTGTATTCCTTTGAGTACCGCATTTGTTGAACGAGTTTTTCCGCATGTAACGAATGTGAAGTCCAAGGCAAGACACAAGTTAAGCCCAGATACTTTAGAGGCCATTTTACGAGTGAGAGCACACTTGGACAATAAGGACAGCTGTTGCCAGAAATTTGGAGTTACTGAAAAAATACTAGCACTCTTATCAAGTCAAATGTACAGTAAGGAAAAAATAAATCGACCAAGGGGAAGGTAGCCAGCAACTTAGTACTTCCAGTTCAACCTGCACTATTACCGGAAGTGATGGAGAAAGGGAGGCAACTTCCTTCGATGAAATTTTGTCCATTGAATTTTAAAATTTCATGGAAGTTACATTTTGACTCTAAAACCTATGCAACCAAAACTAACATATGGGGTCTCTTTTTCATTGCTTCCACAAACTTGTGCTGGTAGTTGTCATTTTTTCCTTTAAATGCCCCCTTTTTACGGGGAGGTTGTCCTGTTTTTGGGAGGAGCATTTGGCATCCCTGTGTCAGACACCGCGTAGTATCCGTAGATAGAAACAGACAGAACCCTAAAAGTGATATAAAATGTCCCTTGATAAAGTTATCCACACGTATTCAAGAAATGGTCACCAACCGAAAGTGCCAGTTTGCTCATTAGTGAAAATTCTTGTCAGTTCAATGACTTGTATTTCATATTCAGTATTAAATTACTGTATAATACTCATTTAACAATGAAGGAGAGATGAAACTAAATAGCAAGGTTTATTTTCAAAAATGCAAATCATGATAATGAAGAAAGTGACCTTGACCAAAAACAGTATGGAGAAAAACAGTTGACAAACCTATGCCGGGGTAATGAGTAACGTTGTCACACTTGCTTTGGAGTAATGGCTAAAACTAATTGGGAACCACTAGTGTAAGCCATAGCATCAGTATAAACTAGTCTATAAGACTCTATACCACTTACCTTCGTTAACAACGTCGTAAGGATCAATAACTTAGTGTTAATATATTTGTATTATTCATTGATATCTACCTGTTATGTGATTGCATATTTTTTCCCGACGTTACGAAACTACAGTGCAGTATTCGGGTTATATTCTATATTGTTATTTTCTATATTTGTGGGCTATATTATCAACATCTTGTGGTGAAATTCTCAGAACAGTATTGCTTATTTATAGTTTTCTGTGACTTGTATTAAACATTTCTTATTCGACTAAGTATTTTTGGTTCTATTCTACTATGTAACTCTGTATAACTAGTATTGTATTTATTTATATCCTAATATTCTCATCATCTTGTAGTTAACTCATCGTCAGCCTCTTGTGGTTGTTTAATTATTGTCACTGTTTTAGTGGTTGTTTTATTATTGTCACTGTCTTAGTGGTTGTTTTATTATTGTCACTGTCTTAGTGGTTGTTTTATTAGTCACCATCTCGTGATTGTTTTATTATTGTCGCCATTTTGTGGTTTATTTAATTATTGTCACCATCTTGTGGTTGTTTTATTATTGTCACAATTTTGTGGTTGTTTTATTATTGTCGCCATTTTGTGGTTTATTTAATTATTGTCACCATCTTGTGATTGTTTTATTATTGTCGCCATTTTGTGGTTTATTTAATTATTGTCACCATCTTGTGGTTGTTTTATTATTGTCACAATTTTGTGGTTGTTTTATTATTGTCGCCATTTTGTGGTTTATTTAATTATTGTCACCATCTTGTGATTGTTTTATTATTGTCGCCATTTTGTGGTTGGTTAATTATTGTCACCATTTTGTGGTTGTTTAATTATTGTCACCATCTTGTGGTTGTTTTATTAGTTACCATCTTGTGGTTGTTTTATTAGTTACCATCTTGTGGTTGTTTTATAAACACCATCTTGTGGCCAGATTATATTGTGTTTTGAACGCGTATTGTTTTCTTTAACCTTCTAACAATAACTTTCAAATACTTGGAAACATTTTATTTGTGTTTTAGTATTAATATTTTCGTTTTCAAAATATTTTTGTCTTTAGTCTTGACTTTCATTGTACTACTGTACTAGTGATGATTAAACTTCGTTGACTGAAGTGCTGACGTTGTCTACAGAGTGTTATTATGTATTTCACGTCATTTTGGTAGAATACAACTTCTTTTGTATGCCAGTGGACCTTTTTTTATACTCCGACCTAAAGGTTATGGGGTATATGGGTGTTTGTTTGTCCATCTGGCTATTAGCAAGTGGCTCCTGCCCAATAACTAAAATTGTGGGAGACATTGAAGCCAACATATAGGACGTACAGTATATATTTATGCACTCGCCGAAATTCGTTTATTTTTGTCATGGTCGGGGAAGCTCATTGGGATTGCATACACAATTGTCGTTTTAGTCTAATCATACTTTTATATTTCATGCTCATCATGCTAATTGTTGTATCTTTAATTTCCTTTTGCAGCATCAACTTACATACTGTAAGTTATATACTGACCACTCGTTGCATCCTCAGTGTTCTTGTTGTTACATCAGCTTCATTCTTGTTTTTATAATGCTGCCATGCTTGTGATTGCATCCTCATTGTCTTTGTTGTTACATCATCATTGTGCATGTTGCATCATTATGTTGCTTGTTAGTGTCGTACATCCGACTCATGCTCTTTTCGCAACTTCATTTAGTTGTTGCAACGTTTAATGTTAGAGTTTCAGTGTTCGTGTCCCTAACTTAACATACCTGTTTTGTTAATGAGGTTGTTGTGGCAACCTCACCATCATTTGGTGTATTGTGACCTACTTGGTACTGTAACTGACAGAGCTTTAGCTGAATATTTAGGCTTAAATATTTCTCGTTCTGTGGATAAACAAATATATAAATATATATATATATATATATATATATATATATATATATATATATATATATATATATATATATATATATATATATATATATATATATTTATTTATTTATTACATTTGAAAAGGTTCTTTAGCTTAAAGGGGTTAACAAGTACTCCTTAAACTTGGAATAGTTCTCTGTACCATGATGTTGTTTATCTACCTCAGCTACTTTCTTAAATCACAAGGAATTCGGTATCTGCTAAACTTTATCGTGTGGTACCGTTCTGATGCCGCTTTTATATATTTCCTAATTAGAATCGAACTTGAGTCATTTAAACCCATTACTTCGTGTTTGAAGAGAAAAGGTATAGCGAAATTTTTGAAGATTTGCGCAAAATTCAAACACAGCTAAAGAATCTGCCAAACAGGAATATATTTTAATTGTATTTCTTTAACTTTATGAAAAGTATTTCATACAGGGTAATACTAGGCCTTTCTGATATAAGTCGTCGTTTACTAGTGTATTGTACAGTACATATGACTGATCCGAACAGTTTCTGACATCTTGCGGTATACAGTAAACCCTCGTTAACTCGGCACATATGGGGCTCTGACCTTGCCGAGTTATCCCAAATTCCGACTTATCGAGGCACCTCTCCCTCCTACAAAAATTCAACAATTAAATTTATAGACCCATATATATATATATATATATGTACATGTAATTACTAAATGTAAAAAAAATAACACCTGCCAGCACTTCAGGCGAAGAATAAAGCATCATAGTGGGTGCCAGATGCATGGCAGGTGGCCAGATATGCCGAGATTTTCCCAGATAATTTTATATATCTCGCCATTTCCAGAGTTATACTAATACATTCCGGGATTATATCCATGCCGATTTATATGAAATTTCGAGTTATCAAATACCGAATTATCGAGGGTTTACTGTTTTGCCATAGCGCTTTCTGAAATTTAATCGAAACATTAATTGATTCACCGTAGCATAACACATTTGTAATAAAGGGCTTCATGTGATCTAAATTATTTTTTTCAGTTCATAGTTTGAAGTAAGACTCCCCAACATGATTTTTTTCAAACGTTTATATCACCCAGGTCCCGGGAGGAGGTAAGGTGGTGTTGGTGATTGGAGGGTCATATGGCTGGCATTATGTGACTGTAATCAAGACTTGTGAAACTTGTCACAGTGTAAGTACGCGTTCGTAGAATACTCTCCTTTCAACAACTTTCTATAGAATTTCAGAAGTTTGGTGTAAATGTTAAGAACATAAGAACATAAGTATGGAGGAAACTGCAGCGGGCCTATTGGCCCATACTGGGCAATCCCATTTACACCCAACCCCTATTGCTCATATATCCCTGCAACCTATGTTTGATAGTTCTGCTTTTGAGTTTTGGCAGTTATGATATTTTGTTATGTCATGAACCACAGTCGGGAAGATATGTTAACTTCTGATGACATTTTTTTTTTATTGTTTGGAAAATACTTAAGGGACAATTTAAACAAAAGCTCTATGAATGGTAACTTAATGAAGACGTGTTATGAACAATACCGGCAGTATATAGACTGTAAATCAAGATGGAAGAGATTTCTCTGTATCCAGTTGTAATGGATTCGTGTGCTCTTTAAAGAATTCTTTAAAAATATTTGGATCAGCTATTACATTCTCGATTTCAGATAATATATTTTCGAATTGCATTGAGTATGTTATCAACAAAAAGTTTTGTTAAAATTGGAGACGAGGCCAGAGTGTGGAAGTGGAGGCCGCCGCCCAGCCTTCGATATCGTTATTGTTGTCACGTAAACTCATTCCATTAAAACCTCAGGTATCCCCCACCGACCTAATTTCCCCTCGCTAATATTTCGTGCTCTTCTCCCCTGTGGGAGCTTCGGTTTTTCTCCCCCATACGTGAACTGCTGCAGGTGTTCTGACATTGTAACCTCCTGTTGTTCACTCTTCATCAGAAAATTGATTTGTGTTTAGGTGTTGATATTGTTCCTGTATTCCCTATAATGATCTGCTCCTGCTAAACATCTGTCGTGTTTAATAGTAAGGATCTCGTACTAACCATGAAATGTCGGTTCTTCTCACCGCATAATATTATACATAAAATGTTATCATAACGCAAATATATGCTATGTCTTAGCATAAAAGCTCCATATATTTTTGACATGATTCCCAATCATGACTGCACCCCTGCATCAGCGCGTCCACGAAGCCCCTACACCATCTGAATATATGACTATTATTAATTGGTCATACAATACACAGTAATATATATCAGTATTTGTAATACTGTGAGTTGGTAAGGTGCCCACCTGACCAGCTCCCTGCCACCCTCCACGGATCCGTCAGTAACTAAAGATAACCTTTAGCGATGTCACGCCGGAGAACTCTAGTTAAAGATGAATGACATATAATTTACAGATTGTTAAAAATCATACTATGAAGAAAATATGACCTCATTTTAAATATTATTCTGTAATCTCTCATATTTTTAATTGTTGATGTAATAGTGAATTACTAACTTTGTGAAAGAGACCTAGGGGTACTTGTAAACTCGGACCTACGGCCTAGAAAACAGTGCGTTAATTTTCGAAATAAGGCAAACAGTATTGGGTTTTATATCTAGAAGTGTAAGTAATAAGAGTGCAGAGGTATTATTACAACTATATCTTGCGCTAGTCAGGACGCACCTCGATTATGCGGTTCAGTTCTGGTGCCCTTATTGTAGAATGGATATCAATTCACTAGTCAGTGCAGCGAAGAATGACGAAAATGATTCCGGGACTTAGAAACCTTCCATATCAGGATAGGTTAAAGAAACTAAACTTGCATTCCCTAGAAAGACGAAGAGTGCGGGGAGATATGATAGAAGTATTTAAGTGGGTGAAAGGAATCAATAAAGGGGATATAGATAAAGTTCTTATAATATCCGAGCAGGATAGGAAGAAACTGGTTCACAAATAGGGTGGTGGACGAATGGAACAAGCTTAGCAACTTTGTAGTAAGTGCTGGAACGCTGGAAAGTTTCAAAAGGAGGCTCGATAGATTCATGGATGATAGAGAGTGGTAGTAACTCGACAGGAGCTGCCATGCACAGGCCAACTGGCCTATTGCAGACTACTTATTTTCTTATGTTCTTATGTTCTTATGCTCTTAAAGACCTAAGTTGTTGAAACGCAGTAATAACATTGTAATAACCACGATTTTCAGTAATTACACTTAATCATATTGTTAAGTGACTGACTTAGAATAGAGAATGGTATGAAAAGTACACACAAGCGTGCACACCGTGTGTTGGTAAACAAAGAGACTAATTTTGATGGTTTAGACAAAAAAATTCGAAGCTTCGCTGCCACTGATGCGGTATTTTACCCCAATTCCTCATCCTGGGTTTCGGAACATAACGCTAGGCGGTGTAAAGCGACGTTTATATTCTTGAACTGTTCCTTGTTTTGATACTGTAATTATATATTTTTTCTACATCTTTGCCGTGCACAATATTTTTGCTTGCTAAAGAAAGTCGCGTCTTTTTTCCTCCATCGTCTCTAAATAAATTCAATGGTGCTTATAGGAGTCGCGGGTAAACTGCTACTGATATATCCATTCGTTGTAAATAAACAACTATTCTGAATTCGAATTTTACTTCGTGTTACATATCGAATATATTTAGCTTGTCTTGCTGTGCAGTAAACATATGTGTGTGATTGTTAGATTATGCCATTATCACCAAAAGCTTTTCCATATATTTGAATCGTCAACAGAATCCAACTAAAATCATAAAATAAGGTGAGACGATCAACAAATGACACAAGAGTTACCAAAAGTTGGTCACTCGCTACGGTAGCTGCGTGGGGGGGGGGGGGGGGGGAGATCAAATGACCCGTCAGTTGATTAGCCAGTCAATTAAGCAATCCGTCAGTCGGTTAACAATCAGTAGTCAGAGGAAGCGGCCATTTCATTAAAATATCTTATGGAGTAGCTCAGGTATGGGTAACCTTTCCGCATTACCATTTAGGTATTTTTCTGCGGGCCAACCCACCAAAATTTAATCCTCTCTAACTCAACATTAATGTTAATATTGTATTAGCACGGGCAGTGAAACAGCTTATCGTCACGTTCACCTTACGATATTTTTAGTTTACAATCACAGTCTTCTTCCCATTTATGAAACAAATCTATCATAATTTTTTTTAAGTAAACTGTTAATGTTTCTTGGCATTTAAGAAGATGAGTGAAGCAGTCTGTGAATACGTTATATATATATATATATATATATATATATATATATATATATATATATATATATATATATAGAGAGAGAGAGAGAGAGAGACCTAATCAGACAAGAATACATAGACAGAACAGACAGCCAGGCATGAAGCATAAGGTACTAAGGAGAGAGACAGTCTGTCATCAAGGAAGAGACATTTACTTTTGACTCGTGTAACCACCGCCCGTGACCCCACTTGGATTTATCAACCTTAGCTAATTCCCAAGTGACCCACTGTTACATAGCAGCTAATCCATCAAACAGACCACGCCGAACTTGGCCCGTAAATTCTCACAAATTAAAATGTTTATATTGTTGGCTATTTATACTTATTTCATTGTTACCTTTTCGAAGTTGCTTACTCTTAGGTGATGAAACAGAATGAATTGTGTGTGAAGATTATTCTTTTCATAAATATTGCTTTACTCACCATAAGCTGGTTGCATCTACCTGAACCGCGGGCCACATTAAATAGAATTTCTGGATCACTCCGTGGGCCACACAGAGACGTGGTTTGGGCCGCATGCAGGCCGCGGGTTGCCCATGCTTCTTCAGTGGTGTTCATAACCCATGTCTGCCCTACATGACGCGTGTAACGCCACATTTCCAGGTTTCGTTGTTCCTGTGATTAAACAAAAGGAAACCAGTGAGAATCTTCATTAAAATAACTTAAAACGAAATGCAGGAAATGGTAGAGTGTACAAGAAAAATAGTCAACGTTATTGTATGTAGCATGAGAAGAATCTGGTAATAAACTCGTAATTTAATTCATCGCCTATTAAATATTAGCTGCCAATGTGATGAATGAGAAAAACTTGATCTTATTTTATATATGGATAACATTTGATCGCTAAAAGCAATCCAATGGACTCCCTGAACTATAAATTTCCTTTTTTACTTGCGGATCGAAAATTTAGACGAGGGAGACGTCTTTAATGTGTTGGTTTATATGTACAGATGCATCTATTCTGGGTCATAGATATGATTGGTTTAAATCTAATACGGTAACGTTGCTTTTTATTACATTATGCCGGACCCACAAAATGAAAAAAGAAACACTCCTTAATGCAAAGAAAAATTTAGGAAAAGACGTTAAAATTCTGATCTCCCTCACCTAATGATCCTCAGGTACTTACTTGGCAGATACTGCAAGTGTCCAGAGAATTTTGTCCGCAACTGTACATGCATCTACGAAAAAGTTAGCAAGCGGGACAATGAATTGTATGTTTTTATTAGCGTACGTTCAATAACTTAATGTTGCTTAATTTTTTTCTTGAAATTTTTTTAGATATGTCAATTTCATTTCCTCCCACCATTACTCAATGCGTTTTCAGTGATATCGATACTAAACAAGTAGGACGATGTAATGTGTTGACTGGCAGGATGTTTGTATAAATTATTGACTGAATTTTGAAATGTTAATAAGAAATCATTATAACAATACTGTTATTGGCTGTCATTAAACAGGAATCGTACCGGTCGTGCAGGCCCTGTTGTCTATCGTGAGGATTAATGTTCGAGCTTCTCTCTACAGTTTAAATTTTTTTATTTTTCCTGCTGAAAGAAAGTTAAGTGGTATTTTACTGTTAACAACAGTAAAGTAGGGAAGTTGTAGATTTTTTATCTGGGTGAGGACACGTGACAACAAGAACACTGGTGTATAGAAAAAAGTCATTATCTAGGGTGCCGTCAAAGAAGTTTCTTAACATTGTGAAAGTTTGTTTAACTTTTGTTGCATAATGTGACTAACCTGGCGTCCGGAAATAGCAGTGACATGTGAAAATGGAGGAAGAATGTGGAAGAGAAGAGTTTTGATGAGTCAAGTGTAGGGCCAGTCATACTGAAGGTTATACTGTAGCTATAACGGGTGGTTAACCACGCCTACAGTATGACATTTCACGTACCCATTCCACATGCAGAATTAATTTTCCTCTCTTCTAGGAGAGTGTTTTACTCACCGTAATGCCGCCGAACAAATTTTGTTTCCCGATTACTGCTGCTTATGAAAATAAGGAAAAAAATACTTTATAATTAGTACCATCTTTTACTTTTGTTATGCCATAACTTAGCAACTTGAATTACGTTAAAGATGAATATAATAATGAGGGCACATATGGCACAACAACAACATAAAAAAAATGGCACCTCAGCACAACTTAGGCCTTAGTATTTATCACTTAAAATTAACGTTATTTCAGTACACGACAACAATGTTAAATGCAAAAGTTACAAACACAATTAAGGACGAAATTGTGGGTCATGGGTTCAATCACAGCCCTCTTACTTTAACACAGCAGTTCAGGAGTGAAGGTTTGGAATTATACACGTCACGAAAACTTGTAATAAAATTTAATAATAAAAGTTTACCCTAACAAATGTGCAGGTTACATAATGAACTGATAAATTAAATCAAGATAAAAAATAATATACCTAATTAATGGCTTTGAAAACATTTAACATAGGACAAAACATCGTAGGCAATGACTCCTCACAAAGTTGAACTGCACTTGGTCTTCCATCCTTAATAAACAACTAATATGTGCACAGTATATAAACCATAAACCACCTTACAACACAATAATTGATTGCAATATACACACAATACACAATAATCGAGCAGCACTGAAGTCTGTCCAAAAAGAAACCGAACTTTTTAAATAGCGCGCCAACGAGCCGGCGCAGCGTGCTTGCGACGGGAGCACTGTGTAGCGGTGACCTTGACCTTTAGTCTAACACTAGTCGCATCACGCCACGTCAATTAGTCATAGAGCTACACGAGCTAGAGTGAACGCGTGTTTAGTGCACTTGGCGATTTGTTGCAAGTTGAACAATGAAGAATCTTGAAGAGCAACGTGTTTGCGTGAAATTCTGTTTCAACTTGGGAAAAACTTTTAAGGAGACTTTTCAAATGTTGCAACAGGCTTATGGGGAGGATTGTTTGAGCTGTACGCAATGTCAGGTGTGGTACCAGCGTTTCAAAAGGGGAATATCATCCAATGAAGACGATCCCAAATCTGGACGTCAGAGTCGGTCAAATGTGGAGGTGATGTTGATCGTCTTTTTTTGAGTGGAAGGGCGTCGTTCATCATGAGTTTGTTCCACGTGATCAGACAGTCAATAAAGAGTTTTACTTGGAGGTCCTGAAGCGTTTGACGGAGGCAGTGCGAAGGAAGAGGCCTGAGGCGTGGACAAACAAGGCCTGGATGCTGCACCGTGACAATGTACCTGCTCACGCGTCGCTCCTTATCCGTGACTTTTTGGCGAAGCACGAGACGACTATCGTCCCCCAGCCGCTCTACTCTCCGGATTTGGCCCCTGCAGACTTTTTTGGTTCCCAAAGTTGAAATCCACCCTGAAAGGTCGCCGATTTCAAACGATAGAAGAGATAGAAGAAATTCGCTACGAGACCTACACACCATCCCTCAAAACGCGTTCCAGGATGCGTTCCAGAACTGGAAAAAAACGTTGGGAGAGTTGTATCAACAGTGGAGGGGAGTACTTTGAAGGAGACAAGTCTGATTAAGTTGTAAGTAAAACAATAAATTTGTTTTTTATTAAGTTCGGTTTCTTTTTGGACAGACCTCGTATAATACTCAACTAAACCATATTTGGGAAGGTATCCACCACTGACAAACTCAGACGTCCTGTCACATTCCAATGCCCAGCAATGACTGACAAAACCCCGTATACTGGGGGGAATACAAGCCTTAGAGCACTAATATAAAACAACTCCTTCATTAAGCTGCAAAAATAGTTAAACATACATACATGCATACATACATTTTTGGAAATTTTTTAGGTATCAAGTACCAGTTTTGCTCACAAATAATTATGAAAAATATTTTACATGCATTAGGTGAGGGTAACGAGCATAAAAATATTTCTCTATGCATAACACAATGCATCACTGCGCATTACGCCATGCGTAACACTTTATGTAACTTTTGTTTGTTATTACCCAGTTATTGATATATATATATATATATATATATATATATATATATATATATATATATATATATATATATATATATATATATATATATATATATATATATATATATATATATATATATATATATATATATATATATATATATATATATATATATATATATATATATATATATATTTATATATATATAAAGTGAACGGAAAGAAAGTCACAGGAAAAAATCACAGAAAGAAGTCACAGTATTGGGTAGGAAAAAAGTCAGGAAAAAGTCACATTTTATTTAATTATCATTTTCAGTTAAAGTAAAAAACAAAAAAATATTTTAAGTCGCTTATTATCTGACAATACATGACTTGTACACATTGACAACACAATTTATACATGATGGCATTCCATGTATGTTAGTTTAGATTAGGTTAGGTAAGGTTAGGCTTCTCCTGTGTCTTTTTTCCTGGATTCATATATGGGAAAAGTGGGATAATTTGGTCGTGTTTCCATCCCGCGTAGGGATTGTTTGAGGATAACTAGATGATTATAAAGAAGCGTTGATTATGAGACTTAATGATTCTAAATTAGTTTTCATGGTAAGAAGGTGTTGCGAGGATCAGTGCGCGTGATAGTGGATGACATTAATGAGACCTTCCTCGTGAACGTGATATTTAATGATCTGCGGCAATAATCTGATGCATATTTACCTAGATGGGTAGAGGGAGGGAGGGAGGATAAAACACAGTAGCTGACAAAACTTCGTTATTTTCTCCCATGGTTTTCAATAGGGGACAAAAACTCCAGTTACTCATATGTTTGGTTTATGTGAGCTACCTGAATACAATAACTTTCACTTCTGTTGATATAGCGAATCAGAAAACATGTGTATGGATGAATAAGATCCATCGCAGATAAAAAGTACATAACCCTTATAGTGGCTAAATTAAATACACCTGTCATTAATTATTCCTAAAATACTGGAACATAGGGAATATAATACTCTTACTTTCGGCACACGAGATGATCAGTTAAGGGACACTATAGTTCACATAACTAATCGTGACTCTTCTCCTGTTAGCGAATACCGGTAGCATTAGTGAACTGTTATTTCAACCAATAGGAGTAAACATGGTACGAAGGAGGCTCTGTGCCCGCGCGAGTGTGTGTGTGTGTGTGTGTGTGTGTGTGTGTGTGTCTGCGTGCGTGTGTGCGTGCTTGTGCGCGTTTCGATTTTATTTTACTTCCGTGAGACAACGAATGGAATAATGAAAAGGATATAGCAATAGGCCCTATAGTAGACAAGAGTATTTTACCTATACATACATACACACATACATACATACATACATACTGTACATACATACATTCATCATTACAAAAATACGTGAAAGCATATTTATTTGTTATTACGTACAGTGTTCTTTCATTTGTTCATCCATCTGTCCACTCGTCCCGCATCTTGTATAAAAACTGTGTCTAGTCTAGATTAACACGAAGGTCACAGGTAACGGTCAGAGGCTACATTTTAAAATGCATTGGGAACTGTTGGAGACTGTTTACACTACCTTTGTTATATCACGTTGCTTTAATTTGTTTAGCATGATCAGGGCTGCCACAACTTGTTCTGCATATCACGGGAAAACGACTGAATATAGTAAAGTATGAGTTCTTCAAGAAGATTTTTTCACCCTATCACATGGCCAGGCATCAGTTGAAAGAGGTTTTAGCATTAATAAAGATACCCTGCCGTTGAAACTCATATGTTGGAGCACACTGTAGTGATACAAACACTTTAGCTGAAGAAGAGAATGGTAACGTGTTGAAAGTAAGGGATACTAAAGGATTGTTGAGATATTGCAGAAATGTACCAAAATTAAAAAAACAAAAACAAATATGAACAAGATAGAGTGTGTTGAAACTGTAGATCTAAAAAAAAAAGATGCAGAGAAAAAAAGCCTAATGGGAAAATGCATTTGAAAAGTTCGCACACAAATAAATATTTCACGAGTCCAAGAAATTAAGGTGTTTTGGAAGTTACAGTTGATTTTTTTAATATAAAAATCATTTGAAAAAATTGTAATGCATATATTGCAGCTACTTCTCATTGAATTCTCACAGCCTGTCACGCCTAGTTCCTTTGCGCTTAGCTCACTTAAAGACGAAACTTGCTGGTTCATTAATACTGTATATGCTTTTCATATATTAATTTTGTATCTAATGTTCATTTAGGAACTATTGTTCATGCAATAAACTGATAACAAACAAAAATAAAAAAAATAAATCAGTTGGGTAGAAAGTGAAGGCTGTATGGGGAGGAGGAAGCCTTGCACTTTACAGTATTACTGTTATGATATTACTCGGTATATTAGTTTTACCAGACCAGTGAGTCTTTATACTCACTGGTCTGTCCTGAAGGACTTAGTTTTATTCAATTTTGATCATAAACGTTTTTACAGGGCAGTGGTGACATTTGATGAACAAAGTTGGTTGATGAATGATATGTTAGGAATGCTTAGTAGTGTTCCATTGGGGGTTAACTCTTCAGTTAGAAACGGAAAAAAAACCATAAAACCTTCTCATGGTCAGGTCCAAATTCCTGAAGGGAATCTGTCTGATTTAAGTCAGGGATTATTATTATTATTATTTTTTTTTTTAAATTCTGTGACAACCCTGATGAAGTGTTAGATAATGTTCGAGTAATGCTCCCGTCTGTATCGTAGGCGTACATAAACCATCGTCTGAATTGTTTGTTACCGGATGTTGAACCTGGAAACAATCCGTAACAAGAAGAACTTCCCAATTTAGAACAAATGACAAAGGTCTAATGATATTGATATCTAGAGTATCCTTAATATTCATAATTTTACGCCGAATTATGTTTGTAAACTACATGTTTCGGTTGAATTTCCATTTACTTTATGTATTTCTTGCAATATTTGACATTTTAACGTATCATTGCTAGGCTGTAGGTGTACCCCAGGATGTTTGACGTGTTTTACCTTCATGCTTCTCTGTGGTCCCACGTGCCACTTTTTCTCTTTCTTTCTTCCTTTCTTTCTTGAATTATTCACACACTTCGTCAGACTGTCTTGGATTGAAAATTTATTCATGAGTCCCAAGTTTCTTGCTGTGCGGACCTTACACACAAGCGGGTATTTGCTCCAAACACTTCACCCGAACATTATATCTAAGAGTATTAGGTTATTTAGCCCACTGAAGGGAAATTTTTTATGAAGATAATACTCCTAATAAGCTGATATTCCAGAAAACTATGAAGTTCTCATTCTAATGTTTTTACATGAAAATAAAAGCCGATTAACTTAGTAAAGGTGTATAAATTGAATATAGAAGAAGCATGCCAAGGTTATTCTCTGTTACGAATAGTTAAACATCGAAGATAGTAATTTATTAATATCCTTCATACAGTTTTGAGTCGTAGAAAAAAAGATCCATTCGTTGATGAGATACCAATGGTAGACGATATGAGAGTTGTGGAAATTTCAAGGTGTTCATTTACCATGAAAATGTTAATATTTATTTTTGCAAGAAGTATGGCGGTTCACAATCCTCTTTATCACTGTTAGAACTTAGACAAAAATCAAAAGCTGTTTGAATCATCAACGACTAGTCCATTACTCCCATAGACGATCCATCCCTTCACTATTTTTTCTTGTGCTGTGTCCATTAACAGTTTGTCAGTGAGATACAGTCCACCAGTCCTGTCAACCATAGTATGTACAAGTTTCCTTTACTCTAATCTCATCACTGACCTCCCTCATTGCTCGAACTTCTCTCCTTTCTCATATATCACCACCATCCATTTGCCAGTTCCTTCAAACTCATGATAGCACTATTCAGTATATCCTTCCAAACTCATTTGATGTGCATTTGATTAGCAAACAAACCTCTGTTCAACATACATTATGTTACACCCACAACCTTCTCTCTTTAGTACAGAAGATTGTATCTTGTGTAGGTCTTGGCCGTCAGTAGCAGCTGACGAACAGGAAGGGAGGGAGCCCTCTCGGTGGCTGGGAGGGGGGAGGGGGGGGGTAGCGTCGGGGTGGAAGGGTGGGAGTCATCAAGAGGCCTTTGATATTCCCATACACCACCGCTCAGCCTAGCATATGGTTGAAGAGATGAAACCACTTGGAGGGATACTTTAATTGAAAGGCTTGACGTTGAAGTATAGGAGGGCGAAGCAAATACTGTTCTTAGCATATTAAAGAGTATATGTTTGCATATGCTACTTCAGTTCCCAACCTTTCGTAGCAGATTATGAAATTGATCAGTGGTCTTTGGGCTTGGAGATAACATTTGACACGTGTCAGAGAAATTATTGTCAATGTATCTGGTTTGAATGATAAATGTCGATGATCAGTTCACTAACTCCACGTTGGAGCTGCACCGCCATGATGCTGACAGAAAAAAAGAAGAAAAGCAATATTTTTCCCCCAGAGTTCCGGGAAAAGGATGTAGGTGGTAAGTCGTAAGTCCTCTCTCTCCACCCCCCTCCCCTCGTGTCTGGGTGAATACCATACTTCCAACAGTTAGTGATGGATTTCAAACAAAATCTGGATGTATGCTGTATACCATAAGTGAAGATGTCAGACAAAATGAATTATTAGTTGTATCTGTTATAACCCAGGGAACTTGTGTGGCAGTGGGGGATTTTCCTTACCACCCCATTTTATTTCCACCATGCTTCCCTTCTGTACCCCATTCACTCTCCTTCTCCATCACTCCTGCCGTCTACGTCTACCCATTATACTGTACCGAGTTTGATTGGATGGTCTACTTCGTGTGTCTATAAAGCACACACATGCATACTCTTCTTTCTTTTTCATCAACTCCTCTTTTCTCCCTTTCTCCTTTTCGCTTTTTTCCCTTTTCTCATCTTCCTCCTCTTGCATCTCCAACCCCAGTCCTCCCTCTCTCCTCCTCCTCTTCCCTCTCCTCCTCCTCCCCCTCTCCACCTCCTCCTTCTCCTCCTCCTCCATGTAATTGAGGATCAGGACACCATTATTGCTTCTATATGGCAAGCGACACGTTCCTCTGGCCGTTTGTTTCGCAGGAGTACCAAGTTTAAGATCTGTCTGGTCGTGGGAGTCTTACCTCTCCAGATATATTTGTGGTGGTAGGTGGAGTCCATTCTAATATTATTTGTGATATTGCTATTTTTAACTAATAATTTATTGTGGGTATAAGACTTTTTTTGGTGTGTGCTTGTGAAAGTAAGCTGATTTACGTTCATAAATTTGCTTATTGGTGCTTCAACTTGGTCGTGTACAGATAATATTATATGCTCGTATTGTTTTATGAGTGAAAAGCTGTGAACTTCTTAAATTGTTCAAGGGATTTTTTTCCCGTTATCGAATCTAAGGGACATAAAGGTGCATCTGTCCAGTACGTTCATCTAAATGAAATGTCGTTTTCGTTTTGCAAATTGTAAAATGATTCACGGATGGACTTTAAATTTGTAATGCAGCTTCATACAATGAATATATTGGACGACTTCTATAATTACAGTTTTCATCTTTATTTACCAGAGTTTAAGCACTCAATTTGATTCACTTTGAGATTTTAGCAGTGGGATGTATTACCTTCAATAATTGTATATTCCCTTTTGATTTTTAAATGTTGATGTTACTATATCACAAGGTCAAATCAGCAGTTTTTTCCAAGAACAAAATCATCTGTATATTTTCTGAATTTCCAACTTTTGCAATTTTTTTTCTCGTTAATTTCACGAAGTTTAGCCGCAAATGGAAGTGATAACTCTTTTAGAACCATATAGAGGTGGACGTGATTCCGTACATGCGCCCGCCCAGACTCTAGCTCAGAGGTCGGGAAACAGGGGTAAATTACCCCCAATGGGGTAAATCTAAAAAAATTGGGGGTAATGCATGCGGTATGAGAGACTTCCATCGGAGCTGTTGTATCAAAAATGAAACAGCATCATATTTCCAAAACCTAAAGTGGAGATGATTTGAATGAAATTCTTCAGTTCTCCAATCTTTTTACTAATTTTGTTTGTGTGCTATTCTTATGCCAGAATGTGTGGCCTTTTTTATTCTCCATGATAATGTATCCGATAAACATTTTTTGAATTTGAATTTTTTGTATATATATATATATATATATATATATATATATATATATATATATATATATATATATATATATATATATATATATATATATATATATATATATATATATATCCAACAATTTTAGGAGCAAATTGGCTTGTTTTTGTTTACTGTACTAGTGTACAGTACTTTGAAGTCTGGGGGTAATTTCATTTTACTCAAAAATTTTTTTGTTGGGTAATACCCAAAAAAGTTCCCCGACCCTTGCCTGAGTTAGTAGCTGATGCAGTGTCCTGTTTCTTCAGGGCCACGCTGCCTCTAATGAAGCTAGTTCTCTTGATCCCTATCCCAAGGGTCAGGTGCACCGCTGATCACCTTAGAAGTGCACCTGTAACGAAGCTAACGATGAATTAACTCACACACACACACACACACACACACACACACGCACACACACACACACGCACACACACATGTGCTCCTAACATCTGAAGTAACGGAAAATACAGTAACATGGACAGAACAAAAGCGACTGGTCCACTTTGTCTCGTGGGGGAAGGTTGTTCACAGTATCTCTAGTGTACCTCCATAATGACAGAGGCTGGGTGAACTGCGCCGACGGCAGTGAGGAATAAGTCTCCTTGTGTTTGAAGCTGCTTGCCCCTTCATGAGAGATGATGACTTCAGTCTGAGACCTCCACCTACAAATTACGCGTTATTGTTAAGAAAATAAAAAGCTTGCGATGAGGGAATCAGCTGCTAGACAAGCCTTAAAAGTATAATTTCATGTCTGTCTGTCATGCCTCAACTGTAATGAGGGACATATTGCCCCGTGCGTACTTCCACCCATACTGTATTTTTTGTTTCTGACCATTAAAAAACCAGAATGACTGGTTGGATTTGATAAAATTTCCTTGATTATATGACGCTCGTTTTCTGATTTATTTTATTCTTTAATATTTGGGGATATTTTTTTTTTATCTCTTCTGCGACCTTAAAAACTTTCTGTGCTGTGTTTATGAGCCTCTTAAACACTGTATAATCTATCATGTTGCTCGAGGTACCGGGAGGACTGCTGCCTCATGCTTCCAGGAACGATCATGTCAGTGCAAATTGTACTATTACTAAGAACGACATCAAGTCTTGTCACAGCAGTCTACCTTTGACATCATTATGGTCAATTGTTGCCATTTGTCCATTGATAATTACTGAGCTCCAACTGTATCATCAGTGCTTATGAATACTCCAAGAAATTCACAGATCCTCTAAATAACATCAGTGACTAACATCAAATGACGTACAAATGCTCATGATGACATCACATAATCTACAAGTGCCCTTGGTGACACAAGGTACCAATAATGACCTTACGTGATTAATAGGTAGTGTAATGACCCCAGCTGTCCATTTTGACTTACATGTGTTCATAATAATACTAAGCTAATTATAGGTGATGATCATTTTGTGAATAACAGGGACTATCCTCCGTTCACATGGCTTTTGTAACCAGAGCCTAGAGCAAACTTTATCAATGTAGTTGATTGGCTGGCGGAAAGAGGTGTGTTAGGTTAATCTAGACTCTAGATTAACCTAACACATGAAGAGCTCTAGATTCTAGAGCTCTTCATTTTTAAATATATTTTCATTATGTTCTGCAATTGTGGTTGGTTTAGAATTATATCCGAAGCCGGGGGATCAAAATTTAACAAGTGAAACGCATTGAGAATATATATATATATATATATATATATATATATATATTATATATATATATATATATATATATATATATATATATATATATATATATATATATATATATATATATATATATTTTTTTTGTTTTTTACGGGGAATAGCCCACCCGGGCACAGGTCATCGACCCGCAACGGGGCCTGGGGGACGAAAAAATAGGAGTAAAAAGAAATTAAAAATAGAAAACAAACATATTAATGTACACCACGAAGATGCCGTAAAACCAGCTTTTTGAAGTGAGATAGAGTGTATGGGTATGGAAACACAGAAGGCAGTGCATTCCACAGTTTGGCTGTGTGAAGAAAGAAGGAGGCACCATAACGGGTTATTCTAGTGTGACCGCCATCCACAGAGAAACGGTGGGCACGGCGGGCAAGACGAGTGTTACGAGCCCACGGCCTTGCCGGCGGTACACAGGATGCCAAATCCACCGAACATTGTCCGTTAAAGTACCTGTAAAAGAGAGAGCGTGAAGCAACATTGCGGCGAAGAGAAAGGGAAGAGAGATTGTCAACTAAAGGAGGGAAGTTTATAAAGCAAAGACTTGTGCCATACCCTGTCAAATGCTTTGGAGATGTCGAGGGCCACGACGAAAGTTATCTTAAAATGAAAAAGAAAACGCTAAATCCGACCAGTTGCGTCTGCTGTTAGTTCGCCACTCATGCGTATATTAACGCAAAGTGCCTCAACCAATCACGAGCTTCGCTTAATTTGGTCCAGTTGCACGCTTGGAGAGAACAAAGTATAATTATGATATCGAGTGATTATAAGACCCCAAATGTCTAAAGTAGCGTATTCATAATGACTCCAGGTGACTCAAAGGTGTTAAGTGACTTACAGGGGCTCAAAATAACCAAAAATGAATCACTAATAAAAATGGCTAATATTAACAACAAATGGCTGAAGTGTTCTTATAATGACCTCAAATGAGTCAGCGTTCATAATGATGCCGGGTGGATCTAGCGCTCACCTCCTGGTCATAATAATGCCAAAAAACTGAGCAGGTGCTTAAAATGGCCCTAAGAGGATAATTCTATCCTATTAGATATGTGCTTTAGAACTTAACTGATGAGAACTACTAGATCCCTTCCACAGTTCGAGTTGTTAATAATGAATATTTTTTTTTCTAGAAATTACTTTTCAGTTACTCCTTAAAAGATCAAAGAAACAACTGTTAAAGGTAAATGGTGTTTGGTAAACTCGGTAATAACTGAATACATCCAAAGGGAATGTGAAGGGCAGTCTTAATGGAGGAAAAGCTATGCTTGTTTTTCAGTTATGTATGCGGTAACGCTTATAGGTTATTCTAGGGGACAGGGAAACCCAGTAGTCCTTCATCTACACAGTCTTTCAGTCAACACGCCATTGCCATGGTTTGTTAAAGAGGAGCTCACCCAGCTGAACGCGCTCTCGTGTTTGTGACCTTTCTCGTGAATGAATTAATAATGATCACTAATGTATTTTTTAAAAACCTCAAACAGTTAAATATACAACTTTTACATCGATAATTTAGTATAATTAATAGATAATATACAAACTATTTATCGACAACGGTGTTTAGTGGTAAAGGACTTTGTGTGGTGGCCGGGTGGGCCTGGACAGCGACCGTACAGTATGTGTCCAACTGTAAAAGTACATATAAACAGATACTACTAGCTATTCTGTTAACATTGGAGAGAAAAGGGAAATTTACGATGATCCAGAAACACTCCAGATTTGTAGTATTTGTGGAGGAAGGAGAGATGAAAGGGAGGTTACAAGATCAGGTAAGAGGCTGGAAGAATCCCCACAACTGCACAAGATTGGCACTTAAGACGGATCTCTGAAGGGATCGCAAGTACCATATTGTGATTCGGTGTTATGGTTAAAGGGGACGTAACAAGTTGTGTTGACTGAACTAATAGTCACTAGGGAAGACAACGTGAATCAGCTCTGCAAGAAAAATATAATGAGACATGAGGCCCTAATGCTGGTTTGTAAAGAGAAGTGGTGGGGAATTTTTTGGTGAGGTGTATATAGAGAGCGTGGGGCTAGTAATATAGGAGTACAGTAGAGATTGGGAGCATTAGTGAGAGAATGGGAGAACCAACAAAGTGGATCTAGCTTAAGGGAGAATGAGAGTGGAATTAGGATTAGGCCTCATTGAGCATCAGATTGGGTTAGGTTAGGACTGAGTTAAGGTAGGGTAATATTAGGTAAAAGGAAGATAAAATAGGGAAGCTTTGAGTGGAAGACGTTAGGTCAGGGGAAGAGGGTAGTAGATTTGAATGTAAAAAGTAAAACGATTATTTTTATTACTAGGACGGATTGTGAATTCGATTAGAGAGAGAGAGAGAGCTCATGAATACGGAAAACTTCAAGTAATAAATACATTGGATGCTTGATATATGAGTTCTGATCAATTACTTCTTATAGTGTTCATTCGAAACTGATTTCCCCATTGTATTCTGATATTAGAATAGCTACTCCTATCACTATGGTTTTCTTTTCGTAAGCAGTGACCTGACGGACAGGAAGGGTGCAACAGGCTAGGCGCTCTTTACCGAGCGAGCATAACAAACTTCTGAACGGAACTGTACACTGCAGCTCTTCGTATTATCCGTTTATCGATTTGATTTGATAGTTACTGTATTTCAGCAAGAGTTACATAAGTGTAGGAAGGTCATTAAAGAAAGCCTCTCCCCTCTAGTGACCCCGGCTCTTGAGCCTCCAAACTCTTTTCCTAAGTAACCTAACCTAACTATACAAGTATCATAAAATATCAGAAAATACAAGTTTCATTACTTTTGAATATGACTGGTTATTTCCGCTAAGGGCTCAGGGTAGGCTTGTGGCTTTCATACACAGTGAACTCAGCGGGCGTGTAGGTGACTGGTGCTGACACGGTAATCACGGAGAGCTCTAGTTGCTGTCTCACCTGAGTGCTTCATTTTGTGTCCAGGTAAACGACTGTCCTGGAGGCTAGAAGCTTGACCGGTAAATATTTAAGTTTTTATCTGTATTGTCAATTAAAAAAACCTGGCCAGTAAGCTTTTAACAGTAATGTACTGTAATACTGAGAGAAAAAATCAAGTCCCAGATTCCTGATCTGACTATCTGCCTCATTTACACACAATTGCAGGGTCTCAATATATATATATATATATATATATATATATATATATATATATATATATATATATATATATATTGTATATCGTTTCTCACGCTTGATTTTTTTTGTATTTATTTATTATTATTATTATTATTATTATTATTATTATTATTATTATTATTATTACTATTATTGTTGTTTATATTAATTATTATTATTAGTGTATTATTATATTTTCGACCCCCAGGTCCTGATGTGGGTCAGTGACCTGTGCCTGGGTGGGCTAATCTCTGTTAATTTAAAAAAAATATTAATATTAAAATAGATACTAATATACTTTAAAATAATCTCCGTCAGCTGTTAATTTTACTGCAATATTGAAGAAGTGATAAAGTGCATGTGAACAGTTTTGTTGGATACGGAGGAACGGTGGAAACCTTAAGACAACTTGCGTATCTCACCCAAAGTGACTACAACTTGTGGTGACAGTTCATGGCAATCTATGTGTGTTTGCCTCTGTGTAATCAACAAGTTTGTGTAGGCAGAACTTCGTAACACCAACTCATTCAACAATATTTATGGATATCTTACGAAACTAGTAGTCGTAGTATATATGGATAGCTGATAATGCATGTGCAAAGAAGGTTCTGCGCAGTTACTTGTAGCAGTGACGGCGCTATTTTTGTCTTCATATTAAAGATTTGAAGGAGAGTTGTTTATTTGTTGTTTATTTTATTGAAATGGTGTTGATGATAATTGTAATGCTTTAAATATTATTTCTGCCTTTAGTTTCAGGTTCAGTTTCATAATGTGACAGGTACATAATTAACGCATGTGAAGTGAGGTCGCTCTTCTGCAACTATAAGTGTCAGTTCACGAATATTTGACAGCTAAATGAGTGATGCATTCAAGTCTAAATACTGCCAGCGTCATAGCAGCGTTTGGTACTAAAGGAGATACAGATGACAGCCAAGTAGAGCAGAAGAGAAAATATAACAATACTATTCGGAGGACATCTATATTTATTTATTTATTTATTTAAAATTTCTGGGGGACAGTAAAACGTTCTCTCTTTCCTTTTTGTGGTGGTGATGGGGTGGGTTAAATTATTGCTGTTTGTATTCAGCCATTTTCTCTTTTACCCATTCTTGCTCTTTCGAGGTGGTGGCCACGTCGCAGTCTGCTATCTGCCCGCTCCACAGTTTGCCTCTTATCAGGGCCGCTCCTCTTCCGCTGTCATCCGTCTCCTTTGGAGGAAAATAAAAAAAAAATGCGATTTTTTCTTTGAAACGAACACCATCAACGAAATATTTTTCTCCTGAACTGCGTTACGCAATTGATGTTCACTATTATAAACTAGGGTAATCTCAGCCCCGTTCTATATGGCGTCGACTCTAGAGAAATATCTATTGAAAAGATCACCAACCGATAAGGACTGCATATGACTGTACACACCGGGTGGAAACAAAAGTACATTAAGGGAGTTTTTGATATTAAAATGTATTACTGTGCTTTAACAAATAGGGTATTTAAGCGAGTAGTCTAGACTAGAGTAATATACACAAGAGAAAGGTGTTTATACAGAGAAGTTAAGGGCGAGGTTGACCAGCAAGTCCTGGTTATACCCCCTTGTTCACCCCTCCTACCTACCTAACCTACCTTATTTTATTTATTTTTTAACAGGATTAGCCCACCAGGGCACAGGTCAATGACGCACTTTAGGGCCTGGGGGGGAAATTATAATAATAAAAAAAAAAAAAAAAAAAAAAAATAATAATAATAATAATAATACTAATAATAATAATAATAATACTAATAATAAAAATTAATAAAAAAAATAATAAAAAAATATAAAATACTACTACTACTACTACTACTACTTTTTTAAAACGGCCTCCAGCCTCCCCCAATAGCCACACCTTCGCCGCCATTTTATTACCTTAATATTAAATATCCTAATGCATAAGTAGCTATCCTATCTGTGTTGAATTAGTTGAGCTGCAGATCTATGCGGCATTCAGTGACTGTAGCCTCATAGTCAATATCTGCAGCTGTTGTCGGCATTGGAGCCGAAGCTCTCGTTCCCCTGAGGCAGAGCAAAGCCGACCTAAGGAGAGAGAAGGACAGTCTACATCTCATCCAGGCTGTAACATAACTTCTGGGCTGCTGCTTCTGGAAACAAATTCTAGCACCATATTCAAAGGTCATGCAAAGGTTTCTCTCTCTCTCTCTCTCTCTCTCTCTCTCTCTCTCTCTCTCTCTCTCTCTCTCTCTCATGTCAAGTTTTATGACGAGTTCCATTATGAACTGTCAGGTCATTTTGAGATTTTTCGCGTCAGATCTAGTTAGTTTTAGATGTTTTCAACAAGTCGCTGTCAGAAAACTCAGCGCTGAAACTTTCCACCAGTGTGTTTGGTTACGCGTTTGTTTGGCTGGAAGCCTTGAGTTTGTGTTGTCTGCTGAATTGGAATATTTTTGAGCTGAGGACAAATCTGACGGAGAGCATCTGGCTGGTACTGTTGTGTTGTGGTGTCGTTTCACTGTTTTCCGAGTGAATGAGAATTGGTGCTGTGGAATTATGATGGCAGGATATTTTTTCTTTTTATAGCAATGATGGAGCTTAAGTGACGTGCTTCGTTTCTATGTGATATGCGTGTGACTGCCAACAATAATAGCCAACCGCTGAACCTTTTCTGATAAAAAAGATATTTCGGATAAACGACATCTAATAATAAAGTTCCCGTTTGGGTTTAAATACCTGGTAGGGGATATTTTTTTTTAAATAGAATACAATATATGATAAGCGTATGATACAGTTTTGAGGTCGTTGAGAATGTATCGCCTTTACTTCGTAAACAGAGAGATAACCTAGTTTGTTTTGGTAACAATCTACTGTGGTTTAACCCCATCCGACACCCAGGGTCTGTTACTCTTCCCGAGTGCCAGCAAAATATTCTCCCACGCTCACACACCACCAGGAAAAGGATTTTGTTTTGGGACTTGGGGACATGGGAACAGTTTACCTGTATGTATGCCTCAGGCTGCTTCGAGCCTCTCTTGCTCCTTCCCACCTGCATTTGCCCACGATGAGGTATGGGGCGATGGCTGTTCCCGGTGTCCCGTGTGGAGGAAGCTGCGCATGAGTGAATGTCACAATTCTTTTTCATAGAACATACCTGATTCGTGTTTTTATTAAACCTCATATCTCCTCAATTCCTCCCAGTTAACCTCATTCATTCCTCCTTTTCTCATACCTTCGATTCGTTTATCATGTTTTTTTTTCGATGCCTGTAGATCCTGTTTTAGCGGCCATTTCTTTCCATACGTCACCTGCCACCAGCACATGAAGAGGGTGGTTGTCACTTTACTGGAAATGAGAGAGGCCAGGTAGTCTTACTTGAAAGGTATATTTGTCGTATTTAGTGGACTTAGTCACTGCTATGAAGGATACATTGTCTTGAAACGTTGTGATGTACGTGCAGTCAGCCAAAGATGCAACGACCCCACCCTGGATCTCGTACTCGCAATTTTACCTGGCAATACTTGGTGAAGTATGGTTGTATGAAATGGTGATTGTAATTGGTGGATCTATTTTTAGCTGTATCTCTGTCAGGATAAATATTAAACAACGCAAAAGTTGCATTTTTATAATAATAAACTATTCATTGCTATTTAAGATAATGAGAAGTTTTCAAATGCTCGTATATTTGCTTAAATAATGAAGAAAATTTGATCTGAGAATCTTGTGGCAGCCCTCGTTGTAGTTGAGTTGCCAATTCATTAATATCATTTCTTTATTATTTAAGCAAATATACGAGCATTTTTTTCAGGTTTGTCTTAAGACTATCCTTATACCCTTTCAGTTGCCCGCCAGCGTTATGTTTACTATTCGTTAGGTGACTGTAAAGTAGCTGCTTTGGCAGTCTACTGTCACATACACACACGACGGTAGCTGGTGATTGTGGCGGTGTTGAGGTATTCACCGTCACTTGTAACTCACAGGGTGCTGAGGAACAAAGTTTGTCAGTACAGTACACATTTGCTGCGTTTTTTAGAAAGTGTGGCGGGACTCCCTGTCATTTTTTGTCATCTTAACTTCCCGGTAACTGCCCACACTCACGCACTCTTAAGACACAGCTGCTGGTGGGGGTGTGGGTGCAGAGGGCTTCTTTAAGAGGAACTTTAGAAATCACCGCTTCCTTGAGCTGGTATATTTTTTAGTGAGTTGTTTTCCTTCTTAGTATTCTGAAGATATATATTTTTTTATCTTTGTATTTTTTTAAGGAATGATGTTCATGACATGTAGGTACAGTCCAGTACAATCACGAGGGTAGATGTGTGTGTCAGGATGAGGGCAGAATGATTCATGGGAACTGGAATGCTTTCAGGTGTGTGAGAATGTGTGGACGAATACCAGCGAGTGTGCGTGTTTGTGTAATAGTACATCTTGCTCACTCAAGTCTGTTCTGTTTCATATGGAATAACTTAGTTGAATTTTCAGTTGCTTCTTCTGGGTGTAAATGAAGTTAATGGTGGTGTATATTTTTAGTCGTTTATAATAAGGAGTGTTTTGAGCTGTCTTGAAATTTAGTATAGTTTCCAGTTTGTGTCATCTATGCTTGTGTTTGTACAGTGCGCTATGTCTGTAAAGGAGAGCTGTTGTCTTGAAGGGATTCTTATATAATAATGTGTGTATCTAGGCTGTATTTACAGTACTTCTTCCCTCTAAGTTTTGGTAAGTGAAAAATTAACTGATATGTGACCTGAAAATAAAACATCGTTGTGCCATGAAGAAAGCTAATGTGGAAACATGCATTTATTAGAAGAGCGGAGCGGATATTTGCCGACGAGAATAATTGATCGATGTAGACGGTTTACGCAATTTTCATAAGTGACCAACTGGAGATGTCCTTGCCATAAATGTTTCTGTTTAAAGTTAATATATTATGTAATCTTTTGGCAAACTGAAATACATAGAAGTTTTCTTCACTGCGAACACAATCGGCTTGGGTACATGATTTTTCGCTAATAAGTTAAGTCACTATCAAATTTCACTGTTGCAGATGGAGGATAAAGGTCAAGTGGAACTTTTTCCAATGAATTATTAACGACTGTTATATAATGTAATAACCTAGATGCGCTTATTTAAACGATGTGTTGTGGGGAAGTACTGTACCACAGGTCCTTACGATTTAGGTCAGTGGTACAAATATAGGTCAAAATTCAGAGAAATTTGATGTAGGTATTGTACATACGATGAAAAACATTACGGAGCAACGTGTCTTGAACGGAAACCTGGTGGCACTAGTTCGTCAGAGGTCAAGGTTATATGAATGGATTAAACATAAATCAGTCTACGAGCGAAAGCGTCGAGGGCCAATGTATTGAGAAAAAGTTACATAGGTTGTGAAACTCCTCCAGTGCCTCGTATCAGGGATGGAAGGTGTAGATGCCACTTGTCACCTCTGATCATGCGTTCAGGGGCAATATAGAAAATGTGATCATGAACAAGTTCCGTAGGTGTTATAACACACAAGATCACGGCTCGTATTTTGTCCGCCCTTACATTTGGGTTTTTACTTTGTGGCCCACGTAGGAGCGGAGTCCCCTGTGGCCCAGGTAGGAGAGGAGTCCCCTGTGGCCCAGGTAGGAGCGGAGTCCCCTGTGGCCCAGGTAGGAGCGGAGTCCCCTGTGGCCCAGGTAGGAGAGGAGTCTCCTGTGGCCCAGGTAGGGACGGTCTTCCCTGAGGCCAGGTAAGGGGAGGAGAGGACCAGCATGTTGACACAGCCACTAGTTAAAGTTTGATGTCCACTAGAGAGTTTGGTGGAGGTACTCTGTTTACTCCTGGTAGGGAATACAAAATACTGTTCTGTACTGAGGACTTGTTGTTGTTAATGTAGAAGCACAAGCTCATCTTACCTAAGAAACAATACGAAATTCTATTATACTTTTCAAGATCGATTATATTTGAATGCTCTTCAAATTCAATGGCACTTATTGCTACCAAGAAATGAATAGTGTATTACGTGTCGAGTGGAATTAGTTGTATTAAGTAAATATTATCTAAGTGTAGAACAGACCGTTGTGTTATAACTTGAGACAACTTTAAAGTTTATTGTTGTTTTTAAAAAGTAACAATATTGATCTACCGGTGTACAATACATTACAGGTTCTAATGTATGTTTACGTACAACGGAAAATAAAGCCGTGTTCATCCAGTTGAAGCAACCCAGGTCTGTATTCTTAAAGAACTAAATTCTTTAATAAAAAATCTAAGTAAAACAGTTAATAAATGGACGACAGCTTTGCCGCGTTAATAAAAGAAAGAATGAAGACATACGGCTTCTTCCAGTCCTGTGGGGGAAGAGGGAAATTAACGAAGTCAAAGAGGGACGTCGTGAGAAAAATGACTAGAGTGCGGCGGTGACATTCATCAACTTTGACAGCCACAAGTCTGCCGAAATTTGGTTGCTAAATGTGGGGAGACGGCGAGGCAGGCGGCGCGGCGAAACGGTGTGAAGGTGGTGGTGAGGAGAAATGGTGCAGTGTAACTCAGCCTACATTTGGAAGTTCAGTGGGAAATCTTATGGGAAGAAGACTGTTCAAGTGATAGGAGAGAACAGGTGTTGTAAACATGTTAGCAGTCAATACTTAAAGAATAAAATAATAGTCGCTACAAGAAGTACTGTATATAAATATAAATTCGATACTAAATGGCATCACTATATTCAGGTTCACGCTCAATTCCTCAGACCAACTGTTCCGAAAAACCAATTTCATGCATTTGTAGAGAACTTGATTTTTTTTCCCACGAGGATTAAAATATTCATGAGTAAATACTTGCTGATGTGCGGAAGGTGTTGTGGGTAATCGGATTGATTTTACCTTCTAGTGTGCTTTACCATGTCAGACAAAAGCACGCTATCCCAGCCTGCTCTCCTGATTCCACACGCGCCTCACCACACTCGGGGCTATTAAGGAGAAAGCGAAAAGAATGAAATAAGAACGGTGGTTTTCTCATGATAGCAACACTGCACCTTTACCAGTCACCTGAAATAAAGAGGCGCCATCGGAGAAGAGAATCAAGTATACAGTACGAAAAAAATTATATTGAATTTAGAAAAGATAAAACATTGTATGTTGAAATATCAAGATATCTAAAACTTACCGAAACGAGAGCATGACTAGAAAACGGGAAGATCTTATTTTTGAGAACGCCATGTAATCCATTGCTAATTTTTTTTTGTCTTCACCTCTACGATGGAGAGGTAGGGGGAAATGTTACTTCGTTGCGTCAACGTCTCTGTCCGAGTCTGTGTTAACTCTCAGATTCATTAAAGAGGCGAACTTCATTATCAGTGATTAATTACCGTAAGTATTTTGCCATCCAGAGGAAGCCTTTTGTGGTTTATTGGTGTATCTTGTATGTACTTTACGTTTTGAAAGTATGTCAAAAATTTTCTTCTAAAGTGTTTCATCAAAGTCAAAGTGGGTCCCATAGGCATGACTGCCAGTTAGGGACAGTGTGGATGCAGCATACTGAATACTAAACCTTCGGTACACAAGGAGGCAGCATGACTGGTACTGCACCCGACAGCATGCACTCCCACAGGTTGTAAACTTAGGTACCCGTTTACAGCTGGTTGAAATGGGAGTGCCCGAGATCGAGTCACGGAACAAGAGGCGAGCGCTGTATCCCCTTGACCACCGCATTCCAGATATATGTTCTTAATATATGTGTACACAGTGAGTTACTTATTCCTTGAGATGAACAAGGTAAACAAGATAATTTGTTGTGGATGTATTAAGACGTTCTCTTGTAAAACTGAATCAGGATATTGTGTGTGCTTTAGGAAATAACTAAAAATAGTTCAACATAAATATCAATAAGTAAACAAATAGATTACATTCTGGCCTGGCTGGGTTCCTGCATCTCATATTTAAGGACATTAATTACTCGCCTCCCGTGTGATGCTCATATATAATTGAAGTTTTTAGGCATGGTTCCTCAAGAAATTGAAATGTGTCCGTGAAACTTGAAACAGTTGTGTATCTGACATTTGTAATTAAACTATTAAAGAAGACTCATCATGTGACTAATTGACAAATTATGTAAAATATTGCTGTTGAATTTTTTTAATATTCTGTATACTATATTTAACTGCGTAATATGAAATGTTTCGTATATATAATATATATATATATAATATATATATATATATATATATATAATATATATATATATATATATATATATATATATATATATATATATATATATATATATATATATATATATATATATATATATATATATATTTAACAATAATCGCAACTGTCCAATCACATTTTGTCAAGGAGTCGGATATATGTAATTATACAGTAATGTATCTTAACAGCGCGTCGGTGACTGTCACTGTGAGACAGGAGGCTCTCCATCTTAAAGGGTATTTTCTCCCTTATGGCAACAGCTTGGAGGCGCCTTCTCGTTATGTTGCCAGGGGTTGGATTGACAACCTAATACAAGTTCGGAGACTGCAGACCGTAAGAGTAAAAATGCTTTTGATAAATCATAACACTGGTTTGTGGGATTTAATGTTCCTTAGTAGTGACGTGAAACCTTTACCTAGTAAGATAGCAATATTTTATATGGTGGTTTAATGACGATAATTGTCCTTGAAGCATGGAGTAATTAACAATTGAAGGATTTTTATTTTATTTAGAGATAAATATAACTTGCGAACACAAAAGGTTTCGTCTTGTTGTAATGTAATAATACTGTATCATGGTCTGATCTGTAAATAGTTAAATATAAACTTTTGAAAATAAAGGACATGATAAATTTGTGTGTTAAAATACAATAAATATGGTGTAAGATCCATCTGGGTTGAATTACTATTCCTTTTGGCTTGGAGAAGCCAAATTTTTGTATCTCATGTACTTAATTTTGATTATACGAACTTTGCCAGGAGTTTAGATATTTGATATTGTAAACGTTCCGACAGAATGAGGAAAAACTGTTGAGTGTTAATTTAAGTTAAAACCCAATATTAAATTGTAAACAAAAATTTGTTTGCATTTGATTTTCGGGGATAAAACATAATAATGGTGAAGTCATTGTGGGGATTTTTGAACATTGATGAGATATCGTGTTAAAGACCATATGTGCGACCTTTGAGTTTTCTATAGGACATTTCACATACAATATTTGAAGTCAGAGGTGTATTTGGTAGACTTCACACCAGCACAGGAAAGACTCATATACTGGTGAGACCTTTATTTGTTGACTACCAGCTGGCGTTTGTGGTTACTTCTAAGAGTTTCCAAGTTGATATGTAACGATGTACAATTATCTTAGTAACTGATGTCTAAGCATTGTATTAATGCCCCGTAATGAAACATTAGCTCTGTATTCTTTTCTAGATAATGTTGATATTGTAGGTAGAAGTTGTTGATACAGTTAAAAACTAATAAACATAATTTGATTATGATTAAAAAATTATTTTGTATATTGATTAGTGTAATTCCATGGGCTTGTATATAAATATTTACAGAATCAGGAATAAAGTCATGATCTACAGGTACGTACCAGTTTGTATTGCCTGGTAACTTTTTATACGTGGAATACTGATTATGTTTATTCATTCTTGGACCTTTATATCACATAATGATTATTTTAGTGATCACACCACACGAATCTTCGATCTGTAATACGGGTTGTATAAAGCTCAGCACTCGGCAGCTTGTATGGTATATAGGCAGCATTAAGCGGCTTGTGTGGTATGCAGGCAGAACTAGGAGCTTGTGTTTCATGCAGGCTGCACCAGGTAGCTTTTGTTGCAGTTTGTGTGACATGCAGGCTGCACTATACAGTTTGGGTTACATGTTTCGTTTTTTCTTCTTTTTACAGGATTAGCCCACCAGGGCATAGGTCAATGATAATAATAATAATAATAATAATAATAATAATAATAATAATAATAATAATAATAATAAAGGTTCATAAATAAATACAAAAGTTTAAAAATAGATCAATAGTGAGAAACGATATATTTATGTTGTGTTGTCAAAATAACAGAACCAATTGAAACTCTGCAATTGTGTTGTAAATGAGGCAGAAAGTCAGATTAGCAACCTGGGACTTGGTCACAATTTTTGTGATGCCATATGGCAACAGGGTCTACCATTAGACAATACATTATGCTTCCAATATCTTCCCAGGCGGTAGTACCTCCCTGTTTGGTAGCTGCACTATCAGCTAATGTGGCATGGGTGCAGGACTAAGTAGGTTGTGTGATATGCAGGCACAACTAGGAAGCTTTTGTGACATGCAAGCAGCACTAGGCAGCTTGTGTTTCTTGCAAGCAGTACTAAGTAATTGTGTTGCATGCAGGCAGCAGTAAGTAACTTGTGCTGCATGCAGGGAGCACTAAGGAACTTATGTTTCATGCAGGATACTTTAGGCAGTCTGTATGGCATACAGGCAGCACGAGTCAGCTTTTGTGGCACGTTAAGAGGTCCAGGTAGTTTATATGGCATGCAGGCAGCAGTAGGCAGTCTCTTTGGCGTGCAGCACCAGCAGGCAGTTTGTGTTAGATGCAACACCAGGCAGCATGTGTGGTATGCAGCATCAGGCATCATGCGTGGTATGCAACATTAGGCATCATGTGTGGTGTGCAGCAATAGGCAGTCAGTGTACCCAGTGACCGTCTTGAATCGCGCTACACATTTACAGCCTCATTTAAGAGGTTACCTTTGTTATTACTGACAGCAACCCTGGAGCGTGGGTCGGGCGGTCACTACCGTTTGTGTCTATGTATGTAATAAACCATGTAGTTCCTAGCATATTACTGGAGCGAAAAGGGCTTTAACGATCAACTGGAAATATAAATTATAATTTTGTCAGCATAATGAGTAAAGTATTGCTAAAGTATGATCGATTATACTGCAAATAACGTCACAGCTTGATATCCGGCCGTGGCCACTGAGAAGTTTGAATGTGCAACAGACTGGTTTGGAAAAAAATAAAAGAGACGATGAAAAGATCATTTTGTTTAAGGACTTCCTAACTATTTCCTACACCAGAACTTAAGTGTAATTGAATTAAATATTGCCAGTTTCTTTAACTTATTTCCCTTAATATTTTCTTAATTTTTCATATAGTTCAACAGATCCATCAGGGTTTATCTTGGGTTATCGTAGTACGTGAGAGTAGTGAACTGTTTGTAGCTATTATTAACGTGGTGTACGACAGTTGGTTATTTATCCCCAGCTACGTACCTACAGTGGACAGGGGATGGTAGCGAATTCAGTTATCATTTATAATTTTTTTTAGTGATTTCTGAAAGTCCAAGCAAAATTCCTATTAGAGTTCAGCTATACCCCATTGAACACAAATGTGGTGGTGTGTCTCCCTTCACTCACAGGGTCTTTGATGGAGTATGAGAGCAAATGTGGTAAGGAAAGGTTCTCCAGATTGAGTTTGGCTTCCTTGATGGAATGTGTTCACGCCTGGATGAAGTGTGCACGCAACACTCGCTAGACATTTTTTCTTCTAAACTCAAGTTCGTAATTGTATGGAAAACACACACACACACATTTACTAGTACTTACCCATATATATATATATATATATATATATATATATATATATATATATATATATATATATATATATATATATATATATATATATATATATATATATGTATATATATATATATATATATATATTGGGTACTTTTAAGTATATGAACTAGACTACCAGAATCATTGGTGATATCTTCCTTTAGGTTTAGAGCAATACATATCATTAGTGAAAGCTTCACGCTAACTGGAGGGTAAAATAGATTTCGGTGATTCACGCAGTCAGGCAGGATAGAGGTGCTAAATTCAGCTAAAAACTATTCATAAGTTTGTGTAAGAATACTAACAATAAGTTTCGAGAAGTGAAATATATCAAACGAATCGGATGTGCATTTTATACATATGAAAGGCTTGATTGTGCACACCTTACATGGATGACGTTTTAAAAATCCTGGTGATAATAGAGTGCTCTTCTTTAGTGATTACTGAGAGAGTGATGGTGGTGGTCTACATATTAATAAATCAGAATGTGGCCACTCGCCCATGTGTTGAGCCTCTGGGGCATCAAACCTGAATGAAGGCTGACGAAACTTTACCCAAGTTGAAGCATAACTTTGGCACTAAGTTAACCGACGGACAGCCCAGGCGAACTGTTAGACTGTCTGAGAGACGCAACGAGAGAGTAAAGGTGGAAGGATGAGGCCAAGTACGATATTAATCTTACTAGCTTGAACATAGAAAATGTTAAGGAAAATATATATATATATATATATATATATATATATATATATATATATATATATATATATATATATATATATATATATATTAGATAATGTGAACATGATTATTCTTGGACACAACTGATATTGATAAAGAAATATTAAATAGACTAATAAGAAATGCTCAGTACTGCCATATTGTTTCTGACCAATAAAACTTCTTGTGATAATCGGGATTTTGGTCTGTTCTAGTACATCAACCTATATCAGTGTTTGCTAATAATTATTCCGTGTTTTGTGTAGGCATGTTTAATAACAATTCGGCGTCCTCAGAGCTAGGGTTTTGAGAATACACCAACTTGAAGAGTGTAAATTATACAACTTTATAAGTTTTAATTAAAATAATATGCATTTTACCGTATAATGTAAAGTTATGAATTAAATACGACTATGATAACAACTTCGTACAGACTTGTGTGGTGAATAATATTCACCACTGTTATGTTTGATATTATCAGACATAACCGCCTTAGATAAGATACTCAAATGTGAGTGTAAGTTTACAGTTATACTGTAGATGTGACGATCTTTCGCTGATCTCCTCACTGTGGTGTATAGGTATATAAAGCTCTTACTGTATTTTTTACTCTAGGAGGCTTGTCCGCCAGGGAGCAAGGCGAATATGGTGCATTGCATGCAACACTGATACCAAAGTCTAATTTTACCAAGTCAACCCATTTCGAGTCGAAAATTCGTCCTTCCCCACGCATGACGTCATTTGGCCGGCAGCCCGAGGGGTGGTCTGGGTGGGACCTCAATTACCAGCTGGCCGCTTTGGTGCGGAAGTCTTTGACAATGCCTGATAAATGCTCCGTAATGGACGAATTGACGGTTTTGGGTAAACACAAGAAATACACTCTGCCACGCTCGTAGAGTGATGTGGTATATATAATTTGTAATAAAAGTTTAAAGTCATGCTATAATAGTCGATTTAAGTTTATTTCTCTAGAAACGGGGCCGCCATTTGCAATGACGTAACCAGTTTCCCTATCAAACTCACAGCTGCGGAGTCGACTGTTTTGGTCCCTTTATGGTTAAACAAGGCCGGGCCCGGGCGAAAAGATGGGGATGCTTGTTTACATGTATGGCCACCCGAGTTATACACCTGGAAGTCCTCACCTCACTGGACACAGACTCATTCATCAACGCTATGACGAGGTTCGCATCCTGCAGAGGACCTCCCAAGCGCATCAGATCCGACAATGGAACCAACATGATTGGAGCGAACAGAGAACTTCAGGAGGCGGCGAGTAAATGGAACAGCAGTAACAATGTTAGGAACACACTCTTGCAAAGACAAATAGAATGAGAGTTCAACCCTCCGACTGCCTCTCACATGGGTGGAGTATGGGAGCGTCAGATCCGCACGGTGAAGAAGGTTCTCCAGGGGATGATGGGCACACAGGTACTAGACGTCGAGCGACTCAACGCCCTGTTCTGTGCCGTGGAAGAAATCGTCAACGGGAGGCCCATCACCCCAGTATCCGACGACCCGAGAAACCTAGAAGCACTCACTCTGCTTCACCTACTGCGAATGCACGCGGGAACCCTGACCACTGGAAGCGATCAGTCCATAGCAGAAGCATACCGACGAAAATGGAAGCATACCCAATTCATTGCAGACCAATTCTGGAAGAGGTGGGTGAAGGAATATCCCCGACACTCCGGCAGCGACAGAAGAACTTCCGGGCGCACCCCAACTTCCGTACTGGGGACATCGTCATCATATCTGGACATCCTCTCCCAAGGAGCCAATGGATGCTGGGATTGGTATTGGAGGCGGTACCGGGTGATGACGGCTTGGTGCGGCGTGCCAAAGTAAAGACGAAGAACTCAGTGTTAATATGTCCAGTAGGGTGTGTCATACGGAGGCGAATTTTTTTTTTTGAGTTTGAAAAATCGGCCTATGTATTAATAGTCTGGATTCTATGTGCCAAATCATGTGATATCTTCCAGATTTGAAAAGTTTTCATTTTTTGCTAGGTAAATTTTAACTTGAAATCTTATGAAAATTCGATATTCACCTTTTACCAACACCACTAAATAGCTTATTTAAGTAAAAGTAAATGTATCAAAATTTAATTTATTGGGATGAAAATGATCCAGAATAGTGAAACAGATAGTCTTGACACATTTATTAAATTTAATATTCCTTTAGAAAAACAAAATCATCAAATACAAACCGGTTTTACTACTATGACCCGGTGTTGCTGCACACCATAAGAACATGTCTTTCTTGCTTCTCGGCACCTCATCACCTCCTGCTGACCACCTGAGCTCAGATGTGCCTTCCCTCCTCTCCTGGCTGTACACGTGACTGCTGGCTCAGCTCACTTGCTGTACTGGCATCTCTATACTCTGGATTAATGCGAGGGCCAGGCAGAGACATGCACTCAAGTTGTCAGGAAAACTCTGACTTAGCGAACATTAGGTGGGGCTGCAGGTAGAGGGAGCTCACTGCCAGCCTGGATGTTATCCAGATCTATGAGATCAGTGGGGTCTTGGCACTAGATTGACTTCAGAGTCTTTGACCTGAAGAATCGTCACCAACTGATTCGTCATACCCAGATCACTCGCCAAGTCTCATATCCAAGATCTTTGACTGCCACTCTTCTCTCCTCCTCATCCTTACCAGAGCGTGTCTGCAGAACTGCCTCAGGATGAGCATACCAGGGAAGATCTCCTCACAGTCTGCTCCACAATCTGAACAACTTTGCTGGCTGGGCTCCTCCAGAATCAAGCTGGAAGAGAACATGCCTCGGACCTTCGGAGAACAGTGGCTTGACCTTGGTGTTGAACCAATTTGGCAAGTAGACACTCACGATGAATTGGACAATAAGTCTCGGGTTGTGAAGCTGGTTCCTTTCAGTTTATGATGAAGCGACCCAAATTCTGCAGAAGACCTGAGAGCCGTTTAGCAGGCCACCTAGAATGTGAGACTGGACCTATCTGCGGGTAAGCAAGTCATAAGGCATGACCCCAGTTTTGATGGCACTGCAAATCATGTAACCATAGTACTGTGGTCAGTACTCAGGTCGTCAATGACAGTATGTACCCTTGCAAGCTCAGCAGGTGGAGGGGCCAACTGTGCTGATTTTTCAAAGCTCGGATTTATTTCTAACTCAGTGGCAGGAGTCAGCATCTTGCCAAGGACCAGATCATCTGTTGTTTGAAGAATCTTGCCATCCAGCTCCTGGATCAGATGTCTGAGTGGCAACTCGTTGGTGTGGAGGTCACAAACAATCCCAGATAGCTTCTCCCAATCTTCCGCTCTATCCACTGCTGACCCCCTTGCCACCCTGTGTTACGTGTTGGTGCTGTCCTCCAATGGCCTGCAGGGTCTGGTCTACGTTCCTCTCTGAGCCAGTTCACAATGTTTATCTGCCACTATCTCAGCTGGTTTCCTGATGTCATCTTTCTCTGGAGTGAAATGCAAATACTTCCCTCCTGGTTTACTGCAGCAGGAGTGAGTGTTCCTCCTTCACCATGGCAGGGAACAACTTGTCAGAATCTCCAACAGGTGTCATCCCTTTTCCCCATCAAAGAACAAACAATTGGTTCCATTTTCTCTTATCCCTTATCAAACTCCTCTTCTGGAGTTGCAGCAAGTTTCTCCTGAGCTCTCTTAACTTTGTTGCCAGTGATCTATCACCAGGTGAACATCATCAGGTGTTATCAAACCACCGTCAATCCAGGCAGCTGTTGCTATCTCTGCAGTTTCTCTGAGACCAGTGTGGTGTCGCATGCTGGCCAAACTATGCTCCAGGATATCTTTCCTATTTCGAATCTTATGCCTGGAAGGTTTGGGATCGTGTTACCTGGGTTAGGGACAAGTCACCATTCTCCTAGTCCTTTGGATCAGCCATGGGGAGATCATTAAACTCTGAATCAACAGCTCCAATCATCGGCCCTTTTTACCTCACCCTGGGCCTTCTCCAAAAGTCTCTCTTTTTCTCAACAACTCTTGCCTCTTCTGTCTCTCTGTGGCAGCCTCCTGTCTCTTGGACTCCGGAGCCTCTTGGCTAGAAATCACTTGAGCCCCTATGCTGCCAGTCTTCTCTCTCTGTGCTTTGACAAATGCCAGCTCGATCACAGGAATCTTCAGTTCACGCTTGCAAATACAGGAGATGTGGGCCTCAGTTCACGTCGCATCAAACTCAGGACCCAGAGAACAATTGGGCACTTGCAAATGGTATATCAAAATAACTGGTCCAGTTGCTTGTAGCTGTCCTTAACTGCAAGTTTTTCCTCTCCCCAAGAGGAATCTCTTGCCTTTTCCCAACTGGCTAGCAGTCTCTCCACTAAATCTTCTTCTGACTTGTTGTAGCTGGAGGCTTGAACCAAAACGTTAGCCAGGAGATTGTGCTATTCTTAGAACATCCTTGGTCATATCACTGAAGTAATGTCTTTGTTTGTGTAAGCTCTTTGGTTCTTTTACTGGTTGCCTGAGTTAAAACACCGTATCTCAGTATCTCTACTCCAATGTAGGCAACTCCATTTGGAGCTCTCTCTCCCAGACCCAAGATAGTGACTGAGATGGCTGGATTTTTAGTTCCTCGTCTGACTGGTAACCATCATAAAATATTATCAACTTACCAAATCATCCCAGAATCTGAAACAGAAAAAAATATTGTTAGTTGGGTTGTTGTTAAAGAATGAAGTCAAGCTTAATGTTCACTATTTAATTGTAATGCACTAATGCAGCTGTACGTTAGATTTTCGATAAATTTCATAAAATTTACCTAGCAAAAGGTTGCAAAATATTAGTAATTATTCTTTTTATATACACAAAAATCTACCAAAAAGTGATGAATTATTAGTTTAGCTGATCTTCCCTCCTATGACACACCCTAATGTCAGTGACAAAGCTCTGCCTATTGGAAGTCGGAAGTGAGACTTCCCGGCAGACAATGGGTTTCGACCAAGCTCAACAAGGAGAGTGTTACCGCCACAGTAGGATAAACTAGAGGATAGAGAAAAGCGGGGGGCAGGAGAGAGACAGAGGACTGTTGACAACGAGCTTTGCTGAAGTGTTAAGTGTGAAACAGATGGCCTCGCCTCTGGCTAACAACTCGACTAGTCTCTAGCCGTCCAGTGAGCCATCAAGTCAGGGAGTTAGTAAGTCCTACAAAAGAACCGAAACACGTAAGTTTTATAAGGTTTAACACCCTACTCTACTCAAATATATTATATTTAGTCGTTAATAGTGAAGGAACGTACGATTGAATTAATTATCTCATACGTAACATATGTAATTTTTAATCTGCAGGTTTTGACCGAATAAAGATCAATCCAGTCCTACGTACATTGGGCGGTTACATATACTATGCTCTTAATGATGATGATGTTAACAAAAGGTGAGACTTTTTTAAGTTTGATTATCTTTTGTTGTGTAGACGCAACGCAGCACAAAATGTATATTAGATAACTATATTAATTACAATAGATTCCCTGCTATTCTCGTATAATGTACAGGGTATATATATTTAGTGGGAGAAAACTTTTTTCTCTTTTTAACCTCAGACTAAGGATATTTATGCCCATTAGATATCAGTCATTGTTTCTTCTCATTTCTGTGGTGTTCAGTCTTATGTATAGCAATTATCAGAGGACGACAAGTAGGAATGTTAGAAATAGCTCATCATTTCGATCTGGCTGGGACTATTCATAGGGAATGGAAACGATATTATTTAATTGAAACGAATTTTTCTCTATTATTTCACTTTGTAGTTATATGCTATAAATAAAATTTCCCGTGTTTTCATAATTTAGAGATTATTTCTCTTAATGTTATACAAAATCTGCGTATGTTAGTGTGCACGAGGGATAGTTATGGTAAAGATCAGTAATATGCTACATTGTCTTGAAGCGTTGTAGGAAAGTATAACACTCTAATTTTCTTGAGCCCTTTGATAGAAATATATTAAATTCTGTTTTACAAGGTTTTCGCAGGTTATTCGGTAAAACGTATTTGGGATTCAATGCAATTTTGTATAGAGCCTCTATCATGTAAACTCTTACCAGATGGTCATCACAGGTGTATCCGCTTTAAGTATCCCTACCAAAAATTGTCACTCTAAGATGTTGTATTTACTAGGGACATGGTTGGAGTCAGCTTTGTCTCTTGATGGTTTTCAGCGGATGGTGTTAACCTTTAATTTATTATTTCCTAAGCTCAGTACGGTTAAGGTAAAAGTTTACTGAGAAACCTGCTCGACACACCTTAACTCCCTGGATATTTGTGTTTTGTAGCAAACTCTGAGTTCACAATTGTTAAGTTTATTAAGTAAGGTCTCAGTGGATCTAAGATTTCTGTAGCTGTCTCTATGAGTAGCCTGTAATAATGAGGACTCGAATTCATGCTCACCAAACAGCCGCCTGATGTTTCTTCGGGGATCTGTGACGTAACTAGTGGAACACTCTGGTAGTTTAGTCGGATGTGGAACACAAGATCAGATGGGATGTTTATTTCATTACGCATTTTGAGTGTTTTGTGAGTGTTTCATTATATTTGGAGCGTTTATGTTTCGTTGTATTTGAGTGTGTGTGTGTGTTTGTGTGTAATAATAATAATATATAATAATAATTAACGGTTTATTGAAAGAGCATGTCAGCCGGAATGCTGAAACTATACAGTTTTTTAATTGGGGAATGGGTCTCTTGATTTACAAATAATATACAAGTAACGTAAGTGATACAAATATGATATATATAATAAGTATGGTGAGAGAAGGTCATGTACTACAGGGCATTTCAACATAGTGACAGTGCAAAAAAGTAAAAAAAAGATTGACTGGGAATTGAATACACTGGTTGATTACAAGTTATTGATAAATTTTTACAATGGTTGGGACTGGGCATTTCTTATAGAAGATCAGTTCGTGCTCATGTATGGGGCTGGATGCGGCGGTTGTGTGGTGTCGAACAGCAATTCTCGGACGAGGATCTCGGACGGTAGTAAAACCGGTGTTGAGGTTGGTGTGAAAGCTTCTCACCAGAATTTGCAGATGAGTCGTGGTGATGGTCAGAAGCCGAGAGGTCAGCGTGTTGACCCCTTCTTGATATATCCAAATAGAAGGGAGAGAATAATCTTGCATGCCTCTTTTGCGAATTTTGATGTTTACGTTGTGGCATTTGGGAAGACGAGTAGGGGAGGCATAGGTGGGCGGGAGTATATGAATGTGGGTAGCTTTGGGGAGCTCAGGCGCAGGAACTCCGGGGACTTAGTCAGCGGGGGAGATGGAGACGGAAACTGGGTTGACAACTTCCACTGACGTGGTTTCCAATTTGGTTTATTTGTCTATGGTGACCGAGGGCTTAGTGGAATCTGTAACCTGGAGTCTGTTGGGACCTAAAAGTAATGGCGGTTGGTGGGATAACGTTGGAGGAGGTTGTTGTGCATAACCATAGTCTTGGCATGATTGGCGGCGGTGACGTGGTTGTTGGTGGCCAGTTTTGGAGACTGTTCAATAAATCCTGAAGGACGGTATAGTCAAGAACTGATTGTTGACACTGGTCCCAATGGTGGAGTCGTCGACATATTTCCAGCAGAGCAGGGGTTTTCTCCTGAGGCATCATTGATAAGCATAAGGAAGCATAGTGGTCCCATCTTGGTGCCTTGAGGACGCCACAGGTGGTGACGCTGGAAGGTGGAACTGACCCTCGGAAGCGTACGGCAAAATCCAGTCTTATAAAGGAAGTATGGTATAAGACTTCTTCTTGAAAACGAATAGACGCATTTGATGATTGATTGGGTCGAAGCCGATTCCGATACCTTGGTGAAGTCAATGAAGGTGACAGCTACAGACGTTTTTCGTTTTTCAAGATGACGGTTTATGTAGTCGAGAAAGCTATCAAGACAGTGAGTGGTGGAGGAAGTTTTCATATTACCAAATTGCTGAGGGTCTACGACTCCTGCAATATCAGCATAAGCCCAGTCAAACACAAAACTTTCACAGATTAAGCTGGGTATTGGGGTGATTGCAATGGGTCGTAGTTCATTTATGGATTGTGGGCTGGTTGACTTGTGCACTGGTGACACATATGAAATCTTCCAGTCAGCTGGGCATCTGGCTTGACTGAGGGAAGCATTGATGATGGAGTAGAGGGGCTTAGCTAGCTCCCGGGAGAACTCCTTGAAGAATTTCATTGGTAAGTCAATTGGGGTCATGGAGCGTTTAAACTTCAGTTTGTCCAGACGTTTTGCTTCTTCAAATTCTTCTACTAAGTCAGTGGGAAAGGGGTCTGGTAGGTAAGCAGGGAGACTGGTTGTGTCAAGCCGAGGGAGCGTCTGGCATCTAGTAGCGAAATGGTTATTTGATTGCTCAGCTGCGTCAACATTAGTGAGATGGCTAAGGAAGAGGAGGAGGCGTGTCGTGTTGTTTAGTCCACAGAGTTCTTTAAGCTTACCATACCACTGACTGATGTTGGTCTGCTTCAGGTGTTACAATTTGGTTGGGTAGTGAGACTTCTTTGCAGTGCGTATTTCGCTAATGACTCGATTGCGAAGGGACCTGTAGCGGTTGTGGTCATTGAGATAAAAGGCTCTTGTCTCTCTGTTGCATAAGTCTTTTGATCCGAGGTGTGATCCAGGGCAAGTCAGGTGGGTTAGGTCTGACGGACTTCTCGGGGAAAAAGTGGTGTGTTGGTATAATTTATCCATTTGGTGTCCACGTCATCCACACTAAGTACTTCAGTCCAGGGATGGTGAACTATCCACTGCCCGAAGAGACGCACTGCAGAGTCAGTAATCGGCCTGTAGATCTTGATGTAGGGCTCTCTACTTGAGTTGGAGTGGCAGCTGGGGACCAGAGTACTGATAGGTGTGTGCTACACCCGATAAGAGGCATTGGTTGAGGTGGTTGGTACTGGTCCGCTAAATCGGTTAAGATAAGGTCAAGGGTATTTTGACCATGTGTGGGGAAGTTCACATCTTTTGATAGTGACAGCTGGTCTTGGATATCAGTGGTGTCAATTTCATTATAATCTCCGCATAATACTAACCTGGCATTTGGGTCCCTAACTGTGAGGTGGGTTGACGTGGTAATGAGGTGATTGATAAGAGTGTATCTGGTGGGTGAGCGAGGCGGATGGTATGACACGCAGATTGTGATAGAAGCAGCGTGGCGTGGGTGGGCCCATGGCACAACACGTACCCATAATGCCTCCATATCTGCTGGGACTTGAACATCTAGGCGTGACGGGCGTAAGTCATCTTGACAGAAGAGGGCAACCCCCCGCGTCCATGTGAACGAAGGTGATGAAAGAGATGATATCCCTCAATATGATATGTTTCAGGCACGGTCTTTCAGGGATGGGTTTCTCTGGTTTCCTAGTGGAGGTTATGGTCCTAATGGGCTTTTGTTTATGACGTCCCTTTCTATGGCTGCGCACATGGAATATGTTCAGTGACTTGAGTCGCGCGATAACACTGCCATCAGGATAACCATTCCCACGCTTTAGAAGGTACAGAGAGCAACGGGAGTAAGTAATTGGTGGCCATCTGTTAATATCTGTCCTTGTGGACGGACGGAAGTGTTTGTCGCCGACACAGTATCCACGATATATGTAAACACCGCGGTGGTCCTTGTCACTGGCACTTTGAAGGTGACCGACAAAGTGCCCACTAGCTGGTATTACACTGCTGTGTTTTTGTGCTTTTCCTTGGAATGCACTATCGGAACACTGTTTGGTAATCAATCATTGCACTGATCACTTGAATGTTTTGTTGAATAAATCTCGGTGTAGTAAGGCTGGTAGGGCGTTTGGATATAGCAGGGGAAGGGGGGGGGGGGTCATGGCCAAACAGACTCGGCCTGGCTGCCAAAACCAGGAGCGCCTTCAGGGCACGTCTTGTCTCACTGATGGTTGACATGTGTGTGTGTGTGTGTGCCTGGAATACAGAAGTCGTGGGATCCTTAACTTATAGCACTGCTTTTTTTAATTTGGTTCGGATTTAAGTTACATATGAGCTTGTGAATAAAACCTCTTTGTCTCTCCCTCTCTTTCTCTCTCCGCCATATATCGTAATCCCCGTCCTCCTAATAATTCAACTCTGTGGATTTGAATGGAAAGTTGAGCCTCAAATTGAATGTCTCGCGACGCTGGATTACCATAATTTCGTCTCCTACTTTCACTGTGGTGGCTGCTTTATCTCACCTTTGGCTTTGCCCTCACCACAGAAAATAAGTGACATTTTATTTTTTTATGTCACCCTGTCTTATGTCACTTTTTTTTTCGCAGGTTTTTCTTCCTCTTGCCGTAATTTCTCCATCTTTATCTCTCCTTCTCTCATGTTGTGCTTTTGTTTCTGTATTTCTTATCATGTTTGTGCGTTAGCACTGTATACTTTGTATGGGTGTTCCTGTGTGAATGTGTTTATATGAGAGTTCATTTAGACTACAGTATACATACGATGTAGGATAAGCAATAATTATGGATATACACGAAAAACGGTTCTCAACCTATGGATTATAACAAAAGCTTAAGAAACAAAACTTGACATCTTTAGTCCTTCACTCCCTCGGGGAGGGTGATGCTCTCCACAATGTGTCAGACACCAAGCGTTAGCAATACAAGTGATCTAAACGTCGACTGTCAGTCGTACACTTCATTGTTGGACAGGAAGGACTCGAAATTGAAGATTTTGTATAAGTGGAATTGGTAGTTGGCAGCGTATGCAGGAAAAGTTCCAGAAGACCAATTATCATAGAGTGTATGAACTCACGAAATGTGTAGACACTTTAGTGGCCAACGAAGACTTGAGAAAGAATATTGTGGAAGTTTATGTGTGTGTGGTATTTCTCTAGAGTGCAAAATGGTGCTTGTCAAATAATTTTTTTCGCACGGGATTGTCAGCTTGTCCAAACTTTGGTACCGAGCCTCTCGTCCAAGCAGTAAGTTGTCTGGGTTATTCATAATAGCGAGACCCACCACCGTCAGCCAGAACCACCATTGTCATCCTGAACAACCACCGTCAGCTCAAACAACCACCGTCAGCCAGAACCACTACTGCCAGCTAGAACCACCACCGTCAACCCAAACCACCACCGACAGCCTAAACAACTACCGTCAGCCAGAACCACCATCATCAGCCTGAACCACCATCATCAGCCTGAACCATCACTGTCAGCCTGAACCAACACCGTCAGCCTGAACCATCACTGTCAGCCTGAACCAACACCGTCAGCCTGAACCATCACGGAAGATATATACCGGGTGTGGTAGTTGTGGCATTAAGTCCCCCCTCGTTAGTTGTGCCCACTGCTTTGACTTATTTGTTTTCTATAATCACGTCTCACTTGTGGTTCAATGTGTGAATTGGTGATGTTATTGTTGCAGTTGCACTCTTAATGTTAATGTGATGTCATGGATTTCTGGTATGATATCTTATATATATATATATATATATATATATATATATATATATATATATATATATATATATATATATATATATATATATATATATATTGTCACTTAAAGTTAAAGTTGGACGTAAGGCACCTTTTTTGGGGGGGGGTTGCTTGGGCTATGATTAGAATTACATTACAAACACTTTATGAGAGTCTACCCGCTGACTGTCAACTGTTACTCAGGGGAGGGTGATCACTGCTGGCGTACCTGTACCTACTTCTGGTGTGTTCAGATTCATATCCATTTTCTGTATGTTCCCATCTCTGATGTGGTTGCACACATTCTTCGTAGCTCTATCCTTTTCTGCTCTGTTAAAAGCCATTATATTTTCTGTTATATCCATTTCTGATGTGGCTGTACCCACTTCTCGTGTGGCTGTACACAGTATTCACCTACGGTGTGATAATAGCTGACTTTGCGGACACTACCTTCAAGCCATTGTTTTAAATTCGTATTGTGAGTTTCTCCAAATTCTCGTTGCCTATGATGGATTTCAGTAACAAAACGAGGGTCCATGTCATACATGTCCCACGTCACACCTGTCAATAACACTGACCCGGGTGCCGCCCATCGACACTCTGCAGTGTTTCCTCCTCACCTCGTCACTGATAGAGTTATTTTGGGTTTTCTTATTCTGTGTATTTCGTTTCTCACACTGTTGAGTCTTATAATAATACCAGCTGTCATGTGTTCTCTGTCACACTGTTGAGTCTTATAATAATACCAGCTGTCATGTGTTCTGTCACACTGCTGAGTCTTATAATAATACCAGCTGTCATGTGTTCTCTGTCACACTGTTGAGTCTTATAATAATACCAGCTGTCATGTGTTCTCTGTCACACTGTTGAGTCTTATAATAATACCAGCTGTCATGTGTTCTCTGTCACACTGTTGAGTCTTATAATAATACCAGCTGTCATGTGTTCTCTGTCACACTGCTGAGTCTTATAATAATACCAGCTGTCATGTGTTCTCTGTCACACTGTTGAGTCTTATAATAATACCAGCTGTTATGTGTTCTGTCACACTGCTGAGTCTTATAATAATACCAGCTGTCATGTGTTCTCTGTCACACTGTTGAGTCTTATAATAATACCAGCTGTTATGTGTTCTGTCACACTGCTGAGTCTTATAATAATACCAGCTGTCATGTGTTCTCTGTCACACTGTTGAGTCTTATAATAATACCAGCTGTCATGTGTTCTCTGTCACACTGCTGAGTCTTATAATAATACCATCTGTCATGTGTTCTCTGTCACACTGTTGAGTCTTATAATAATACCAGCTGTCATGTGTTCTCTGTCACACTGTTGAGTCTTATAATAATACCAGCTGTCATGTGTTCTCTGTCACACTGCTGAGTCTTATAATAATACCAGCTGTTATGTGTTCTCTGTCACACTGTTGAGTCTTATAATAATACCAGCTGTTATGTGTTCTGTCACACTGCTGAGTCTTATAATAATACCAGCTGTCATGTGTTCTCTGTCACACTGTTGAGTCTTATAATAATACCAGCTGTCATGTGTTCTCTGTCACACTGCTGAGTCTTATAATAATACCAGCTGTTATGTGTTCTCTCACACTGCTGAGTCTTGTAACCAGCTGTCATGTGTTCTCTCACACTGCTGAGTCTTGTAATGCTGTCTCTGTCACACTGTTGAGTCTTATAATAATACCAGCTGTCATGTGTTCTCTGTCACACTGTTGAGTCTTATAATAATACCAGCTGTCATGTGTTCTCTGTCACACTGCTGAGTCTTATAATAATACCAGCTGTTATGTGTTCTCTGTCACACTGTTGAGTCTTATAATAATACCAGCTGTTATGTGTTCTGTCACACTGCTGAGTCTTATAATAATACCAGCTGTCATGTGTTCTCTGTCACACTGTTGAGTCTTATAATAATACCAGCTGTCATGTGTTCTCTGTCACACTGCTGAGTCTTATAATAATACCAGCTGTTATGTGTTCTCTCACACTGCTGAGTCTTGTAACAGTAGCAGCTGTCATGTGTTCTCTCACACTGCTGAGTCTTGTAATAGCAGCAGCTGTCATGTGTTCTGTCACACTGCTGAGTCTTGTAATAATAGCAGCTGTCATGTGTTCTCTCACACTGCTGAGTCTTGCATGTCGCAGCAGCTGTCATGTGTTCTCTCACACTGCTGATCTTGTAACAGTAGCAGCTGTCACGTGTTCTCTCTGCTGAGTCTTGTAACAGTAACTGCTGTCAGTCTTGTAATAGTAACTGCTGTCATGTGTTCTCTCACACTGCTGAGTCTTGTAACAGTAGCAGCCTCATGTGTTCTCTCACACTGCTGAGTCTTGTAATAGTAGCAGCTTGTAATGTGTTCTCTCACACTGCTGAGTCTTGTAATAGTAGCAGCTGTCATGTGTTCTCTCACACTGCTGAGTCTTGTATGCCAGCAGCTGTCATGTGTTCTCTCACACTGCTGAGTCTTGTAACAGTAGCAGCTGTCATGTGTTCTCTCACACTGCTGAGAGTCTTGTAACTGTAGCAGCTGTCACGTGTTCTGTCACACTGCTGAGTCTTGTAATAGTAGCAGCTGTCATGTGTTCTCTCACACTGCTGAGTCTTGTAATAGCAGCAGCTGTCATGTGTTCTCTCACACTGCTGAGTCTTGTAATAGCAGCAGCTGTCATGTGTTCTGTCACACTGCTGAGTCTTGTAATAATAGCAGCTGTCATGTGTTCTCTCACACTGCTGAGTCTTGTAATAATAGCAGCTGTCATGTGTTCTCTCACACTGCTGAGTCTTGTAACAGTAGCAGCTGTCATGTGTTCTCTCACACTGCTGAGTCTTGTAATAATAGCAGCTGTCATGTGTTCTCTCACACTGCTGAGTCTTGTAATAGCAGCAGCTGTCATGTGTTCTGTCACACTGCTGAGTCTTGTAATAATAGCAGCTGTCATGTGTTCTCTCACACTGCTGAGTCTTGTAATAGCAGCAGCTGTCATGTGTTCTCTCACACTGCTGAGTCTTGTAATAATAGCAGCTGTCATGTGTTCTCTCACACTGCTGAGTCTTGTAATAATAGCAGCTGTCATGTGTTCTCTCACACTGCTGAGTCTTGTAATAGTAGCAGCTGTCATGTGTTCTCTCACACTGCTGAGTCTTGTAATAGCAGCTGTCATGTGTTCTCTCACACTGCTGAGTCTTGTAATAGCAGCAGCTGTCATCAGCAGTGAAGATAACCATCTCTAGCGCTGCACCAAGTATCATCAACACTCAGTAGACATTACTGTATGTCCTTTGCAGAACTTCAAATGAAAGAATATTACTTTGTTTTAGTTTCCATATTTATAAGTTTCATGTTATTAACACTGACAATGTGTGCAGTTATTTGTTCCAAAAGGCTTTTCTTTTTCTTTTTTTCCTTTGCCTTAAGCCCAAGAGCACTACATACATGGCATTTATCTCCAAAGTTGTCCTTAAGATTGGAATTGTGATGAAATATTCATCGCCTTTCGTCTCATGTTTTCTTAAAAAAAATTATAGCTAACCAATGTAAGCATGGAAAAATGGCCGTAAAGCATTGATGATGATGATGATGATGATGGTGATGATGATTAACAGATACGATTAATATACTATTCCTGGGAAAATTATGTCATGTACCCTGTCTAACAAGTGTATTACTGGGAGCGTTAACCTCTGCCCATTACAAGTGCTTAGGTGAACACTATCACTCGGAATGAAGAGTTAGGACAGTGATATAATTTTTTATGACACTTATGAATTATAGATGTTCGTGTCACTGGTCTTACGGATAATGAAACAAGTGTCGAGTGCTTCTAGTGCATATTAAATGTATGAATTGAAATAACCATTGAGTGTTTTGTAATGGACTTGAGCCACCTGGTTACAAATCTTCTTAATTACGAAATTATCCAGTTTGTACATACCATTACTCAAATTCATGTTGACGGATTCTGTATGTTTATTGAGACTGGATTCTATAATGTTCCTACTGTCAATTGAATTGCAAGGTAATATTGAGGAGGCATAATCCCAGTCAATGCAATGTTTATTATCCCTCAAATGAACAAACAGAGCATTGGATTCCTGGCCTGTCCTAACACTATATTTATGTTCTTTAAGTCTAGTTACAAGATCTTTACCTGTCTGGCCTAAGTAAAACATATTACATTCCTTGCAAGGAACCTTATAAATGCAGCCACCTGTATTGTTGGGGGAGTTCTTGATTAACATTTGTTTAACAGTGCATGAGTTTTTAAATGCCACATTGACGTTCCAGGTTTTTAGTTGTAAAGGAATTTGAGAGAAACTTTTGTGAAATGGTAATACTAAGAGATTCTTATGAAATTCAATTGACAGTAGGAACATTATAGAATCTAGTCTCATTAAACATACCGAATCCGTCAACATGAATTTGAGTAATGGTATGTATAAACAGGATAATTTCGTAATTAAGAAGATTTGTAACCAGGTGAGAAGGTTGGGTCATCCTACCCTCTGACCTGACTATTGACTGCTGCGGTGCTTTTTGAAGATTAGTAGGGTCACTACCTAATAACCTGACTATTGTGGACTTGATCTCACCTTCCTCTGCTGTATATATATTTGCCTTGTTATAAGAACATAAGAAAATAAGGAGTCTGCAATAGGCCGGTTGGCCTGTGCATGGCAGCTCCTGTCGAGAGTTACTACCACTCTATCATCCATGAATCTATCTAGCTTCCTTTTGAAACTTTCCGCGTTCCCGCACTTACTACAAAGTTGCTAAGCTTGTTCCACTCGTCCACCACCCTATTTGTAAACCAGTTCCTTCCTATCTCCCTCCTAAACCTATCACCCTCCTTAGTCTGTACTCACCCCTGAAGATGTGAATTACACGAAAGCGCTTGGGAACTTCGTATTTCTTTTTCCTTGTGGTTATCAGCATATACCTAGATCACGCGCACCTACAGTGATTTACTTGCATATATATATATACATATATATATATATATATATATATATATATATATATATATATATATATATATATATATATATATATATATACACAGCATATATAATTTTTGGGGGGGGGGGGTAAACAACGGATAATTGCGAAATTGGGATAATTAAATTTTTTTTCTCGAAAATTCATACTGATTGTTGTATTAGTGCATAAACACAAACTATAATTGAGTGTTATCTTTACTAACCTAAACTAACCTAACCTAACCTAACCTACACGAACTTAACTTAACCAGACTTTACCTAACCTTCATTAGGAATACTTTTGTTGTGATATGGTATTTAACAACTTTTGAAATGAAGCTGGAAATGTAGTCATGTGTGAACTAATTTCCACAAAGTTATAAAAATAAACAAACTTATTCTTTTAAGGCATAATCAGAGGATTATCACCATTTAACCTGGCGGTGACACACACACACACACACACACACACACACACGAGTAAGTATTTTGTTCGCTGGTCTGCTGCACTTGTTAGTAACAGCCGTGGATCACAAGTGTATAGTGTTACCTGAATCAACTGTTGGTAATACATTTTATTTAATGTTCTTGTGTACCGGATGTGAAGTGCACTTGATTTTTATTGTTTCTTTGTGTTTCGTATTATGAGGAGCGGAGATAGTATATATGCAAGGGTACGCTGTATGTTAATTAGTAAATATGTTATAGAATGTACTTACTCAGACGAAAAGATTCTCTTATGGGTAAAATTAACAGCTATTCTTTAATTTCAGGTAAGTGTCAGTGGTTGTTTTCCAGGACAGCTCCGGGTAGATCAGACGAGCGCGGCAACTGTGAGCAAGGTAGGTTAATTCAACAGTGTTTTGCTTGTAGGGGGAGGAGTTTTATTATATTGTTTGGCTTCCATTTTGTTCCGGTAGTATTAAAGTGGATCTTCACCCCCTTAGTGGAAGGTTGACCTGTTTAGAATCACCTCCATATTTGGTGTCGCTGTACATTTCCAGTTGCAGTTCCGAATGAAATGTCGCTATCACACAAGGACTCCATAATTGTGTCCTTTTGTCACATCTTCGAGACTCCTCTACAACTTACTCACGTTGACCTTGAGCAAACCTATTCGTTCACTGTATATACTATTTCTTAAAGCTGCTGGTGATATGCAAGAGACTAATATGAAGCACTGAGTGATATATTTTGTTTTAAGTTTTAAATTTCGTCACAGTCTTTTTAACAGATATTTTTTTCATATATTTTATTTTATTTTATTTTTTTAGTGATGGAGGTAGGATTCCCCTGTGGTAGCGTCTGTTTTTTCCTGGTAATTTTGTTTACGTGCAGAAATGTGTGTCGTTGGGTACCCATGATCTTCTGGGATACATTTTACTCATACGGTATTATTACTTTGATTTATTATTGTATCTCTCTTATTAATAGCTGTTGTTCATGTCTGGATAAGGACTTTGTAGCTTTCGTGTGTTCGGTGTGAGGTATTGAACATGACCACCATCACCATATGGTTGGGAGTGAAAGTTGGTTGGGAGTGAGTCTTCGTTGGGAGTGAGAGCTGGTTGGGAGCGAAGCTGGTTGGGAGTGGGTGCTGGTCGGGAGTAACAGTTGGTTGGGAGTGAGAGTTAGTTGGGGTGAGTGCCAGTGAGTATAGCTAAGTACTAGTAGAGGTAGGAGCTTGGTCCCTGTATTATTACTAGGCCTTGATAATGCCAGTGTTGCCACGTGTATTGTGCGTCTCTAACATATTAAGGTCACTCGTGGTATTGAGCGTGAAAGAATTATATTTTCTATGTCTGATTTTACCGTAGGAATGAAAACCCTACTTTTTTTTAGTCCTGTCAGCAGGTGACCTTTTGCAGTGAACTGGTGCTTTTAAAATACATGTACCGGAAGCTGTTAGTTCAGGGATATTAAGCATCATCTCACTAACCTGATTAATATCTAGTTTATGAATGTTCTTACATCTTTAAGGCTTTCGTTAACTTAGTAGTGATCCTTCTGTCTTGTTGTCGTCCTGAGACATAACACTTCGTCTTATATGTTATGAAGCTTAACGTTAGGTCTTGGACTTGACGTCATCTTTGTTTGTCTGAGGATGTTTATTAAATTTTCGAAGCCTTTCTCAACTCCAGAAGACGTACCTTAAATATTCACACCCTTTCACAGTCTCCTGCGGCTCCTTAAGTTCACTTCAAATTCCTGTGGCTAATTTTTTTATCTATTAACGTAATTCATCTACTGAGAGCCCTTATTTATTCCTCAGCACAGTATTACCTTGGTAGCTTAGTCTTATTTTAACCCATAAACTTCACTCTTAAGCTTGAAGGAGTAAAACAGTTAATAAGAGGTCACAGTTAACTCTGAAGGATAGGTGAAGTAAGTGAAGTTTTCCTTTAGCTTCTGTAAATCCATTTGTCTAACAAAGGTGTCCACTAATAATTATTAAAAGATGGTAAGGAAAATTTGTCGTATATGGTGCACATATTTTGTCTCCAGCCTTCCTGTTAGAGGTGAGGAAAAAGTGTGTAATAATAATAATAATAATAATAATAATAATAATAAAAACAATAATAATAATAATAATAATAATAATAATAAAATAATAATAATAATAATAATAATAATAATAAAATAAAATAATAATAATAATAATAATAATAATAATAATAATAGTAATAATAATAATAATAATAATAATAATAATAATAATAATAATAATAATAATAATAACAGTAATAGTAATAATAATAATAATAATAATAATAATAATAATAATAATAATAATAGTAATAATAATAATAATAATAATAATAATAATAATAGTAATAATAATAATAATAATAATAATAATAATAATAATAATAGTAATAATAATAATAATAATATAAATAATAATAATGTCTTATTGAAAGGACAAGGCATCCAATAGGCTGAAAATATACAATAAACAGAGATGATAAAAGGTACCTATAGTGAAATTGGGGAATGGGTCAGTTGATTAACATAAAATTCAGGTACAAAAAGAGAGAAGTAACAGAGAGAGAATATAAAAATTATCTAAAGATATGGAAGTAATATCGGTGGCCGCAGGGAAGCCGGTCTTGAAGACTGTCTGGTGAGTTGATATTGGCGCCTTCACACGGTATAGGAGGTTTCACACTTAGGTGCAGTCCTGGTCTCTGTCTGGTCAAAATCTGCTCATCACATGATGGTCCTGGTAGCCTTGGTCTCTCAGCTCACAAGTTGTTGGAGAGGGTTCTTGTTTCTCATCAAATGTACAGTAGTTGGGAATTCTCACTTCTCACCTGGTGTAGCTGTGAGTCTTGATTTCACATCTGGTGTTAGTGTGGTGGTAGGTGGTGAGGGATGGATGGGCCGTGACCACTGACCACATCGACCTGTCACTGTATAACACTTGTTTCCTTTTGAGTTGAAATTGTCACTTGTATATCAGTTTGGAATGATCGTCAGTCTTTGCTCTGCGTTGTTGGTGGGGTGATGTTGATAAAACCTGGTTGGGAGGAGAAGATAGGGAAAGGGGGGAGGGGCGACGGATGGGCCCTGGCTGCGAAGCAAAGCATTTTTTTTCCGGGGAATAGCCCACCCGGGCACAGGTGATCGACCCACAACGGGACCCGGTAGAGTAAAAGTAAGAGTAAAAAGAAAAAAAAAAGGAGAAAAATCATTTAATCTACGCCACGAAGATGCTGAAAACCATCTTTTTGAAGTAAGACAGATTGTAAGAGGATGGAAATACAGAAGAAGGCAGAGCATTCCACAGTTTAACTGTGTGAGGAAAGAACGATGTTGTATAACGTGTTATTCTAGTGTGACCGACATCCACAGAGATATGGTGGGCACCGCGGGCAAGACGAGTGTTAAGAGCCCACTACCTTGCCAGCGGTACACAGGATGTCAAATCCACCGAAACGGAAGAGAGATTATCAACTAAAGGAGAAGAGTTAATAAGACTGATTCCACCCTATCTAACAGTTGGGCAGAAGAAGAGCCACCCCAGATATGAGAGCAGTACTCCAAGTTAGGACGAATGAATTCCTTATATACTTAAAGCAACTGCTCAGGAGTGAAGTAGCTATGGCATCTGTACAGCATCTCCAGCTTTTGGGAGGCAGCTTTAGCTATGCTGAGGATGTGTGGCTCCCATGACATATTACTCTCAGAGGAAATGGTGAGGCTTAGCATTGCTATTTTCGAATTTGGCAAAATGATTGCATCCTGAAATGTGATTGGTGGGAGATCTTCTATTTTGGAAAGTGTAATTGGTAATTGCTGTGTTTTATTACTATTGAATTTAACCAAATTCCTACCCCCGCCCCCTCATTCGGAGATGCTGCGCAGATCCACATTGTTAGGTGAAATGATATCAGCTCTAGAAGCATATCTAGTTTGAGAGTTAGAGGAATGGAGAAATGAGAAAAAGAGTGAAGAGTAGAATCACCAGCGTAAGAATAGATAGAATTAGTAGTAGTGTGAAGTAAATCATTGATAAAAAGAAGGAAGAGAGTAAGTGAAAGAACAGAACCCTGTGGAACACCACTATTGGTAGAAAAAGAGTGCGAGATCGATCCCTCGTCAACAACTGCCATGGATCGGTTCTCAAGGAAACTAAAAATTAGAGAACACAGTGGGGGAGAAAAACCATAGGAGGGAAGTTTAGAATGCAAAAATTTTGTTCATATCCTGTCAAATGCTTTGGGGATGTCAAGAACCACGACGAAAGTTTCCCCATAATCCCTAAGAGAGGATGACCAAAGATGGGTGCAGTAAGAGAGCAGATCATCAATAGATCTCGCCTGGTGAAAGCCATACTGGTGATCCGACAAAAGAGAAAGGCGTACAAGGTGCCGGAGCAAATGAGAGTTGAAGATAGTTTCCAAAATCTTGGAGAGGGATGAAGTTGGGGCAATGGGACGCTTGTTAAAGGGGTTAGAGTGGTCACCCTTCTTCGGGATGAGCTGAAACGAGGCATGCTTCCAAGAAGAAAGACAAGATTGGGTGATGAGGCAAAGGCGAAAGAGGCGAGCAAGCACAGGGGCCAGAACTTCAGCGTACTCGCTCAAAATACGAGGGAGTATTCTGTCTGGTCCATGTGTCTTACTCACATCCAGATTGGATAACACACCAGCAACTCTACGATTGAATATTTTAGGAAAATGCATAGCTTCAGTAGGAGGAGCAGGAGTAGGAGGGGTAAAGTTGGTATCGTCTAAGGTGGAGTTAAAGGAAAATAAGGTGCCAAAGAGATTGGCTTTATCAGAGGGAAGGTTGGATATAGAGTTATCTGGTCGGAAAAAAGGAGGAAAAGAGGGAGTGCAGAAGTTGTTACAGAAGAGTTAGTCAGCTCAGCGGACTTTCTTTTTATAAAATTCCGCTTGACCCAACGAAGAATAGCCTTACAACGATTCCTAGAAATAATGAAAGAGGAGTGGGTAACAGGAGAAGGAGATGGTTTCATAACTTTATATGCCCGATCTGTCACCCTACATGCAAGAGAACAGGAGCGATCAAACCGTGATTGTAAAGTGAAAATTTTGGTAGAAGATGTGATAAATGCACTCGTACCACCCTGTATAACCCCAACAATGCTGTCAGCACACATCAAGGCATCCCGAGTGAAAAGGCAACATTCATCCCAAGAAAAGTCGGAGATGAATTCTCGCAAGAATTTGCCAGTTTGCCCTCCGATAGTGCCATAGTTGGCGTTTTGAGGCGGCTGGGGGAGGTGGTCGCGCCCAGTTTGATTTAATAGAAATAAGATTGTGATCAGAAGACCCCAAGGAGGCAGAACTTGAGTATGAATAATGTGAGGGGTTAGAAGGGGTTAGAGGTAAAACATAGATCAAGAATGTTAGCAAGTTGGTTGTGTCGATCTGGAACACATTAAGTAAGGAAAAAGAGAGTGCCTCGACTCCACCTGGGTCATTCCCTGCAGATCCAAGCCATTTTCTGTGATGTACAGTCCCCTTCACTAGTGTGTTTAAAGGAGTTCGTCATATAAACATTCCACAAATCATTATCTTTGAGATATTTTATTTTATTTTTTATTTGATTCCAAAGTATGTTTACTATTACGTGTTTCTTTCTGTCGAATGTCAACAAACACAGGGGTGCCACACTGCACGAAACCTGTTGAACCCTTGTAAACGTACTAATGAAGGGGACTGTACGTACATTGAAATCCTCTAGGTAGAGGATCTCGGTGTTGGGGTCTGTGGATAACAACGACTCATGGTAAGAAGTGAGAGTGTCAAAGAGTTCCATAAAGTTCCATCCGCGGGCAGGGTGAAACTATGGGCAAATTTCTTTACGCCATTTGCTTCTGTCTACCCAGCAGTAATTGGGGACCTGGATGTTAATCGATTTGCGGATCGTATTCCGGGGTAATGGTTAGACAGTGCAGTTGGCGAGCTGTCCGATCTTCTCAGACTATTCCTTGACACTGGGTCATGCAGCTCGTTAACTTAGGGTGTGGTTTGTGTTGGCGACAGCTTCTACACCTTCAACAAATTCACGCCTAGGTGGCCCTTGGGGCAGCCATCCTCGTTACACGAGGGGCAACCATAATTATAATGTATGTATGTATGTGAATCTAGGAATGTCTTTAGCTTTGTATTTAAGTCTCAGAAGAAAAAAGAAACATGATTCTCGACAGAAGTTTTCCTCGGTGAGGAAGATATTAGCCCAGAAAGAAGGGTTATTTCTCTCCCTTTATCACTGAGATGAGAGATTTTCAGCATCTTTCCTGTCTTTGAAAAAGCTCGTGTACAGACACAAAGTAAGCATATGATATTCACCCCTTTGTTTGCCTTCTTGAGTATGTATAGCAGCGCCCGTCTTGCGAATTCTCGTAACTGGAATGGTAAGAATGTGGTGGTGGTCGTGTGTGTTTTATTCCAGACAGGAGCCGCACCATAAACCTAGTGTGTCGACTCTTGACTTCTTAAGTATTACTTATGAGGTGTCACTTAACACATTTGTATTCTTTATGTCTCCCATCTTAAGGGAAAGAAGGTTTTTCTTGTTTCCTTTCTCATTTCTTAGTTCTTTTTAGCAAGATATAACTGAGTGCAGTGCCGTTATTTCTCGCTAGACTTTCTTGAAATTATGAAAGTGTGTACTCCATTCTAGACTGCAGAGGTCAAGTGGATACAGCGCTCGGCTTCTGTTCCAGGGGTCGGTGGTTCGATTCACGGCTCTCTCAGTTAACCCAGCTATAAAAGGGTACTTAAGTTTCCAACCTGGGGAAGTGCATGCTGTCGGGTGCAGTACTGGCCATGCTGCCTCCTTGTGTACTGAAGGTTTAGTATACAGTGTGCTGTATCCCGACTGTTCCTAACGGGCAGTCATGCCTATGGGACCCACTTTCACTGCATTCTAATAATAATAATGATAATAATAGTTATTATTAATATTGTTAATTCAGGCCCATATTCAAATCTCGGAAGATTAAATTTACTACTTCTAAAATATTTATTTCCGCCTTCAGCTCATTAAACAGTTGACCAATAAAAGTCAATTTTGATACCAAGATACATTTTAATACTTCCGTTAAGACAGTGTTACTATTATTTTTTTTTACGGGGTTTAAGTTCAAGCCTTTTATTCGGTTTTAAAATCGCTACTCTTAAATTCTGATTACTCTAGATTGGATTTAGCGTTGCGATTCCTTATGAGAACTATGCACAGACAGATGGAATGGAGACAGATTTTGAGTTCCTGTTATTTTGATGCTTCACAGGGGTCAGAGATCACGACAGACAAACCTCCAACGCGGGATTTTAATTTTTTTGGTCATTGTTCTATGTATTCAGTAAATCTAGATTTTACTCGTCATAATCATATACTCTATGGTGACGCTTGATGGAATAGTGAGAGTGGATGGTTAAAGAGTGTTCACGCTATCCATGACAGTGAACTGATACCCTAAGGAATGATAATAAGTTTGTATACTTCTCTTACAGTATATATAGGGAGAAATGAGGAGATTGAATATAACAAAAATTAATACAATAATTTGTCTTAGCTACATCAGGGGGTGTGTATGGTAAAAGAATCGTAACAAAAGCAATGTGTATCGTAGGAAGACCAGTGTGGGTTGACAGAAGGTGCGGTAAGTTTGGATAAGTATATACGGTAAAGAACGAGTTTCAACAACTTTATAAAGGAAAGAATCGATTAAAAAAAAGTGATAAATTAGACAGAAAAAGCGATGTAGGAAGTATTGGAAATATTTGACGAGGTAAATGGAAAATTGGTGAATGGTGTCCGCGTTGTTTTGTTTTTTTATAGTCGGGTAGAGGGACACAGTTTTTCTTAGTGTATGTAGGAATGCTAATAAATGATGTATTATGTCACCGTTATTTCGCATTTACATGGATAGGGTAGCAAGAGAGATGATGGAGGTGTAAGTTTGGTGAATAATGATACGGGATGGAAATAGGAGGTGAGTTAGCAAGAGACACTGATCTCGTGAGTGATGCGGCAGGAGATTCACAAGTGTTAGTGAAAGATTTGGGAAGAGTGTACCGGGAGAGACAGTTGAAAGTGAATGTGAGCAAAAATGGTGTAAATAAGTAAATAAGGAATACAGGGAAAAATGTATATTAGCTTGACAGGAAATAGAAAGGAGGAGGAATGGATGTATTTCATATGTATGGAAGTGGATGTGTCAGATGGAACGATGAGTGATGAACTGAATCACAGGGTAGTGGAGGAACAGAAAGTACTAGCTGGGTACAGAAATATATGAAGAGAGAGAACCTGGTAAAGGCTGTAAGATGGGAGTCTATGGGGTACATAATTATGACGCAGGAAATAAGAGGCAGAGAAATATAAAGATTTGTTAATGATAGAGGATTTGGGGAAGAAAGCGTATGAGGGGTGTTTAGTTTTGGGGGGACTTGCCCTGAGGAAACGGGGAGAAGAGAGGGAAGACCAAAGAGGGGATAGAAGAATAGGGTGAAAGGTGTACTAGAAGTGAGGGGGGGGGTTGAATATTAAGGAAGAAATAGTGTGCAGGAATGAGTGGAGAGCATGGCATCGACTAGTAATTTTTAGGGAAGGACTTGGTGCTGATGGTTGATGGTGTCTGCGTGAGGCAACAAGGGTACACCAAATTTGCGCCTTTGTGTCTTTGTAATGGAAGGGGAGTACCTTAATTAAATGCATCTTTTCCATCTCTAAGAATTAACGAATCACAACGAATGAAGGGAATATGTACAGTCACCTGTACTTATACCTGGTACAGTTGTTGGCGTGTTTTGTGAGATGTGGCATCTTTGTTTTTGTTTACATCGAATTTAAACTCCCGGAATGGCCCTAAAGAACATCGCAATAGCAGCCAGATTAATGATGCTAGCGAAGCATTCCACAGTGGTGCCACATCTCACAAATAGGCCAATCCTTGTACCAGGTATAAGTGCAGGTGACTGTACGTGAGTATTTCCTCTTGTTCCGGCCACCCTGCATTTAGTGGGAACATGACTTAAATGAGAGTGACAGAAAAATATCACATCAATCATTTCGGTAAATCAATACCGTGGACAGTCCATTAGTTGTGAATATCATTATTTCGCTTACCTCCTAGTTACCACTTATATGGTTTGTTAGATTTTATCTTTTAGTTATGTCATAGTTTGTGTATATTTTACATTTTATAACCGTCATTGTGTGATTATTGTTTGTCAAGAAATATATGTTGTTTACCCACGTATTGTGTAATGAAACTCCTGATGCACGTCTCTTGTTGCCTATTAGTACGCAGTCAACGTGTTCACACTTGTTTTATTATTTTTTATTCATTTTATAAGTTATATCATTTGTTGATAATGATTTTGGGTTTGTTATTATCATGATGATCAATAAACACTGACTTTTATTTTTTGTAGTTGTGAAAATATACTGTATGCATATCATAAGGCAGAGCACTTATGAAAGTAAAAGTATATTTTTTTGTTGAAGTTGTAGATTCAGCATTCTTGACACAACGTACTGTAAGTGACGTGTTCTGTGGTAAAAACATAATGCCCGGCAGGACTTAGAATTCAGAGATCAATAAAAAGAAAAAGTTAAAGTAATCCAACAGTGAAATGCTATATCGGTATCCCTAGGGTAAAGAATGCCTCTAGAATTATTCATAGAGAGGCTGGGGACAATCAGACTTAAAGGGCAGAGATTAGTCATCTGCACACCCACAGTTGGGCGCCCAGGATTGACTAAGTTACTCAGTCGTAAAACCGCGTTGACTCCTCTGATATAATCTTTACTCTCTGTCTGCACTTCTGATACCTACTACACATTATTTTCTTTCTATTATTTTTTGTATTTTTCTCTTCACATTCTACCTTTAGAGGAGCTAAATGGATATTTCTACTAAGCTTTATATTTTCTTCGTCGTGCCTACACTTTTGCTCAGTAGTGCACACCTTTACCTGGCCTACCTGCAGAATTGTTCGATAACACGTACACACACTGTTCGGGTATGACTTCGCCTCTGTCATTATCTTTCCTATGTTGTTCATTAGTATGTGCACGTTTACATCTTAACCTTATTTATATCTGCCTATTTTCTCAGCAGTGTAATCACTTTAACCAGTTTTATCTCATAACTAAAGTAATACCGGTACAGCCCTCTGTAGGTACCTTATCTCACCTTTGATATATACATTCAACTCCATTGAGAAGGACGCTCATCTCTCACTTAACGCTTTTCCCCTGACAAGCACTGGTAATGTGTCTTCCGTGAACCGGGAAAAGCTCATTGTTTTTTCTTAAAAAATTATTACGTGTTATTTTGACAAGAAACCTCGTTATTAATTTCAGTTCCCTGTTGTACACAGCTAATGCTTTTTTTTTTAAGTCTAGGTAGTATAGAATCCATGTCTTAACATCATCAAGTCTTAATTAACAATAATTTCGGAGCTTGAATTATCTAAATATTCAGATGATATGAAAGTAACACTAGAAAATGCTAATTTTGCAACAGATTCAGCATAATATCCCTGGCCTAGTCCTGATTATTATTCTTGGTCATTCTATCATCATTGTTTCAAAATCTACAAAATTAGATGAGTTCTTCCTTGACCGAGACCCAACACTCCTACCGAGTTTTATGAAAATCGTTGTTACATTTACAGGCGCACGTAAAACAAACACACACAACCAAATAGCGTGCCCTCGTCATCTGGAAAATAAGGGCATAATAAAAAAAAATATGAAGATTAGACTGTTCTCGTATCCTAAGGCGAAGTTGTAAATGGTTTAGGTTATACCCCGCCTGAATGTTCCAAGGTCAGGAAATGGGATTTAGTAGGAATTAGATTCACTTATCGTAAAGCTATTGTGAAAATCGGTTGTTGAGCATCCAGGAACACAAACAACGTCATCTCTCTCTCTCTCTCTCTCTCTCATACACACACACACACACACACACACACACACACACACACACGCAGACCAATGCAATCCACGTATATATACTGTAACAATAATGGCCATTAGCATCATAACAACAATAAATTATTTGTAGAAAAAATCCTTTAAACAATAATGGTATATAATATGTCCCACTATTTTATCCGAATATTAAAAAGTTTGCATGATTTATTTCCGTCGTCACTAAAATTAAAACAAAGGTTAAAGAAAAAGGGAATGGCAATTCACTGTACAGGTACTTTAAGATATACTCGTGTTACTGACTTCACCCTCAATACGCAAAATTTTCGCAAAATTGGGAAAATACCACAAACAGGATCGGTGAACATTTTTTGGGGGGGCTAGATGATGCAAATGGCCAAGCCACACCCAACCTAACCAAACCCTCCTTGGAAAATGTTTAATTGGCTTGGGTTGGTTCCTGCCGTCTAATAAATTAATGTGTTATCTGTTGTCTTCCTGGTACTTACCAAATTAATACGTCCTCCACACTTCACAGTTACCTCTGTTTCACACAATTATCGGTTCTTGTCACTAAAACTCACTCACGAGGAGGCCACCACAACTGGTGTGATGCACTTGTTACGGCAGTCGTTCTTTACACAAACCTCATAACCACAAATGGAAATGGAGGTTGATGACTACGAGCCGTTTGGCGTATTAGACAAGGATTCACTTTTTACTTCCCTAACATTAATATTCAATTATTAACCTCGAGTTTAATTTGAATCATTACATAAACATTAGAGTGATTTACGGTCTGAGGTTGACTTAATTTCTCCAAATTTGTATATTTAAGTAGTATACTGTAGTTTTGTAGAAATCCAGGGATTGGTCATGATGACGTAATGTAAAAACCAGTGCATCATTATCTTCGCCAGACTGTGGGATAATATCACACAAGAAGCTTATCCGCTCTGCCAACAGTCCTCATATCTTCTAGGTTTGTGCACCCGCTTGTGGGGTTCTTGTGACTCGTGGCGTGAGGAAGGCACACTAGTCATTGCCAGTGAGATTATCAGCGTCAAGCAAGCCGAATTAAGTCGTGCCTTATCGTTTTCTCTGAATTAAGTAAACGCCATTAATGTGAAATCCAATCAGTTTCCCTGACAACCCCAGACAGCTCCGTGAGAATTTTGAATAGTCGCCTGACCTCGATGTTAAGGATTTTTTATGTCAACAGGCAAATAGATATTTAACAAGAGATCGTGAGACCTTCGTGCCCTGTGGCAAGTCCGGTGGTACAGTTTACCAAGGTTGTTATAATCATGGTTGTGGTTGTTATAATCATGGTCGTGGTTGTTATAATCATGGTCGTGGCTGTTATAATCATGGTCGTGGTTGTTATTATCATGGTCGCGGTTGTTATAATCATGGTCGTGGTTGTTATAATCATGGTCGTGGTTGTTATAATCATGGTCGTGGTTGTTATAATCATGGTCGTGGTTGTTATAATCATAGTCGTGGTTGTGATAATCATGGTCGTGGTTATTATAATCATGGTCGTGGTTGTATAATCATGGTCGTGGTTGTCGTAATCATGGTCGTGGTTATTATAATCATGGTCGTGGTTGTATAATCATGGTCGTGGTTGCTATAATCATGGTCGTGGGTGTTATAATCATAGTCGTGGTTGTTATAATCATAGTCGTGGTTGTTATATCATAGTCATATAATCATGGTCGTGGTTGTTATAATCATAGTCGTGGTTGTTCAATGGTCGTCGTAGTTGTATAATCATGGTCGTGGTTGTTATAATCATAGTCGTGGTTGTTATTATCATAGTCGTGGTTGTTATAATCATGGTCGTGGTTGTTATAATCATGGTCGTGGTTGTTATAATCATGGTCGTGGTTGTTATAATCATAGTCGTGGTTGTTATAATCATGGTCGTGGTTATTATAATCATAGTCGTGGTTGTATAATCTTGGTCGTAGTTGTTATAATCATGGTCGTGGTTGTTATAATCATGGTCGTGGTTGTTATAATCATAGTCGTGGTTGTTGTAATCATGGGCCTGGTTGTTATAATCATGGTCGTGGTTGTTATAATCATGGTCGTGGTTGTTATTATCATGGTCACGGTTGTTATAATCATGGTCGTGGTTATTATAATCATGGTCGTGGTTGTTATAATCATAGTCGTGGTTGTTATAATCATGGTTGTGGTTATTATAATCATGGTCGTGGTTGTTATGATCATAGTCGTGGTTGTTATAATTATGGGTGTGGCTGTTATAATCATGGTCGTGGTTGTTATAATCATGGTCTTGGTCATGATACTTACAGTATCTAATATACTATAAGAAGGAATAGAATAAAGGTTAGAATAATTAGTTAAAGAAATATTCGCCATAAGGAGAGGTTAAAATCATAAAAAAAAATAAAAAATTATATGATTCACCGTTGATCATTCCGAGATAAATTATATTATGAAGACAAGTGACCTTGATTCTGGTTAGATTAGTCACCATCTGCTTAAATCATTACTTGTGTTAAATCATCATATTCATCATCTACGTTAGTCAGTTTTAGGCCCATCTCACTATTGAGGTTCTTTCCGCGCGAGGGTGTTAGTTTTCAATTCGTCTTATTATTTACGCTGGTGGATGTAAGACCTCCTACCCTCACTGACGCAGCTATGGTCAATTTGGTGTTATTCTTGTTTATAAATGCCTTCTACTTTGTGTCAAGTCTATCCGTCCTGTCTATTGCCATCCCAACTGTCTGTTCGTCTGCATGGTGTTTGAATGTGAGCCCGTCTGTACTCTTTGTGTCGTCAAATCTGTCTGTCTTATCCGTTGTTGGCGTGTGTCTGCCTGTTTGTCTAATGTGAACCAGTCGGTCAGCTGTCTGTCTGTCATGTTAGTTGCCATATTGTCTATTTGTGCATGTATGAATCTGTCTATTTTTGTCAACCTCCTGTCTGTTTCTCTGTCTATATTCACCCTGTGTCTATTGTAGTCATCTTCTCCATGCATTCCTGTTATTATCTTTTTATCTCTTCTCCTTTTCCATGTACAGTCACCCACAGGAATAAGTATACACTGTAGCTGTAAGGTCGTCTGGTAACGTTGAAACTGCGTATCCCCTTCTTTATTCTTCCATTTACTCATCTTTCTTCCTTTACTTATCCAAACAACATTAAAAAAAAAAGTAGGCTAAGAAAAAAAGTGGGGGGAGGAGGAGGGAGCCGTACGATAACTGCAATCGTGGGCTGACAGCGTACAGCGAATGAGGGTCTGCCAAGTCTGTAGACTTGCATCGTTTTCCAGCGTAAATAAAATGGTTATGCAATGGCTTCTTAAAGAAACCATCGATATGGGACCAGGTTTGTTCCACTCTACGAATTTTTTGCGATTTTTCCACCAAGTTTGATGAAAAACGATAATGCCGTTTCGGCTGCCCAGAACAGACACACACACAAACAGACAGACAGACAGACAGACAGACAGACAGACACACGCCTAGTCCTATAGTATATTAGATAAAGTTAAAAGGTGTTCACGGGAGAGCAACTGCGGGAAGTTGACCTTTACTGTATATGTTTTACACAATGGGTTATGTGGCTCATCATAAATTATTAAAGGCTTACAGTATACTGTAGTGTATGTACTCGGAGTAGTTCGTTAAATAGGATGTATAAGCTTGTTTGAATCTTTAGGGAGATTTGTACGCTAAACAGTTGATTTCTTATTAGGGCCAATAGGAGAGAACAGTCAACACTTAGGGGTGTTCGGTGCTTGGAGGGTTAAAACTCAGAGGTGTTCAGTGCTTGGAGGGTTAAAACTCAGAGGTGTTCAGTGCTTGGAGGGTTAAAACTCAGAGGTGTTCAGTGCTTGGAGGGCTTAAACTCAAAGGTGGTCAGTGCTTGGAGGGTTAAAACTCAGAGGTGGTCAGTGCTAGGAGGGTTAAAACTCAGAGGTGGTCAGTGCTAGGAGGGTTAAAACTCAGAGGTGTTCAGTGCTTGGAGGGCTTAAACTCAAAGGTGGTCAGTGCTTGGAGGGTTAAAACTCAGAGGTGGTCAGTGCTAGGAGGGTTAAAACTCAGAGGTGGTCAGTGCTTGGAAGGTGAACGTTCAGGGGGTGAATTGAATACAGACAAAGGTGGAAAAGAAAGCTGAAAAGTGTCGAGTTGGGACATAAATGTTTCCCCCGAGATAAATCTTATTGGGGCTCGCTGCCGTTTACCGAAACATATGTTGATTACAGCCTTTGTACCGGGTATTGGCTGCTGTGTCTATCTCTTGGCTTGTACCTTTGTTTTTCATGGAGGAACGAGGACGGTGTATTGAGTAAATCATCCGTCCGTCGTTTTTATTTTTACCTTTCCGTCCGGCTGTTTGTCCTTTACAGGGTTTGGGAAAATCCTCCGAGGAATGATTGATGAAAACTTAATTTACTCTTGCTTACTTTCTTCTGTCTTATATTTAACCTTATCTTCTACCCCATTTTAACTCTCATTTCTTTCTTACTCATCTTTAGTTTGCATCCACCTCCCACTTTATTTCATCCTCATTTTGCTTCTACTTCCTGCTTCGTCCTCATCCTTATTTTACTTTTGCCTATCCTCTCTCATTTTCATTCTTTTACTCAGTCATTCTTTTTTCTTCTTCATTCTCCTATAATTCCCATTTTAGTCCCATTTTATCCACAGTTTGCTCCTCACCTCCACCTATTTCTCTTCCTATCATTTGTTCTCTTTTATTCCTTCGTTTCCCTTATCGTTTTACTCATCCTACTACTGTTCCTTCCCCTTCGCCATTTCTTCTTCTCCTCGGTCATCACATCCTCCTCATTTCCTTCCTCCTCCTCCTCCATATCTTTCCTCTCCTTTACCACCCCCTTCTCCTCAACCCCTCTCTTCTTCATCGTCACCACCACCTTCACTGCCTCTCTTCCTTCCTCATTCTCCCTTTCACTTTCTTCCGACTTGCTTCACTCTCCTCCTCCCCTCTCCCTCCATCACCAGCATCTCTTCTTCCTCCTTTTATTACTCATTTCATTTCCCTTCAATTTCCATCTTTTATTTTTTTTCCCTTCACTTTTCCTCTTTTACCACCACCATTACCACCACCACCACTATAGCCCTCACCACCACCATTACCACCACCACTCTCGCCACCACCACCACCACCACTCCAGCCCTCACCACCACTCAGGCCCTCACCACCACTCCAGCTCTCACCACCACCATGCCACCCCTCACCACCACCAGCAACACCACCACCACCACCACCACCACCACCACCACCACCACCACCTTTTTAGCTTTTACCACCACCATCATCACCACCACTCCACCCCTCACCACCACCAGCAACACCACCACCACCACTACCACCACCACCACCTTTTTAGCTTTCACTACCACCACCATCACCACCACCACTCCAGCCCTCACCACCACCAATCCAGCCTTCACCACTACCAGCACCACCACTCCAGCACCTCACCACCTCCAATCTAATCCCCCACCCACAACTCCAGCCCCCACCACCACAACTCCAGCCCCCTCCACCACCAACACCCCTGCCACCACGTCGATCTCGATCTCCTCTCGTTCTTTTCGACCATCGTGTTGTCATTGAAGTTTTCTCCCGAATCCCACACGAAGGGAATATTTTTTTGTCCCGCCAAGCCGGGGGAAATTCGGGATGTGTGTCTGCCAGTAAGTCCGTTGCGCGATTTCCGTTCATCTTTTGAAAGATTTCACGGACTGATCTAATTTTTGGAATGACGGTTGGCATCGGAAAGAAACCAGCTGTCACTCTTATTTTCTTAGTTCTGTTTCAACTTGTGGATGTAAGAACATTTTGCTAATGACACTAATTCTACGACTATATTTATATATCTGCAATCCGGATGATATTACTAAACCTGTGCAGTCCAACGTCTACAGTTTCTCAACGTGTCTTTTGGAGTATTTGCATTCGATATGTAAATACTTATATGCATAACCCATTAACATAGAGTAGATCCTCCAAACGTATTTTCAGGCTAAGAAGTCAGCGCTATAACTGTACCGATGTCAACTTTACATGTGATTTATTGAAACATTTGGTCGCATAATTAATACCAAGAAGCTCTATTTCACTTTGTGGGTCTCATAACGTGTAACTCATATTAGTTGCCTTGATTCTAAACTGATATTTAATACTCTTCTACCCTTGCTGAAGGAGAAAGGAGGAGGAGGGGTGTTTGTTATCTTTATGCCTCTTGATGTAAACGTGGATAACAACATGGACGTTTGAACATCTCCGTATGTTAACTTCTCATTTACATTGTCACATCTTAGTAATAAAACATGGTGCGCGAGCACACACACACACACACACACACACACACACTCACATACTAACTGATATAGCAAATACGGATCTAGAATCTGTTTTTCATTGTAAAGTTGTGATGTACAAACCTTTGCTTTTGGCATTTTTCGAATGTTTTTAATTAATTATATTCTATATTTATAGTAAAGCAGAAAATTCACAATTTTGTTTCTCGAATATGAAAACGCAACCGAGATTTTGGTTCCCGATGTACAGTATATTGAGAAAATGAGCTGTGATATGTGAAATTTTAGGATACTATAATGGAATTACTCTCACCGACGGTATACTACGAGTATATACTGTACTGTATGTACATATTCATATTCGTTTATGCTTGTATGTACGTATATTTATCCAAGAATTCATGTTAGCATCTTCTTAGTGAATTTTTTTATTGTTCTTCTATTCTTTTATAGAACTTAAAGCAAGCTGTAGTATCATGCACGACCATGGTTACTGCTTATATGATGATTTTGTAATGAATGTTACGTAGAGTGCAAATGAGTTTTATATTACATCATCCCGGGTGCTGGGTAGTCCCCAGTGGCTGTCTCCTTCTCATAACTTCGTCTCCTCACGTGTTGGGAGAAATTATCATAGGTGCTCTCCAGGCCTCGGGGACCACTCTTATTTGGCTAAAGTTTTTATTAATCCCCAGCTGCAAGCCCACACACCACACTCTCACTCCCACACACCCTGCCGGCCTGCCACTCCCACACACACCTTGCCAACCTGCCACTCCCACACACACCTTGCCGACTTGCCACTCCCACACACACCTTGCCGACCTGCCACTCCCACACACACCTTGCCGACCTGCCACTCCCACACACACCTTGCCGGCCTGTCACTCTCACACACACCCTGCCACCAATACTCTTGCTTACCCATCCGGCCACTTCTACGCACCATGTCGTCCACGTGCTTGCACACTCTACCGCCTGAACTCTTGCACATCTTACCGCTTGTATTTTTATGCACCCTACCACCTGTACTCCTGTGCTCTTGCTCACACCGCCACTCACACTCTTGCACACACTGCCACTCACATTCTAGAGTCTAGATATTGTACACGCTGCCGGACACTTCCACGCATCTTGTCAGCCACATTGCGCACCCAACCGGCCATCCCTATACACCCTACCGCCAAAAATCTTTACACACATTACCGGTCACATTTTTGCACACTGTCGGCCACACTCTTGTACATCTTGCCAGACGACCACATCCACACACCTTGCCACCTACACTCACTCACTTTGCCGGCCATTGTTACACACACACACACACACATACACACACACACAAACACACACACACACTTCATCACTCCCACACATTCTTTTTCGAACTCCCACACACCCTTGTTCCCACTCTCTTGTTCCAACTCCCACATATCCTTTCTTCCATTCCCACACACTCTTGATCCCACTCCCTTGTTCCCATTTCCACACACACCTTGTTCCCATTTCCACACACACCTTGTTCCCATTCCCATATACCCTTGTCCCCACTCCCACACACCCTTGTTCCCACTCCCTTGTTCCCACTCCCACACACCCTCTCCCCACTTCTTCATTCACACCATCAGTGCTTGCCACTTGGCCAGTATCCAGGATTTAATATCATAGCTCCTCATTTGCCACAAATTTCTGTGAAATTAAGTAAACATCGTTAAATTGGAGTTGCCACAAGGAGTTCCTTGAGGAGCTTCATTATATCTGCCTTTGCTTCACCTCTCGCCCTGGTCATTATACGTCACGTCTTTTCTTGTTTTGCTTAATGTTATCAATATTTAAGTTCAAGTCTTGTTTGTTTTTGTTCGTGTAATCAAGTGTTATCCCGAGTAACATTTCCTTGGTTCAATGTTTTCCATTTTATTTTGTGTGTTATTTCCTTACTAAATGCTATCGCTATGTAAAACTTAATCTTAGTTATGTTTTCCATGGCTCTTTTCCCATGCTTTCTCGTTAATTGAAAAGTATATCGTTCCTCCTCTTCCTCTCCCAATAACTCAATGTAGAACTTCTTGCAGGTTTTAGACTATGTAAATAAACTCATCTCCTGGAACTACTGTATGAGTCAGCATCCTCCTCTCCTAAATGCGCAGTGCTGAGGCCACACTGTGTCGGGCAGAGTGGCAGGTGAGTGGCTGTGTGTGTCGCCGCCGCCGCTATGCACTTCTTGCTTCTAATATACTTAAGTTGATCTTGTGGGATGGTCACGGTGCAGCGTCACTTTTTGGTGCATCCCGTGGCTCTCTCTCTCTCTCTCTCTCTCTCTCTCTCTCTCTCTCTCTCTCTCTCTCTCTCTCTCTCTCTCATGTTTAGTGACGTGTCTTGGTGTCTTGTGCCTCTCACTGCTGCTCCGGGATTAAGACTGGCTTCCAGCTGTCTCTGGGTCGTCTTCTGCTGGAGAGAGAGAGAGAGAGAGAGAGAGAGAGAGAGAGAGAGAGAGAGCTACGTATCCTGGGTGGGAGTGCACTGCCTTAGTCGCCCCACCGCCCTGCATCCGTCTTCCTATAATCTTGTTTAATATTCATTTTGTCTCATATTTACTGGAGTTGAACATTTTAAGAGTCACTGAGGTTGGATTCTTTTTCATCAGTTTTATCGTACATCCCATCAGAGTGCTGTCAGTGACTCAGTTCCCGAGTACAGTATATGAGTCCATGGATTAATATATCTGAACCATTTGAGTATGGCGGTTTAACCCTTTCAGTGAGATGACTTAATCCTTTTCAGTATATCTTAACCCTTTCAGTATGATATTTTAACCCTTTTAGTAAATCAGACTTAAACCATTCAGTATGATGGTTTAACCCCTTTTAAATAAGATGTCTTAACCCTTTTAATAAAATATGATTTAACCCTTTAAGTACAATGTAATAACTCTTTAAATAAAATTACTCAATCTCTTTAGGTTAATGACTTAACCCCTGAGTACAATGACTTAACCCCTTTAGTATAATTACTTAATCCCATGAGTAAATTAACTTAATTCTTTGAGTACGATCTCTAAACCTTTTGAAAGCGATGACTGATTCTCATTAGTACAATTAAATTGTACTTAGATGGGTTAGGGTACCCTACTCAAGAGCTCGATAGTAATGAACCGTTCATATTTTTTTCTAATAACGTGTTAGTATGTTTGGTAGTAGTGGCCACTTAGGAAATCAAGACAAAATATAAAATTGCTTTACAAGGATAACAAAGCTATATATTGTTCTTATACTAACGGTAGGAGTGATTGATGGCACGGAAAGTAGTGAAGCTTGGAAAAAGTTAAAGTTTATCTTTCACTTTAGTCCGATACGTTAAACCCCTTGAGTACGATGTCAACCCAAAAGTACAGTGAATTAGCTCAATGGACAATATATCTTAATCCCTTGAGTACGATGACTTAACCGCCAACATAATTATTTGTTTTTGTTAAAAGAAAGTAGAGAAAAAGTTTGTCTTAAATTACCAACGTAGGGAAGTGCTGTGCAACATTTTACGGAGTAATTTTATATCATATGTTGTTTCATTAGAGTAATGTTTGAAGTCCATTCTGAAATATCTTAGCATAAAGTATCCACACACCTTTAATACGCGCTCCCTTCCCGAACAAGATCACACGCTTAAACAGTCCCAATAACAGTGGATCCTCTGATGCTGCTGCGTCTGAAGCTCTTGTTGAATTCTTGGCTCTCGGGAGCTGTGGCAGCCAAGGCGTCCGCCGCTGTTCAGACAACTGTGACATTTTCAGGCTTAGCCAAAGGCTCTCAAAATTGTGTGCTGGATTCGTAGTTGTTAATTACCGGCACTTGAATTAACGTCCAAATTAATTCCTATAAAATATGACTGGTATTGTACTGCCTATAGTACCATTTACTGTACATGTAGATACTGAAAGTTTTAATAATATACGGTTGTGTACAAGGTTGTTAACCATTTTTTACTTACTGAGGTTAAGTTCCCTCACTCTTATCATCAAAATGCTGAGATAGGTTAAATAAGTGTAATATTAATGTGAAGACACGTGACTGAGAAAATTAATGCTGGTGAACAATCGATATGTTTTATTTGTGTACCAGAGGTCGTGGAGTTGAAGACGAGTGTAAGCTGCATTTTGTTGAAATGTTTTCTTTATTTTATATTACATAACTAGTAGAATGACCTGGTAATTGTAAAGTAGACTTACTTTAAAAATTTAAAATCTAACTGATTCTTAAATATTACAAATGCCCCCCAGCTTTACTCACCGACTTTGTGAGTGAAGACACAGGCCATATAATACTTCTTTTGTTGTTATGGCATCTGTAGCTTCCCCAACATGGCTTCATCAACTGTTAAGGCAACTCTAACTGTCTCAACTATTATAAGAGCCGTGGTATCCTAATCTGCTGTAACAGCCGTGGGTTCCGTAGCGGCTACTTCTTCAATCAGGCGACTTAAAGTAACCCCCAGTGTACAGGACTAAACTTTTTGAACGATGCCCAGAAAGTTTCTCGGAGTGTGGGACCCTTAAACCAACACGCTTTCATGGCCTGTATATACTTTAGTTCAGACTCTCACAACCCCTGGCCGTGGGACTTATGATTATTTTCTTTCTATTCCTTCTTTTCTCCATTACCTTTTGGCTTACCTTTAGTATGGTAGGATCAATATTATTCGTACATGTAGATACAGCATCTATAAATTTATAGCTGATTTGTTAATTTACGTAATCCAAAATTCACATGGCCTTCATTTATTTTTCCCATTTGAAAACTTGTCACTGTAAGGGCCCCATACTTTCAAACTTGTGAGTTGAATTTACCAGAAAGAGATTTGGAGCTGATAAACTACCGAGATTGTTCCGAGGTCACATTGTCATTTATTTTCAAGACATCAACGAGTTATCCTATTCATTCATTAATTTAAGTTTCTCTAGAACCGTTGAATTCACACGAGCAGTGTTTATTCACCTGAAATAAATTTAAACTGGATTATATTTCGAGGCTTTTCCAAGGTCTTGTTTACCTAAGTATATTTGTGCCGCAAGAATGACCTGAGACCGCTTAGGGTCAATAAGGTCAAGCTTTCTGGCTAGGGTTATCAGGAAGAGGTTTACAGCTCATTAGGTTTCAAGGCATTTTCAAGGTCGTGTTGACCTAAGTTCTCTCTTGATTATATTAATTTGCAGGAATCAGGTGATCGGGGTAGGAGACAGATGTGAACACCTGCAATCACAACGAGTATCTACAGTAGTATGTGTTTTCGACTTGCGCACGCACACACACACACACACACACACACACACACACACACACACACACACACACACACACACACACACACACACACACACACACACACACACACACACACACATACTACTACTACTACTTTTTTATACTACTACTATTTTTTTTTAGTTAATTTGGCCTCCAGCCTCCCCCAATAGCTACACCTTCACCGCCATTTTATTACCTTAATATTAAATATCCTAATGAGCTGCACGTGAGTTGACTTATGTGGTGAGGCACGAGTGCAGTCTGCAACCACACATCTTGGCTCTTCCTTTTCCTGATGAAGTGGTGCAAATGTTTCAAAGACTGGGGATAGGGAGAGTTGCAATGGATTGCCGATAGCCCAGTTTATTTGGTTTCGCCATAATAGCATGTCCATCATGCATTGCCTTCATCCGCCGGTGTAGTCGTTGGATTCCCATGGTGGTCACCTCTTCCGCCTACACTGCCGTTGGGGTCTTGTTGGAGCTCTGTAAGCATGTCTGCCTGATGCTGGGCTCCACCACAGATTTTTCGTTCGGGGTTTACTCCCGTAGCCTTATACCTACAAAGGTTAATCCACAAGGCAACGGAGCGATGGTTGGTAGGCGCCAGGATGTGTCCACATGGCAGTGGGCCTATGCGCCGTCCCTCTGGGGCCCACTGCTACTTCCAGATTCCCTGCTGGTCTAGCCTGGGCCCACGAGGCACCCAGCTACACACACACACACAGTCACACGGATCCAATATAGCAAAAGGGATTCGACTTCCCAGAAATGGATGACCTATTCGCCCACGGGTAACAAAGAGGCGGACACTTTAGCTTAATAACTACTGCACCAGAAAGGTCAAATAGCATGTGTCCCCATGATCACTATACGACCCACCATACACACTACACTGCAGGCAGGAAGTGAGATGACGTAGCTATTGTATGTATGTATGTATGTATGTATATATGTATGTATGTATGTATGTATGTATGTATGTATGTATGTATGAATGTATGTACAGGTATGTATGTATGTATGTATGTATGTATGTATGTATGTATGTATGTATGTATGTATGTATGTACTGTATGTATGTATGTATTTTACGTGCAAGATAGTGACATGAGTAGTTAATCTTTCCTTAAGAGGGTGGTGCTGTTGAAGGGGTATAGAGCTCCTGAAGGGGGTAGGGTAGGATAGAGTAGTGCCTGCCTGCTTGGTTCACAGCCACCACCACCACCACCACCCTCACGCCTCTCTACAGTCGTCCCCTCTCCGGTACACGTGCACCCAGGACTAGCCAGCCAGTCACCCTCTCACCCAGCGCTGCTTCACCCTCGCCTCTCTCCACCCCGTCTTAACGCCCCTCTATTGCGCCTCTACCAACAATTAATAGTCCTGTGCATCTATCATCAATTAATAGTCCTCAAGACCTTTACCTACGTCATAGTGGTCATGTCCACCTTGTGTCCCCTTACCTGTGAATGTGATACCTAACTACAGGTGAGGAGGTGACGGTGATCATGTGCAATGCCTTCTTGTACATACATACGAGTACATACTGTACATACCGGTGGTTAAGTGTTTAATGGGCATTACCTGAAGAATCTCCCCCCCCCCTCCTCAACCCACCTTTACCTCTCCCTCCACAACCCACCTCCAGTTCGCCTCCACAACCCACCTCCAGTTCGCCTCCACAACCCACCTCCAGTTCGCCTCCACAATCCACCTCCAGCTCGCCCTCCACAATCCACCTCCAGCTCGCCCTCCACAATCCACCTCCAGCTCGCCCTCCACAATCCCATGACACAGATACGGGAATTTCGGAGGGCGACGACCTGACCCAAGTGCCACACACACACAAACGCGCGCGCGGACGGTAACTGGAGCTAAACTGAACAGTGACGTAAAACATCACACTAATCGAGCAAGAAATCGAACGAGAGAAGTTTATTTTGAAGACATGATTCAGGATTTTCTGTAAAATTAACTTCATTACTTCCAAGCAGACCAGAACCTCTGTGACCACTCCGGCCAAAATGATGCCGACTTTAATGTGGATTCGCTTCACTTTACGGTTATTTGTGAGAACGGAAGATAAAACCTACACGGAGGAGCACTGAGGACAAGGCTGACGGGTTGGTAGTGTAGGGTCAGGAAGGTTTGTTGTTGTGGTTGTTTATTGGTTGAGGTTCTTCAGTTGCCAGGGTTATTAAGCACTGGTAACTTGGTCATAGTTTCTACAGTAGAATTCGTATAAATACTCAAGAGCAGTTCAATGATTAAATGTGTGTCTTTAATTAGGTTAGCTCGTCTCTAGTTTACCAGAAAACAATGTATATTGTTTCCCGTATTATTTCAGGCAGATTAATTGATTGATTGATTGTAGTAATTACAGCCCTGGCGACACAACAGGTAGGTCATATGTTGCCGAATTAAAATAAAGGTTTAAAAGACTAAAATAAATTAATGCAAGGTAAAAAATCATAATTAATAAAGAACATAAAACTTTCGTTAAAAAAAAAAACATAAACGTTAATAGATAAAACTCAAAGCTGGCTTCCCCCACGAAGGAGTGGACGTCCCCTCCCACGCCAGGGTGTCTTAACCACGTCTTCTTGTGCAACTGTTAAATTTATTGTTCAGTCAAGGTCATGGCTAAAGATTAAATAATATTGTTATTATTATTATTAGTAGTAGTAGTAGTATTGTTGTCCAGTGGAAGGGAACAAGTGACCTTTAATTACATTAATATAAAGACGTTAAGGGTTTATCAGAGTTGATATTTCATCAGAGTTTTGAGATTATTAATGACTTTATTGCACGAATATCAAATAAAGATCGCCTGCATGTTATACTGCCTCCTCCTCCTCCTCCTCCTCCTCCTCTTCCTCTGCCTTGTCTTCCTCTTTCTTTTCTCGTCTTTTATTATTGCCTCTCTCTTCTTATTTTAGTTCCATACTTGTGAAATTAGAGGAGGTCTATAGGATTATTCTTTTTATTTCTTTCTGTCGGGGTGATTGTTTAGTTCTGCCTGTTCTCAAGCCTCCATTACCTTACATTATAAAACAATCAAACAAACAATGGAGTGTTTCCCCCCAAACACTCTACTACCTTCCTGCTCTCTCTCTCTCTCTCTCTCTCTCTCTCTCTCTCTCTCTCTCTGACAGACACTTAAAACTGAAGGAAAAACTTGCTGACAGAGACCACAGCTTATTAAAGAATGTCCGACACCTAACCTAACCTATGTACTGTGGCCCAATACAGCAGATGTCTTCTTCCTCCTCACAGTTTTTTTTTGTCGTTCCTTCCTGTTAATTCTATCTTATGTTCTCGTCTCCTGCTTTCTCTCCTTTCCTTCTTTTTCCTGTTTCTTTTCCTCATCTCTTTTTGTCCCCCCCTCCTTCAACTCCATTTCCATCTTTTCCTTCCGTCCATCCTTCTTTTCTGTCTTCTCTTTCCCCTTCTCTTCAGTGTCCCCCTCCTCTTCCTTTCTCTCACGTCAGATTTAAGATGCTGACCAGGTTGAAAATGATAGCAAATTGCAGGGAATTCTCCATTGTTAAGAGGGTGACCAGGGTGAACTGGACCTCAGGAAAGCCAGCCAGCCTCATCCACCAAGATAGCAGTGGATGATTCACACGCTCAAGCTGAGACGTGTTTTTCACTCATTGTAGCAGACTTGTACTCTCTCTGGTAACACACACACACACACACACACACACACACACACACACACATACACACACACACACACACATACATACATTCACCTGTGCACTCTTATACATACGTTATACAACTTTTTGATGTAATACTCCCACTATGTTATACAATATTTGCTGGAAGACTCCGTGTGTATTTGTGCAGTTGTCTCGATAATTCCCCCTCCCTCTTCACCCAGGGAGGAGGACTTCATTCCCCGACACTGATGTTAATAAAGGAAAAATTCGACGTCCAGTTATACCTCGCTGTGTAAAATTATATAATATAAGGCAACTGTGGGTGTACTACAGTTGCTATGGTGATACATACCATCAGTCACTATACCGCGTAATTGAAACCATCAGTTCTTCCTCTTGCTAAACTGCTCATAAACGGGACGGCCCCCTCCCCCCCTCCCTGTTTGTTTTTTTTACCTTTGGCGCGGTTAATCAGTCTGTTAGTACGTGCCCTTTAAGACTCGACTAATGGATGTTTTTCCCGCATGAAGAATGTATTTATTCAAGTGCTACTTAACGTATAGGCGTTGATCAACTCTCACCCATATTTTGTATTCTGGTTTTGTCTATTGACGGGTTTTTGGGGTTGTTAAGTGTTTATTTTCTTTACGTTTGATAATATATCATAATAGCAGGTACTATCGGGATATGTTTACACTCGGTAAGAAAATCAATAATATTAAGTTGATCGTATGTGTGTGTATGTGTGTGTATGTGTGTGCTTTTTGTTTGTATGTATGTGTGCGAGCGTGTGTTCTATGTGTGTGTGGGGGTGTTTCTCTCTTGTTCCACTATCATAACTACAAGATCCTGAAGTGTGTCATAAGTTGTTCTCGCTTGTTACCTTAATATATAACCTTCACCTGTTAATCTTCTTAAATCACCTTTATTACACGGGCTGTTGCGGCCAAACTTCACTGAACACTTGGCACTCATATTATTGGATTAAAACTAGTGAACGCTGCCTCTGGATAAATGAATGTTAAAGCCCAATGCCCTTTACCTACATGACTCAAGTAAATGCCGGATATTGCCAAGTGTCGGGTGAATTTTGTTTGCAACTGTACAGTATATGTCAGGTGAGTGGGGTTACATTTTTGCTTTAATACACTGGGAAATCTACTGCCAATTTGCTTTACCTTGCATTATAAGTATCTGTGTATATTTGTTATTTATCACGTTTGTTTTAACTAGATTAAAAATGTCGCGGTAACCTGCCAGTTCAAAATAATTATTCCTCCAGGAACCGGATTTTTGTTTTAATATAAATGGAAGAAAAGGTGAGTGAATATTATGTCAAAATCAAGAAGAAAGTGGAGCCTCTCATGCCACCCGTCTTGGCGTATCAAGCTCCCCGAGATATCATCAAAAACATTTCAACAATTCGCCCAAGAGAGGCGGGACGAGGCGAAAGTGGGGGGAGGGGGGAGAGAAGCGTCCTCCATAGAATTAGAATTTCGAAAAAGAAAATCGAACTCTTTTTCATGCAGTCTCATCATAATTATAATGAAAAAATTTATAATGATGCTCATAATTCACAGTTTTGTATATTAACTGTAAACCATGAATAATAAGTAAGAATAACGGTCTGAACAAGCATGAAATGTCAAGAACCACATTTATAAACTTGGCATTTCCAAACTTTTAATTTAGGTGTTATTCTTCAGTGTTCCTTGTAAGGATTGGTTATGTGCTGAGGTATATGTGTGATTCTTGTAACATCTTTCGGTGTCTTGGTGTAGCGGTCTGTGAGGATAATAACGCATCATGTGTTATTTTTCAACTTAAGTAAAAACGCCGATGTTCAGTTAATTTCTCTTTCATGTTGTTGTAAATTTCACGTCATGGCATGGTAAAATATTGTTCTTTGTCCGTCCGTCTGTCTGTGCAAACAACTCTTAATTTTCGTTCACTATGGCAAGTTTCCAGTGTACATATTTCGTGTGTACTGTATATAATTTAGCATTCTCATTACATACAGTATACTGTAGAACATGTTTACTTTTGAGATTGATGACATTTACTGAACTGTCGAGTTATTCTTATGATTTAAACAAACCTTAGGAAGTGTTCATGTGTCAACATTATCTGATTGAAAGATATCCTTTCATTTTATTGCTTTATTCTTTATAGATTTATCTCTACATGAACCACTACAAGTTATAATACATATCCGTTCCCAGTAATTAGTTTCCACTTCAGCTTTTATAAAAGCATTTGTATGAATAGGAAAAGTAATGCAATTTTAGAAATCATATGGTGGTATCTTAAGTTCCCGCGTAAACATATGTGAAAATAAAAGTCTACTTTTAAAAGAAGGGAACCACTATGACTACTTCATCTAACTTTTACCATTACCAGATGTCGGCTTCTTGAAACAGTCTACCCCACGTTCGTCTGTCTTTTGCATCATCCTCAAACACGACCCTGCACCTTAACTTCTGTTTCCCCCTTGACTCCTGCTTCTCTTTGGCTCATTCCAGGCTTCTTTAATCGCGTCCCTTCGTCGAACATGTCTAGACCATATCAGCCTTCCCATCTCACCTTAACGTTTATACGAGTCACTCCCACTCTAATATATTTATTTTTTAACCTACCCGTGAATGATACTCCTAATATCTTCATCAAAGTTCTTTCCAATTTTTCCTCCTCGTACTTCCACACTGTATATTTCTATGATCCCTTTATCAACACCGGCCTGTTTATTCTTCAACTGCATTTTCCTTGGCATCCTATTGTCACACACAACTCCCCCAGTCTCCCTCCATTTTACCCCTCCAGCCCTCACCCAATATCTCACTTCCTCCTCACAACTTCTCTGCGCCTTCAACACCGTTCCCGAATATTCAAACGTGTCCATCGGCGCCAACTCCTCTCTTCCCATATCAAAAAGCCTGATTCTATCCCCGCCCGTCTTGCTGCACCCCATAAACTAACCTCCTTGCATATACCTTTAATTAACCCCTTGGCTCTTATAACAGTTATAACAATCTTCTCCACAACTCCTCGTCTGTTTGTTGTTATGGCAGATCACCCGCGAACTGGAGCTCCCAAAACCAACAACCCCTAATGTTCTCACTCAGTACACCCTTTATGGATTAAAGAGGGCTTAATGTTTAACTCTGATCTAGACTAACTCTCACTTCGAACTTTTATGAGTCTCCGTATGCATCCCGTACTATAGTTCCAGCTCCTATGTACAGTCGCCGACAAAATACTCTCGACACGTCAGCTAGCACTACTCAGATCGTGACACAATGTATGTTTATGTTGTCTGTGTTTTCTCAAATGCTACTAGACGTGTCGAGAGTATTTTCTTGGTGACTGTACTGGACATCTTTTCTATCAACCTTTCCAATTTTTCCGCTCACGATTGACTACTAGACTCTTCATTATTTAGATGGTCAAAGATTTGTCTGTGAGATATTTATCGCCGTTGGAGATAAGAGGGATTATCGAGGTATGATAAAGTCTCGGTACAAATTTAACGCCATTGTTGTCGTCATATTTATGCTATTACTTAAGTGAACCAGATATATACTGTACGCTCTTAGTGGCCGGGCCATAATGTCCACACCCGCTCCTCAAGGTGTGACTTCTTCCTTCAATAAGATGTTAGGCAGCGGAGACTTATTAGGCATCAACTGTGCACGAGTGTATTAGTAGAATCAGGAGGCCCACCAGCTCCAGATTGTAACTTTGGTTGCTATGAAAAATGTAGAATTGAGCAAAACACAAGGCAATAATGGTTGTTTAGTTAACCCACAACCAACGAAACAGTGATCATAGGTAGTAGACAAGGAATTAAAGTTTCAGCATGATGGCTTGTGCACATGTGTCAATCGGTTCGCATTTAACATTGTAATGTTTAAACATTACAATGTTAAATGCGTTTAAACATTACATCTGCGCTGAAAATAACAAACAGCTCTTTGACATTGGCGTTTTAAACTCGCTTAGTGAATAACTTAAAAAAAATAATATTAATAACATAAACGCAAATATTTAAACAAATTAAGTGTTAACGCAGATATTGAACAACGAAATATCTTACCACAAACAGCGGGTACATAGCTAATAGCTTTTGAATACAGGAATTACAGGTACACGTAAAAATTAATTGATTTTAATACTACTGGCAACATTTTTAACATAGATCGTGCCTAACAAAAGTATTTTAACATGGACAGTATGGAACTAAGTAACAACCAATTGAACGTTTTGTCATGGGCTTGTATAACATAACATTTTAATATGGGTAGAGGATCCTTCAAGGTGTAAACTGCTAAGCGATTTAACTTGCATACCTTTGGGACAGAAACAGGTGACAGCAACACGGACTGAAGCAGGAAGAAACTACACGTTTTAACGTGGCCAGTGAAGGGGAGGGGCACGCACACACACACACACACACACACACACACACACACACACACACACACGGAACAATCATATAAACGAAACCTGGGAAAGGGTATGAGAGATACAGCCCCCTCACTCACTTGCTCCTGGCTGACACAAACTAAATTCCCTGTTGGCATCTAACATGAACGAGCCCGTCTGAAATCCTTTTGCAATTGACCAACTGGGTAACCATGGCTATTCCCCTCCTTCGATTGACCAAACCGAATTTTTTGTGCAGATGGGTTCATACGATGACCAGACTGAACCATTTATAAGGAAGGTCTCGTGGACTGATTCAACCGAAATTTCTGTATTGCTGGTCTCGTGGACTGACCAAACCGAACCTTCTGCACAGCTGACCTTTCGACTGACTTAATTAAAGTCTCTGTACAACTGGTCTTTTGGTTGGTCCTGTCTATACTCTGATTTTGCATTTGGTCTCTTGGTTAACACGGTGGTAACCTCCCTTCCAAAATGGTATCCCGATTATTGTTAATTTCTTTTCCAGAAGACAACGCATCACAAACAGGGGTGAACCATCTAACACGTCGCTGTCTTGGTAGATGAAGTGACCTGTTGTCCGATACTAGCAGATTAGTTCTTGTTGCTGTCTAGTGTATGGGCTGAATTCTTTTGCCCGCTTTAATGACCTAACTTATAAATCACGGAAATGCTTAAAAAAAACTACAATTACATCATCGGGGTTACACAACATCCTGTACAGATGAAACACGTCTTGAAAGTGTAAATAACAGAATATTGGATTTGGGGCGAATCCCTCTCTAATTCTCCATTATTTTTTATCCTGGCGCCGCCTCTCTTTACCTCACTGATGAATGTGCTTTTCGGGTGTGAGGGCCGCCTTTTTTTTAAGTGTTGGGTGTCGATTTTAGAGATTCTCCTCTCCCAGTATTATGTGATGCCCCTTCACTTCTTTCAGTCTTAAGTGCTGCTCCTCCACCTCCTCCAGTGATAATTCTCCACCTCCACGAGTGTTAAGAAACCATCTTACACTTCCATCAGTCTTCTGTGGTGTTCTTTGACCTCCTCCATTCTTAAATGATGCAACTCTTTCTGCTGTAGTTGTAGGTGAGATTTTTCCAACTTAACTAGTCCTAATTGCTTCGATTCTCTCTATCCTCATCAGTTTTAAGTGCTTTTACTTCACCCAGTTCTTTTAGCCGTAGGTGAAGTTTCTCATCTTTTGCCAGTCATAGGGGAATCTTCTCCAGTGTTAAAGACAGCTGCTCCAACTCCAAATTTGAGAAAGCTCCTCCAACTCCTCCAGTATTTAAAAACGTTTTTCCACCTCCTCAAGTCTTAAAGGAAACTCCTTTATCCTCTCCAGTCTTAAGAGAAACTCCTTCATTATTAGGGACAACTTACCAAACTCCTCCGGCTTTAAAACTGGAGAGGTGAAAACCTTCCCTTAAGACTGGAGGAGCTTCCCTTAAAACGGGGAGTTAGAGAATATTCCCTTAAGGTTGAATTAGACGGAGAAACTTCCCTTAACCCCCAGTGTTAAGGGAAGCTTCTCCAGCTCCTGAAGTCTTAAACAGATTCATCTCATCTTCATCAGTATTAAGTGCCTCTACTCCACGTTCTCCAGCTTTAAGAGAAGGTTCTCCGTTTCCTCCACCCTTAAAAACGTTCCCATCTCCTTTACTCGAAAGTGATGTCTTTTCTCCTCCAAGGAAATTTGGCTTCAAGTAAAGTGCATTACTGTAGATATTCAATTACCCACAGAGACAACAGTGAAAGGAAATTGGGCTGTCCTAAATTTCATGATGACACATTGAGAGAGCGGAGCAAGCGAAGAAAATTTGAATTTCGAAGAACGAACTGGAAGAAATGTTTGAAGAAAATGTTTCCAAGAAATCGTGTTGAAGAATCCACAAGAAAAACTTACATTTAAGTTTAGCTAAGATATTTTTGGGGAACCTGAGTGTATTTTTTTATTTGGGGGGGGGGGAGCTCTCTTATCTTTATTAGGGAGGCTAAAATAATGTTTGATTTCTCGGAATCGTAGGAATTAAGGTTCTTTATTTAGAAACAACAAATTTATGTCTCTATTCCAATTACAGAGAAGGACAAAATTTGGAGGTATTTTATCACAGGTGTACCCCCTGGAATCTCTGTGACACAGCCCCGTAAAACCATCATATATTGCCTCATTCCTCGTCATAGAAACACTAGAAGTAGGAATATTTCGCCCAGAGAGTGACATAAGATTTTCGGCTGTTTTGGTGTAGATGTATAAAATTTTAATTTGACTTACCTGTGCAGAATGGCTCGACTTTTTGTGTTTACTTCATCTTATAGAGAGACACAAAGTATGAAGGCTCCACCCTTTTAGTTGCCTCCGTTGTATACAGTGTCACAACTTTTTGGATTGTCCAATCGAAAGTGTCCAACATAGAGCACAGAAGTCATCATTAATCGGCAATTGTCCATATTTACCATAAGTCTTACTTGGTTGTTTTTGTATTTTTTTAGCCACTTATTTGTTAACAATTAGGTTTGAATAAGTAAATAATATGAAGAAGAACAATGATAAACTCAGGCGTGACTTTGTAACATATAATTAAGTCGAGATGATAATACAAATACGAAGTGCTGGCCAAGCTCTGAAAGAGTTATCCGGGGGTCTCGCTAACCCTCGACTTGACCAGCACGAAAAAAAATAAAAATAAAATAAAAATTGTGTCTACTATCCGTGATTCAATATGTTATAAGTATGTACTGCAGTAAGTGTTTAATATAAAAGACAAATAACATCGAAATATATGTATTTAGCGTCAGGGTTTATTTAATTATTTATAACTTACACTTATTACTATGATTATGTTGTCCTCTCGTCTGTATAGTTTCAGCCTTTACTGTTGTTTTGAATAATGGTCCATTCAATCTACGCCCAAAGTTGGCCAAACTCACCACTAATTCCAATAGTAATATATCTGGTACCATTTTATACGTTATAAGACATTTTTCCTTATTAACATTTAAAAATCAACCGCAATCAGACCATTAGAACAGTTTCATTTTTAGGTGATTCTGATTAGGTGTGGCGGGAAACTTGACACTATATTTCTGGCTCCGATTCCCATATAAACATGAATAACACACTTAATAATAATACAATTCACTGCAAACTGATTGAAATAACTGTATGTATTTTGATTTTTTCCTCTTAAGCCCTTGGTAGTCTATTTTCCTTCAATTTTTATTTCTTTTTTTAAGTAAAAATAAGAAGACATCTCGCTGAAGCAGAAAATATACAGGTTCATACAACTTATTTATATTTCCTCAGACACTTATAATAAAACAACTGTACAAGAGTAATTGAACAGCAGATGTACGTCTTTTGACTTTATTTGCCTAAAAATATCCTGATAATTCTACCGCTTATTGAGATATGGTAAACAACATGATAATAAGATGGTGGTGGACAGCTAAGTTTATCGTCTTTTCTTCATACTATTTTTCCTTCTAAGACATTTATTGTCTTGGCCTTTGCGAAATGGATTACACACACACACACACACATATATATATATATATATATATATATATATATATATATATATATATATATATATATATATATATATATATATATATATAAAACATTCTAATTTGCACCACTTCTACTTCTTTCACATAGTTTAATTAAAAACATCTTTTACAAGGACGATGGTGTACGTTGCTTTTGCTATGCATTTTCTGTGGATTATGTTTGGTACTGGTAGTTATAAATCCCAATCGTTTTGAAAACTAGTACAATTAACATTTAACAGAATAGTTGTGAGGTCAGATCGTATCGGTGACTGGGACCTTCATCTACTAGTCTTGCAAGATATGCTGCCTTACCTTGCAACATCAGGACATAGTCGCTACACCAAGTCCATCTACATTTACTTGCCGCGCATGTCACTAATTATCAGTAGAACACCCTGAGGCACATGAAATCTTCTCAGATGGTCTTCTTACGGTGAGGCGTTTCTATCTTTTAGATCCCCATTTTCACCTGTTACAACACTTTACAATATTGGTACAGGTGTTTGTGCTGCAGATGATGTGGCTGTTATTGTAGGTCAGGAGATTTTCGATGGGATATTGAGCCATAATGTCCTCGAATACGTCTTTAAGAAGGGCAGTCGGGTTATTTTCACTCTGACAAAGAATCCCAAATATTTCACAATTCTCTAATAAACCCTTGTGGTTTCCATAATATGGTTTCGCGGGTGCCATGGCGGCCGTGATCTACAGGTCGGTATTACTTACACACACTCAAGGACAGGCTTAAAAAGATTTGTACAGTACAGAGAAGAGATATTGAAAATATTGATGTCGCAAGAAATGTTTAAGGTATAATACAAATGTAAACTTGGAAAGAAGACCGATGCAACACAGTGGTTAACTTCAAATAAATCTCTTAAATATATAAGAGTCAATTAGACAAAGAGGAATCTTTGCATACAAATAATATCTAACTTTTAATTCCTTCTCTTCATTCCTTTCCTCACCCTACTCCTGTTTTTCACTTCTCACCTCCACCATCCTCACTAATTCCTATCCTTCTCCATCCTTTCGTCTTCACAGTAACAGCAGCAGCATCAGCTGTTGGCGCGCGCATCCAGCTGGAGAGCCAGGGACACAACCTCTCGTGTAGACTCCTCTCACCGAGTCAGTTACTACGCCAAGTTTGACCCACTCACAGGCGGGCCCAGAGAGGCTGCTACCTCAGTGCGTGTGTGTGTGTGCTGCCACAACCTGGTTTACCAGGCAACGTGTGCGCACTCCTGTTTGAGCAGAGGAATTTTGGCCAAATTTGAATGTTATGTTGTTCATGGGTATGATTTACGTTATATTTCGGGTTATTATTATTAGCGTTGTTTATTATCTTTGTTGTTATTAACTTTATTATATTTTTTTCTATTTTGAGATTTGATCCATCATACTATTACAGTTAAAAGGCAGCGTAGCTGTAGGAGGATTTATAAAATATATTCGATTTTTTATAAACTGTATCACTTGAAAAATAGATGATGCAATTAAGTGTTTTTATTTAAGTAATTGTATCCATTTTCTTTAATGTATGAACACGATCTGGAGGTGTCTTGCTTTTTTATTCATATATTTATTTCTTTATTATTTTATACATTAAATGTATCTTAAGTTTTATTTTGCTGGACGTAAGGCGACCAGCGAGCAGTGGCCGTGGAGTTGATAGCACGTGTGTTTACATTGAGCAGTTGGCCGTGACGTGAGGTGTATCAGTGCACCTCGACTCACCTCATGTTTCATCGCTGTGAAAAATAAAGCGTAAAAATATGTGACTGACTTGTTATTTAAGTGACATTAAGTGATTGATTAGTAATGTAGATGAAGTCATGAATAATTAAAAATGAAAATGTTTGATGGTAATCTGTGAAAGCAACGAGGAGTAGCCACTCCTTACTTTGACACCGTGCATGAGTTTGCCTATTAAAAAAAGTTTAGTGTTTCAAGCTACCAATTTAAAAACTTCAGTGTAAATCTGCATATTGCACCGTTCTTATGAAGGTATCTCTTTTTAATATAAGTTTGCAAACAAATTAAAACAAATAAGTGTGACACAATAAGCATGATAATGAATCAGGAGAGGACACAGTGGAAGTCATCAGGGCAAGTTGGATATTAGCCACACACTCATCAGTTTTTTTATTATTATTAATTCTTAAAAACCCGGTAATTCCCCGGTAATTGTAACACTTAAACAAAAACTATCAACAACTGCTAGGCATATCACACCCAGCCCTACATTCTCCCTGTGGCCAAACTTTGTCCCCTCCTACTGACAAAGACGGAAAATATTGTTCGATGAAGGCTGAGCAAATCTTCGACTGGGGAGGAGAATAGCTGCCGTCGCCAGAAGTGATGCTTTTAATTACTGTGGAGGCCGTAAACGCAGTTACAGGTCCCAGACACTCGCCATCATAGATAAGTAATTGGGGGCTGTGAGTTACATAGTTTCTCTTTCTTGCTGCAGACGCTCTTTTGCAACGTCTGTGTACTTTTAATATGTAAAAAAGTAAGACTATTTTTTTATGGATAAATTTATAACTAATATGAGTATATTTTAATGGGTATCAAATTCCTGGGTGGAAGGGGATCTTTTTACCAGTCTTCATATATAAACAATGTATATTAAAAGGAAACACAACTAAAGGTCCTTCGGCTTTAAACTTCATGACACACTACATATTGTACTGTACACGTGATGCTTGAATTGTTAATTTTTTGTCACAGTCTTTCCTCGTTAATTATTTTGTCATAATTATAATGTCATAATTATAATGCAGTATTTGTCACGGTTTGTGTGTTACATTAGCTCTAACCGATTAAAACAGTATACTAATATTTATACTTTATTCCTGATACTTATATGTGAATCTGACGTAAGTGAATTATCACATTTTAATAATTATATAAACACCAGTGAGGGTTAATAATAATAATACTGAGATAATAGTGATAAGAGTAGTTTCTCCTCCTTCCTTGTTTTGTTTTTGTTTTGTAAGCACATTTTACGCAAGGAATTGATTTATTTGTGCAGAGGTGACTAAAGGAGGCTTTTAGCATTTTTATATTTTTAAATTAATATTTACGTTATGAAGTCACACTTACTGTAAGTAACAGTACAAGTCCTTATGCTGTACAGAGCAGTTTCATGGTGCCAATCTTCATAGTGATCGTTTTCACAGCTCGGGCTCCTGTAGTCACTAAGAATCGAGAATAATAATATCAAGGAAATTCAATGTGCGTACGCTAAATAGTAATAGTAGCAAATATTGACCGAGGCAACAGTCACTGAGTGCCGCATAGATATGCGGCTCCACTAACTCAAGACAACTAGGGAGGCTACTTTTGTCTTAGGATATTTAATTTTAAGGTGGCTAAGGTGTGGCTATTGGGGGAGACTAGAGGCCACATTAAAAAAACAAATTTTTTTGATCCCATGGCCGCATGTCACCGTAACTTAGCTCTCGATGCTGCACACAGGAGGAACGAGAACGACAAGATAAGGGCATATGGGGAGATAATTCAGAACGTTGATCAGGGGCAGCTTCACTCCTCTAGTGTTCACAACTTCTGGTAGGATGGAACCAAGTGCAAGAAAATTCTACGCTAGACTCACGGAGGTGCTATCCGAACAGAAACAGCAGCCCAAGTAATTATGTTACAGCCTGGGTGAGATGTCGACTGTCCTCCTCTCTCCTTCGGTCGGCTTTGCTCTGCCTCAGGGGAACGAGAGCATCGGCCCCAAAGCCGACATCAGTTGCAGATATTGACATTGAGGCAACAGTCTCTGAATGCTGCATAGATCTGCGGCTCAACTAACTCAACACAGCGAGGATAGCTACTTATGTATTAGGATATTTAATTTTAAGGTAATAAAATGGCGGCGAAGGTATGACTATAAGGAGAGGATGGCCATTAAAAAAAAAAGTAGTAGTAGTAGTAGTAGTAATTGCAAAAATAATTAGTCATGTAAATTTATATTTAATGGTAAATAGTTAGTAGTTGTATTAATATTAAAGGTATAATAACTTAATATGGAAATCTGGCAAAAGTGTTGTGTTTAATATAATTAGGGTAGTAGGTTGTAGACAGCTACCAAACAGGGAGGTACTACCGTCTGGGAAGATATTAGAAGCATAATGTGTTGTCTAATGGTAGACCCTGCTGCCATATGGCATCACGAAAATTGTGACCAAGTCCCAGGTTGCTGATCTGACTTTCTGTCTCATTTACACACAATTGCAGGGCCTCAATTGTTTCTCTTACCATTGACAACACGACATACATATATTGTTTGTCACTCTTGATCTTTTCTTATTTTTGTATTTCTTTATGGTTCTTTATTATTATTATTATTATTATTATTATTATTATTATTATTATTATTATTATTATTATCATTATTATTTTATTTGTATTTTCATATTTTTTATTATAAATTTTAATTATCTGAATAATTATTATTATTATTATTATTATTATTATTATTATTATTATTATTATTATTATTATTTTTCTTCTTATTATTTTTTATTATTTATTATTATTATTATCATTATTATTATTACATTTTCGCCCCCCGGGCCCCGATGTGGGTCAGTTGCCTGTGTCTGGGTAGGCTAATCCCCGTAAAAAAAAAAATAATAAATAAAATAAAATAATAATAATAATAATAATGATAATGATAATAATACTAATACTAATACTAATAATAATAATAATAAATACAAGAATGTATACTCGAAGAAGGGAGAATCAGGGGGAATATTCCTTAACTTGTACTTTTGTCCATTGAGGGTTAAAGCCATTTTCGTCCCACATCAGGTAGGAAAATACCCTCTTTACATATGATAGTCCGTCCTGCTGGTTTTTAATGTTTAATGGGAACATATAATAACTTTAGTTATTTACTTGAAATTGTATCGAGTAGGTAATTCGTAGCTTAGGGTGAGGTGGTGAGATTAGACACTGTTGCTTTATGTGTTCTTCTTTAAGGTGGCATAAGGTTATGCTACAGAAAGATCTTCCTCTTGTCTTCCTCTTACAATCGTTGTTCTCTTCGCCATCTTCGTCTTTCTCTCTATACTGCATCGTATGTTTTTTTTATTTTTTTCACTTCCTTCTTTCTTGTTCTATTGGAGGAAAATGAGGACATAAATGAATACTTTACGTCAGTGTGTCTTGGAGGTACGACCACAGTGACTCCAACAAAACTAGGATGGGTTTTAAGCAAGTATAATCTGTTGATGTGGTAAAAATATACACGAGAAAAAGATGAATTTAATTTTTTTTTTTTTTTTTCATTTATTGGGCACCCCCCTACATCCTTGTGTAAGGTGAAGCGCAGAAGCGTTTACAGTGCCCAACAGGGAAGCATGCTAAGTTCATGCTTGCCTTTATGTCTCATGAGTTAAGGGCGTAGAAGTCTGAAGAGTCAAGGGCGTAGAAGCCTGAAGAGTCAGTGGTTTATGTCATCAAGTTATTGGAAGCTCCAACAACTTGTCCCTGAATACGAATTCGCAACTTTCGATTTACACCAGGTACCTACTTTACTGCTAGGTGAACAGGGACGAAGGGGACTAGGAAGAGTGTCCAAACAACTTCTGCCGGCCCGGGAATCGAACCCGTGACATCTTGCTTGCAAGGCAAGAGCGGTACCGCTCTACCACCAGCTCCCCGATGAATTTAATGGCATTTTCTGATGTTACAGTTTTTAAGTTTAACAAATTTATTGACAATGCTTATAGTGCAGTTTGCCTATTCTGAGTAATTCAGTCAGGTCTTGACACTGAGGGTGGTATCACTTCTCACTGCCACGCAGGACAGAGGTTCATACACAAAGAAATACATTATATTCATTAACAGCTATAAATGTATAGAGGTCAGATTCATATGGGTAATGTCACTGTTCACTGCCATGCAGGACAGAGGTTCATACACAAAGAGATGCATCATATTCATTGACAGTACATATACATATACAGTATGCACAATTGCACACACACACATACACATGCATATACATATATACATACACATATACATGTACATATATATACAGTACTGTCGAGAATTTTTCCCACTGTGGTGAGGTGAAGGACTTATCCGCCTCTAGTGTTAAAATGTCCTCTTCTTAATTCTTTTTCTTTCTTGTTGTTGTGCCCTTCTCCCGCTCCTCGATGCTACCTTTTATTGTTACTCCTATTATCGTCTTCCTATTCTTTATACATCATCCTTCATCACATCTATTCCTCTATTCTTCTCTTCTATTCACGTTTCTTCCTTTTTTCTTCTTACTCTTATCCTCTTCCTCCTTATCGTCACACACCTTCCTTCTCATTAATCTTTTGTTTGGTGCATCTTTGTCTATTCTTTATTCCTAACTCTTTGTCCTTCCCTGTCCATATCTATCTTCCTTTATCCACTTTTAATTATCTCCTCTTCTCACACATGTCATCTGATTTAATCTTTAAAATTTTCTTGTTCATCATCATCATTATCATCATCATCAACAGCATCATCATCATCATCATCATCATCATCATCATCATCCAGTGTTTGTTGTTATCTTTCTCCACCTAATTTATCTTTCTCTCTCCTCACTTCCCCTTCTCTGTTTTTATTCTATTCCTCCTGTTATTATAATTTTCATCCCTCATCTCCTCTCCGTTTAGCTTATATTCCTGTTGTTATTCTTCTTCCTACTTTTTTCTTTCTCTTCTTCTTTGTCTTCTTCCTCCTTCTCCCTCAGCTCATCTTCTAGTCTTCCTCCCCTTCCTCCCCTTCAGCCAGTCTTCCTCTCCCTCCTCCTCCTCCTCCTCTTCCCCTTCAGGTAGTCCTCCTCTCCCTCCTCCCTTTCAGCTTTTCTTCCTCTTTATTCTCTCCTTCAGCTAGTCTTTCTCTCCCTCCCTCCTTCCTTCCTTCATCTAGTCCTCCTCTTCCTCTTCATCCCCTTAAGCTAGTCCTCCTCTCCCTCCCTCCTTCCTTCCTTCATCTAGTCCTCCTCTTCCTCTTCATCCCCTTAAGCTAGTCCTCTCTCTCCTCCCTCCTTCCTTCCTTCATCTAGTCCTCCTCCTCCTCTTCATCCCCTAGTCCTCCTCTCCCTCCCTCCTTCCTTCCTTCATCTAGTCCTCCTCTTCCTCTTCATCCCCTTAAGCTAGTCCTCCTCTCCCTCCCTCCTTCCTTCCTTCATCTAGTCCTCCTCTTCCTCTTCATCCCCCTAAGCTAGTCCTCCTCTCCCTCCTCCCTTTCATCTTTTCTTCCTCTTTATTCTCTCCTTCAGCTAGTCTTTCTCTCTCGCCACCACTTCTGCTTTTCCTCCTCTTCCTTCCTCTCCTCCTCCTCCTCCTCATCCACTCCCTTCGTCTACTTTAGCTCCTCTTCCTCCTCCAGGTACTCCTCTTTCCCACCAAACTATTGTTGTTGTTGCCCCTAAGACTTATCCCAGCACCACACCGGCCAAATATTTTCGTCTCGTGTCCCTTCAGTCGACTTACCATTCTGATTTTTCACCCGTCAGTCCGTCTACGCGTTAACGTTGTTTTTGTATATTTTTTTCTTGAAAGGAGTTGATGGATTGATATAATATTAGGGGACAAAGGACAGAGTGTGTTGCTGATTGTTTGATTGATTGTTTGATTGTTTTTTATAAGTAATTTTTTATCATTATGGGCACTATTACTACAGCTGTTGATGGACTTTTCTTGTGTATTATTATGAAATCTGTGTTTTCCAGTCAACCCACGAGTGTGATAATCGGGGATATTGTTAAAAAGAGGCTACAGCACGTTCTGGTAGCCCTAAAGTAACGGAAAAGAGAGTAACAAAGAGGAAAGCGGGAGACTTGATTAACATCTTCTGGAGAAACGAAAGCTTTAATCTCTTCTGACGTCCTGACGATCATGTTATGGTAAATGTTGGCTTTATAAAGATGGAAGTAAGAATAAGTAAATGGTGATTCTCTTCTTATTGGATATATTATAGCACTCTGAGGATTGTTTGTCGGTCTCTTGCAAGTGTTACCTTTGTTGTAGTTGCTTTAACTGTCTTATATTAAGTTCACACTGTCACAACTTTTAAGAATTAACTAGTGTCAGTAGTCTCGTTCTGTTATGTCACTCACTCACTCACTCACTCACTCAAGAAATAATAAAGAAAGTACTATAATCTTTAGTCAATTAGGTTGTTGATGGATGGAGGAACGTGAGGCTGATGACAGAGGTGTGTCAACTGGGGGCTGGGCGGAGTTAGAAAGTTTGGGCAGCTGGCGACCGTGATAGGTGGTGGTGAAGGGCCTGTCTGTTGGAACTGTGAATAGGAATGTTGGCTTGGTCAAGAGAACTCTGGGGGACAACCTTATTCGTCCTCGGTGTGTGTGTGTGTGTTGGGGTGAGAAATATTTGCGGTGCTGGGTGGAGGAGAGTGTAGATTTTCAGGAGGATGGGGAATTTGTATGTTAGTTTGTATGTGTGTGTGTGTGTGTGTGTGTGTGTGTGTGTGTGTGTGTGTGTGTGTGTGTGTGTGTGAGTTAGGATTTGCCAGTGAATACGTACGGAGGAAGTGTACGCGTGTGGTAGGTGTGGGCCTAAGTCTGTTTAAAGCGGATATGACGTTTACCTGTGGTGTGTGTCTTCAGGTGATGTGAGGGTGTATAGAGGACGAAGGAGGAAGGGATGTAACAATCCTCACCAATGTTTGTTGTAATGCCTCTAGGTCGTGGTGAACAGCTGAATGAGTGAGTGTATGTAAAGGTTATGTATAGGGCCACTGTGTTTATGTTGTGGAAGGTTAGTGTCTGAGTAATAGGCTTAGTGTGTGTCTGTGTTTGGAGGGAATTATGGTTCGATAATTTTTTTTTTAAAACAGATGAGGTTTTTGCAATATAGGGATAACATTTTGTTCTTGTTCCTGTGACTTAGTGTAAGTTATTTGGTCTGTTTCGTTGAAGAAGTCTTTTACCATCTTAAGCAAACTATATGTAAATTGAGTTTGGTTAGTAATGATATGGTTGTATTATCATTATGTGTGTGTGTGTGTCGTATTGCCTGGTCACCTTCTCCTACCGCGCATTTCGTAGAAGACACGTTAGTTGTCAAGTTATATGTAAATGTCTAAAACGTTGGATGAAATCCTCTTGGATGGGGAAAAAGTGTGAGGCAGACGGATGGGCAGTGTAGGGGGAATAATAAACAGGTGTTGTGAAGTGGTGTGTTAGCCGGAGTTTCTGTCTGCTTGTAGATGAGTCTTGTATTCAACGCCAGAAGATGGTGTTAAGAAGGGGTGTATCATATTCAGTGGAGTTTTATTCTAATATCTCAAGGGCGGCTGTACCAGTATCGATGACTCCATGATCTTTATAGTAATGAGTTAAAAGTTGTATTTAATTTAGTAGTTGTGAAATACTAAGTATATATTACTGCCGTTGCTATATGGTTATGGACAGCCATCCCTCCTTGTCTGCCTGTCTTATCTCAGCTTACCCTGTCCAGCCAACAGTATATTCTTCATTATTCCTAAGTGGTTTTATGTCGTTTTCCTCGTTGGGCAGAATAAACAGGTGGTTGGTAATCTCACTCCTTCTCGTAGACCAAGCTTGAACTCAAGGAATCAGATTCAAGGCACATAGTTTTACCGTTTAACCAGGAGTCCCAGTGTACCGAGTGTCGTAAAACAACTTTGCTCACGCACGAACAAATTACTAGAAGTTCTTTATTTATCAAAACTGTTCCAGATGATCTACTGTTCAACATACAGTACTGATGATCATTTGATATGGCAGATCATTTAAAAATATGAAGTATTATTTGAGTAAAAACCGAAAATATGTGCTTCCCACATTTTCCGTTTGGGGAATTTGTCAAAACGGATCTAGCTCTACCGGGAAATATTTATGATGCTGGACGGGAATAATCCCTGAAACTATTAGCCCCACAAGGGTTACTCGCACCAGCTCTCAAATCAATCTTTACGAGATTGTTGGGAGCGGCTGGTCGTTTGTGTAGAAGGGTTGGTTACTGGTAAGAGTTCATTTCTGTTGTATACCTTAGGGATTAAGGGGTAATATTACGTGTTCAAAGCTACCACGATAGAGTGTGTGTGTGTGTGTGTGTGTGTGTGTGTGTGTGTAAAGAAGACGTTTATAGTGTGTATGTGGGTCTAAAATTCTGTCATGCTAGTATGAACTCCAAAACATGAGAAAGTAGTTTTCGTAGGCCTGATTTGTCCTTTAGGTGTAGTGCGGATTTATCACACTGATTATTACGCCTCTGGTCCACTAGGAGGCAGTGTGTCTCGACATAACTCCGGATCTTTTTCACGGTGAAGTATTGCACTCGATCGTCGTCATTTCCCCCACCTGTAAAGTTTGGTACGCATTCGTAGTAGAGTCAACTGAGGAAGGTCCCGGAAACGAACCAGCGGCCCTTGAAACATGAAGCTAAACTTTGTGTCCATTTAGTCACCGCGCACTTGAACGTAAACACTTAGAAGTAATTACGCCACATAAATGAGCTTTTATACATGTTTAAGTTGGTGTGTCACCGGTTTTTAGTCACATACAGTAGATACATTATAAACGTCTTGTTTACACACATACACACAGAGGTTCTAAAACCAGTATAGTACCAACTTTGTGCCCCCGATATGACCTTTTATGTCGTTTACTGCAACATTTGGTATTTTACTGCGGGTACTTGGTAGTTCTCGGAGGAGACTGGGTGTTTTAGTTGTCTCACGGGGACACTTACATTCGAAGGGAACCATTTTGGTCTTTACAGAGGCTGATTGGTTATTTGTTGGGGCGTGATATATGAGTAAATGTCTGCTACTTGATTAAGGGAGTCTATGCATATCCACAAGTGCTGTTGAGTGTGGTTGTAGGGAATAATAGCATGTAAACAGAAGCCAGTTGAATATCCAGTTGATTACTTAGAGGAAACACTTCAGTGTCAAATTGAATTTCTACTTTGGGCACTCGATTGTTTACACTGAATAGTTGTTTTCAAAGGACAGTTTTTGTGCATATTGAAGTTAGTTTTTCACTTGGAACACGTGTGTTTACCAGGTATATATTAGCTGTGTAAAGAGAGCACCTGATTGTTTACAGAGGCTTGTTGAGTGTATACATCGAAGATGTTTGTTTACGTAGAGCAGTTGATTGTATTGACCTTCGTGGAATATGGGGTACAGGGTATACATTTTATTTACCTGGTAAAAGTTGGTTGCTCACAGGAAGCTGCTGTTTGATTCCCCGTGTAGGGAGTAAGTAGTGTGTGAGGTATAGACTGTCTGAACCTTACTAACCTCGGAAGATTTCCTGCCGGCTTAAAGCTCCTTAATTTCATACAGTCGTGATAATTATCCTGATGTGATGAACCAGAGGGAGAGAGCAAGCGTGTGTCTAGTCGTCGTCACGCCGTGGCTCGACAAGGACCTTGGCTCAGGACATAGGAAGGTCAGCCCAATAAAGAACCCTTAACCCTTAAAAGCCCTTGATATATATACGTGGATTCCCGACCACTTACTATTTTGTGGCGGCCAGATTACTTGTAGAGTGAAGCTGGAACCATATTATTTCAAGCTGAACCCCGCCCCTCCCCCACCCCCTCCCAAAAAACAAGACAAAAACAAAAACACAACCCTTAATGAAGGAGAGCTTTCAGGCTGTCATATATTTCTTGGAAGAATTTGGGAGAATTTATAAGTCTAACAACAAAAGTATTACGGTAATCTTGGATTTTTTTTTTTAAATATTTTTGTTTTCTCTCCCCCCTCCTGCAGGCCAAGTTTAGGGAGTAGATGGATTCAGTCATTCCGTCTGTTTTGTCAGTCCGTCGAGACGTAGGTGAAATGGTTTTCACCTCACTGAGAAACTTAACTCGTACATTAGTTTTAGATGGAGGAAGGACCCTATTGACTTGGGTTTAAAAGGTCAAAGGTTAAGATCACTTGTACTAGCTAGTAGGCGGAGGGCGTTACCCGGTCATCCCCTTACAGTCGTAGTTCTTTGTAGTTACATTGTGTTTTTTTCTCCTAGGCTGAGTGTCTGATACCAGTCTTTACACAAGACAGGGGACGAACACTGCTGTAAGCCCAGCTCAACCGGGCCATTACTTGATGAAAGACTGGGCAAGCTTTGAGTAAACTCAGAAATAATATTCAGGGAAAATAAATAATCTTACTAGTATTTGACAAAGCAAGCAAGCAAACAAACAAGCAAGCAAGCCAGCCCCTCCTTCATAGGACACCGATTTGTTTTCAATAAATATTATGAAAATAAATGTAAAATTTGGCTTTTGTAAATTAATAGTTTGTTCGTCGACGTGGTGGGCTCAGGTCGAGCTTACCAGTTTAATTTGAGATCTTTTTTAAATAAAGAATATTTTTATGATCATCTAAAATAAAAGGGAAGCTGTAGGTGCACTACTAATGTAGAAATAAAGAACTGTATCCAAGTACATTATGCATGTGTGTGTGTGTGTGTGTGTGTGTGTGTGTGTGTGTGTGTGTGTGTGTGTGTGTTTGTTTTCAAGGTCAGTATTAGTGTAAACCTGCGTGTGTGTGTTTTCGTACAATTTCTCACCTGTTAGTGTTTCCATTCGTGCCTGTGGCATTGTTTATATCCTCTGTTGTTAACATGACTTGGTTATAAACATTATTAATTAATTGCAACATAGTTGTCCCTACTTTTCCTTATGGCTTCAGGTATAAAATCCTAAAAAAAATTTACCTGTGGGTAAAGATTTAGTCGTTGTAAGACACCACCTTTAACTGGCCATTAAAATGAATAAATGACTTTGTTACTGATGCTGGATAACATGCCGTCATGATAGATGCCAGAATGTAAATAAAAGTGTGCTAGTGCTTATTAATCTTGAATTATATATGAAGTTTTATGTCTCAGTTCATATTGTGTTCCTTGGTTAGGTTCCTGGAGACTTAATGCCGAGGGAGGTTAAGGAGGAGTTATGTAGATGTAATTTCACAATCCCGACGTCAATTATCAGTAATCAGTTTAATGTCAATTGTTCATTTAAGCATTGAGACCGTGTTCTTTGTTGACATTTTCCAAATCAAGAATTTTCATTGGATAGTTATTTTGTTGCATGTGTTACGGTAAAATTATGGAGATGGAAGCAGTTCATGTATAAGTTTATGAGTGTCTGCTGTGAAGGCATGATCAATGGTAGGGCGAGAATCAGGTGTGAAATGGGCACCCGTGATAATAGTGAATAAAAAATCTAGCATAAATTGGAGAAGGATAAAAAAAGTAAAAAAAATAAGATAGAATTGGTAGAAACAAGGGAAGGAGGAAGAAATGAAGACAGGGTAAGAGAGCGAGGGAAGTTATGAATTTAGGGAGAAGTTGGAGAACAGTTTTTCCACCGTGATAGTCTGCCTGAGGCCCGTGTTGACTACATCACTGCTCCGAGACTCACGGCTGTCTAGTTTTTCGTGTGAGATCAGTCAGGTTTCGTGACGCGAAATATTACGGTATGGCAAGAAATTTATCTTGACTTAAATTCCTTTGCAAGTCGGTAGAATTTCTTCAGAATAATATCGCACTTTTCTACTTTATCATCGGTATTTACATTTATAACCGCAATAGTTGTCCTGGTAATAAGATATTCGTGGTGGATGGTTTGGTTTCGGTAGCAAAATATTAGCGCGTGGTAGTGCAGTAATAATCTAGCAACAACACTAATAATAATATTCATTATGACTTTTTTACCATCATGCCTTTACTTTATTCCACAGAATTAACGTTTCTAAGCAGAGTGCAAGACGTGTTTTCCTATATTGTTGATCGCAGGTTACACAATGTGTGGTGCTGCGGCTATCGTAATGTTTTGACGTCACTTATCACGGTTCATCCTCGTGTAGTTGACCATTCTCGAGACGACGTTCTTGGATAATAAGGATACAAACAATCCGGTTTCATATTAAAATCCATTTTTTTTACGTAGGTCTCTCGTCAATTTTATCGGTTTTAAATTATAATGCTCTTCTTTTTAATTTTGCGGAAGGTAAATTTTGGTATAATGTTACGTTTTTATTGTATATCACCTGTATTTTTTTTAACTTTTTAAAACTATTTGTTTTCTAGGCTCTGATGATGGAAAATGTTTCCCGAAACGTTAGTGATTAAAGAAACCCAACTTAGTCAAGATGTTTGTGTTTTCCGTGGTTCTCTTCTTCATTATATATATATATATATATATATATATATATATATATATATATATATATATATATATATATAATATATATATAATATATATATATATATATATATATATATATTATATATATATATATATATATATATATATATATATATATATATATATATATATATATATATATATATATATATATATATATATATAGTACGTATACCATTCTCAGCTTGTCCACTGGGCCACGATGGCTTAAAAGCTACCTTCCCTAACTACTTTAACTTCTAACTTGTAGCTCAAGGTTCCCCGCCCAACACTGTGGGTCTTAATGGGATGGGGTACTGGGGTAGCCCCACCCACACCCAGGTCCCACACTGCTTTTACTCAAATTCTAGACTTAACGGTATGGTCACTATATCAGAACCTCTAATATACACAAGTAAATCAGTGTAAACAATTTACACCTCTGGGTACCGGATTCGGGCCGGGGCCACCACTGTAGGTAGTCAGGCAGTCTAGAATTTGATTAAAAGCTGTCTGGAACCCGGGTGTGGGCGGGCTACCCCAATCCCCCAAAGCCCACAGTGGTGGGCGGGGAACCTTAAGTTACAAGTTAGTAGGTAAGGGAGGTAACTTTTAACCCCAACGTGGTCCAGTGGACTAGCTACCTGACTACCTACTGTGGTGGTCCCTGTTCGAACCCGGCACCCAAAGGGATAGAAGAGAGAGTGTGTGTTTACTCGCTGTCACAGAATAATGATTTATTACCACAACTTCTGGGCCAGACCAAATGGGACTCGCCTGGGGTCCAGCGAGGTTGGGGAAGTTATATTTATCTAATTATCGAGATTGTTTACTTTACCTGCTGTAATAAAGTTCCAGAATATATTCAAAGTGTATTAAGAGATATGTAGACATACTGGTTATGACGAAGAATGTTAGATGAAATACGAGCAAAAATAAACCATGCTGCCGATAACGTTGTCTGTACTAGTGCCTGACTGTATATCCGCCCACCTCTTACTATCACTGCTTGTTAGTAACTGACGTGTCATTATATCTCGTGCTGCTGTTTTTAATTTAAACGTTTCAACTGCCTGGATTCTTATGCTTAAGTTTACTAAATGTTAGTTTCTACAACTGACAAAAGGTACCTAAAAATTAGCTAGCAGAAGGAAAATGGTCTGTTAATAAGGGGTGTTTTAGCCCATAGGTCGTTGATGTTGCTTGTAAACAGATAATTCAGGTATTTAATGGCTAATAGGTTTGCACAAATGCACCGAGCCAGTCGCCTGTTTTGTAATTGTTCAGTGATAATAATAATGTTGAGTGTTTTCCAATACTCGTTTCTGCGATTTATTGTCTCTCAGTTTTCCTATTATCATCATCACAGGAATTGGTAAACATACTTGCTCACTACCGCATATAAATACGTTATATCTGGTGATACTATTAAAACAAAATATACTGTACAAAGCCGAGCAGAGTTATATTTTTAGTTGAACGTTTGGTGTCAAATTGTTGAAATTATTATTTTTCTTATTGCTATCTAAACTACAACTACCTGGTTCACATCTTACAACTTGCCTCACCTGTACAAGCTTCTAAAGATACTTTCTCATAGTGCTTATTGAGTTAACTTTCCTCACATCATTCAACCTGATGAGAAAAGACACATTGTTTACAAAACATTGGCACATAACTTATGCAAAATTATTTATTTATTTATTTATTTTTTTAGATTTAATAAAATAAAATCTATTGAAAGTTGCTTAATATATCTGGCAGTCAATCAATCAATCACTCAGATTACCGTCCTCATATCTGAGGGTTGGCGACCCCAGTCCTCCACTCTAAACGTTCTCGGGCTGTTTTTATCAATCCTCCAAGGTTGTCTATCTCTCTGGGGACCCAAGTTTTAATTTCATTCAGCAAAAACACCTAAAACGGAACACCAAAATACATTTAATCACCCACTTACAGCATAGATATCTTTTTCACATTATCCAACATAGACACTGAAAAAAAAATCACTTAATATAACGATATATTCACAGGTCTGGTATCATACATGACGGCATTTGGCTAACGAGGGCCACTTGGAACTTGCACTTAATCACAATGAACAAAAGAGGATGGACAACAGACGTACGTATATGTATAAACAAGTATGAGTCCCTCGTACATCATATGCAGTTCTTCCCCTTGCATGAGTGAGCTGCATTAGTCACTTGCCTGGAGTAAGCTTCCTTCAGTTAGTCATTCAGGAAGCCTGGCAGACTGTCACTCATAAACAACCTAACCGGATCCTTGCAGACTAACGGCCCAGTTACTTAATAAGAGCGGAGTATACAGCTCAACACCGTGAAATTTCATTCCCCCAGAGGGTACATTTTACTGACCACGTAGCAGTAAGTGACCACCGGAGCCATAACCCTGCCCTGGGTACTTACTGTACACCATCACATTCAATTACTCTCCGGATCCCTGGACAAGGAACACCAGCTTTCTCACTGGACGATAATGACACTCGACTATTTAGTCTTATATGGTGGTTCCTGGTGCAGTGTGTAGTGGTGATGTGGATGTATGTGTGGTGCAGATGTGGGTGTATGTGTGATGGTGATGTGGGTGTATGTGTGGTGGTGATGTGGGTGTATATGTGGTAGTAATGTGGGTGTATGTATGGTATGGTGGTGATGTTGTGGATATATGTGTGATGGTGATGTGGGTGTATGTGTGATGGTGATGTGGGTGTATATGTGGTAGTAATGTGGGTGTATGTGTGATGGTGATGTGGGTGTATGTGTGGTGGTGATGTTGTGGGTGTATGTGTGATGGTGATGTGTATGATGGTGATGTGGGTGTATGTATGATGGAGATGTGGGTGTGTGTGATGGTGATGTGGGTGTATATGTGGTAGTAATGTGGGTGTATGTGTGATGGTGATGTGGGTGTATGTGTGGTGGTGATGTTGTGGGTGTATGTGTGGTGGTGATGTTGTGGGTGTATGTGTGGTGGTGATGTTGTGGGTGTATGTGTGGTGATGATGTTGTGGGTGTATGAGTTGGGATGATATTGTGGGGTATGTGTGGTGGTGAAGTTGTGGGTGCATGTGTGGTGATGATAATAATACTAATAATAATAATAATAATAATAATATTAATAATAATAATAATAATAATAATAATAATAATAATAATAATTAGCGGTTTATTAAGATAACATGGTAGTCCGAAGGCTGAAAATATACAATAAACAGAGATGATTATTTACCTGGTGAAATTGGGGAGTGGGTCACTTTATTGACAAAAGCTTTCAATAAAAAAAATTATAAGAAACATAGAGTCAACATATAGATTAAGTATAGATCTGGTACTGAGGGAGCAAGTCTTGTAGACATTCTTGTGACCTGATGTTGGCTCCCACTGTCTGGATGGCCATCGTACCCGTGTGCTAGCCGTTACCTCATTACAGCTGCAGATGTTTAGGACAGCCACCACGTGGTCCGGGTAGGTTCTTCAGCTCACACAGGGTTTTGGAGATGGTTCTTGTTCCTCATGTGATGTAGTTAGGAATTCATAATTCCTCACCTGGGTGTATGTGTGATGGTGATGTTGTGAGTGTATGTGTGGTGGTGATGTTGTGGGTGTATGTGTGGTGGTGATGTTGTGGGTGTATGTATGGTTGTGATCTTGTAAGTGTATGTATTGTGGTGATCTTGTGGGTGTATGTGTGGTGGTGATGTGGGTAGATGTGCGGTGGTGATGTTGTGGGTGTATGTATGGTAGTGATGTTGTGGGTGTATGTGTGGTGGTGATGTTGTGGGTGTGTGTGTGGTGGTGATGTTGTGGGTGTATGTGTGATGGTGATGTTGTGGTGTATGTGTGATGGTGATGTTGTGAGTGTATGTGTGGTGGTGATGTTGTGGGTGTATGTGTGGTGGTGATGTTGTGGGTGTATGTATGGTTGTGATCTTGTAAGTGTATGTATTGTGGTGATCTTGTGGGTGTATGTGTGGTGGTGATGTGGGTAGATGTGCGGTGGTGATGTTGTGGGTGTATGTATGGTAGTGATTTTAATAATAATAATGATAATAATAAACGGTTTATTAATAGAGTTGCAGCCGGTGGCTGAAAATATACAGACTTACATTTGATTTAGACATGCGTGGTGTATGTGTGGTGGTGATGTTGTTGGTGTATGTGTGGTGGTGATGCAGGTGTATGTGTGGTGGTGATGTAGGTGTATGTTTGGTGGTGATGTGGGTGTATGTGTGGTGGTGATGTGGGTGTATGTGTGATGGTGATGTTTTGGGTGTGATGTGGGTGTATGTGTGATGGTGATGTTTTGGGTGTACGTGTGGTGGTGATGTGGGGTGTATGTGTGTGGTGGTGATGTTGTGGGTGTATGTGTGATGGTGATGTTGTGGGTGTATGTGTGATGGTGATGTTGTGTGGTGTATGTGTGGTGGTGATGTTGTTGGTGTATGTGGTGGTGATGCAGGTGTGTGTGTGGTGGTGATGTGGGTGTATGTTTGGCGGTGATGTGGGTGTGTGTGGTGGTGATGTGGGTGTATGTGTGATGGTGATGTTTTTTGTGGTGTGTGTGGTGATGTTGTGGGTGTATGTGTGGTGGTGATGTTGTGGGTGTATGTGTGATGGTGATGTTGTGGGTGTATGTGTGATGGTGATGTTGTGGGTGTATGTGTGGTGGTGATGTTGTGGGTGTATGTGTGGTGGTGATGTTGTGGGTGCATGTGTGGTGGTGATGTTGTGGGTGCATGTGTTTTACATGTAAATAACAAACAAACAAAGGTGCATTCTAACCTACCTACAGATACAAACATGCACTCATCACTTCCTGTACAAACACACATGCACTCAACCCTGCCTACTCAAACAAACATGCACTCATCCCTTCCTGTACAAACACACATGCACTCAACCCTGCCTACTCAAACAAACATGCACTCACCCTTTCCTGTACAAACAAACATGCACTCAACCCTTCCTACACACACAAAACCCCACTGAACTCTCTCTTTGGTCAAATACATGTAGACAAACGAGAAAAAGAATACGACCAAATAAACAGACGCAAACACAAACATGCCTTCACATAAAAAAAAACTCGGTCCTACAAGTGCAGACAAAGTGAACAGACAGTCACATAAGCATGTCCGAACACACAAGTAAACATACTCATATGCGAGGAGTAGTGGAGGAAATGCTGAGAAAAATTCCTTTATATCCATCTAGTACAAGACATCAGAATAATCAATAATATTCAGGGTGTACCAGAAGCGAGAATCTTCTTTCTTTCTTTCTTTCTTTCTTTCTTTCTTTCTTTCTTTCTTTCTTTCATATTCAATCCCTATTCCGACTGTCTCCTTCTCTCATCTCTTATTCATATATATCTATCTGCTCTTCTCTCTCATCTCCTTTTAGCCGCCTTTCTCTCATATCCTCTCATATCTTTCTTTCATACACCCTCTCCTTTCCTCCTTCACCCCCCTTTTCCTTCCGCCTGCTATTCTCCTCCTATCTCCCTCTCTCCCCTTTCTTCTCCCCTTCTCATATTACCATTTCTCCTTCTCTTCGCCTCTTTTCTCTCCCCATTTTCTTCTCTCTCTCTCTCTCTTGCTTTTCCTTTCCCTTCCCTCCTCACCTCTCCACTAACTCTCCTCTCCTCTCCTCTCCTCTATTCTTGTTCCTGCGGCTCCCATATTTCTAGACCAGAAGGAGCCACCACGCCGTAAGTTCCCTCATCCACCCTCCTTTACCAGATCACCGGCGGCGAAGAAGGAGGGAAGGAGGGAGGGAGGGAGGAAGGAATCAAAGTGGAGGAGATAGAGGGAGGGAGGAATAACCGTGGGGAGGACAAGAATAGATGTGAGGGAGAAAGAGAGGTGGAGGGGAGGGAGGGGGTGAGGAATCGAAGGAAGAAGTTGGAATAGGAAGAAACAGAAGGAGGATAGGAGGGAAGGGGGGAGAAAGATGGGAGGGGAGAAGAGAGATTGAGAATAGGTGGGAAGGAGAGAGAAGAAAGACAGGATGGGAAGAGAGGGGGATGAGAAGAGAGAGAATGGGAATTGAGAGAGAGAGAGTGTGTGTGTGTGTGTGTGTGTGTGTGTGTGTGTGTGTGTGTGTGTGTGTGTGTGTGTGTGTGTGTTTTACACGAGGACGGCAGGAAGAAGGTGGACCCGGCGCGCGACTCAGACATGAGAGAGAGAGAGAGAGAGAGAGAGAGAGAGAGAGAGAGAGAGAGAGAGAGACGTGGGTGGTGGCTGGAGGTGATATGTGAGCCATGAAAAGTATTAACTATATTTCTCCCACCTTTTTGACTTCTTTGACTTCTAGATCGTCTGCTGTCCACATTGTTCTCACCGCTTCCTTCTCCGGCACCTCCCCGCCTCCCTCCCATCCCTGTTGACTAAGCTCATTACCAACTTACAGTAAACACGAGAGGGTTGAAAGTAATGTGTCATATTAATTGTCTGCGGGATAAAAAAAAGGTGTAATAAATTAGTTTTCGTGTTTGCGATCATGATACAAGTAATTAGAGGTTGTCATATATCGTTGTTATAAGAGGTTGTCATATATCGTTGTTTATAAGAGGTTGTCATATATCATTGTTCTAAGAGGTTGTCATATATCGTTGTTATAAGAGGTTGTCATATATCATTGTTCTAAGAGGTTGTCATATATCGTTGTTTATAAGAGGTTGTCATATATCATTGTTCTAAGAGGTTGTCATATATCGTTGTTATAAGAGGTTGTCATATATCGTTGTTATAAGAGGTTGTCATATATCGTTGTTATAAGAGGTTGTCATATATCGTTGTTATATGAGGTTGTCATATATCGTTGTTATAAGAGGTTGTCATATATCGTTGTTTATAAGAGGTTGTCATATATCATTGTTATAAGAGGTTGTCATATATCGTTGTTATAAGAGGTTGTCATATATCGTTGTTATAAGAGGTTGTCATATAGAGGTTGTCATATATCGTTGTTTATAAGAGGTTGTCATATATCATTGTTTATAAGAGGTTGTCATATATCGTTGTTTATAAGAGGTTGTCATATATCGTTGTTTATAAGAGGTTGTCATATATCGTTGTTCTAAGAGGTTGTCATATATCATTGTTTATAAGAGGTTGTCATATATCGTTGTTTATAAGAGGTTGTCATATATCATTGTTTATAAGAGGTTGTCATATATCGTTGTTTATAAGAGGTTGTCATATATCGTTGTTTATAAGAGGTTGTCATATATCGTTGTTCTAAGAGGTTGTCATATATCATTGTTTATAAGAGGTTGTCATATATCGTTGTTTATAAGAGGTTGTCATATATCATTGTTTATAAGAGGTTGTCATATATCGTTGTTTATAAGAGGTTGTCATATATCGTTGTTTATAAGAGGTTGTCATATATCGTTGTTCTAAGAGGTTGTCATATATCATTGTTTATAAGAGGTTGTCATATATCGTTGTTTATAAGAGGTTGTCATATATCATTGTTTATAAGAGGTTGTCATATATCGTTGTTTATAAGAGGTTGTCATATATCGTTGTTATAAGAGGTTGTCATATATCATTGCAATCATTATAGAGGAAATACAGATATTATGTCATGCATGATAAACTAGATGCAAACAAAAACAATTCTGCATTATATAACCGTGGAATACAATTATGGTGTAGGAGTGGTCGCGGAGGCTGGTGATCACTTACCTGGGACCACGTGTATTAGATATGCTGCTACAACGGTTTTATATTGGTTATTGATTATACAGGATGAAATAAGAAGGTTCGGTTATTTTTTACCAAGTTTAGAATTATTAATACTAATGTTTAGAAATTATATGATAAATATCGTGTTTGTGTGTGTGTGATAGATATATAGATAGATAGATATATAGATTAGCCGGAGTGCAATTTTGTTGTAATTATTGATAGAATCACTAATGGTACAGTCGGTCAAAATTTGCTGACTTTTTTTGTTCAGTGAGATAATGTCTACCCACGAGACCCACGAGCAGTTAGTAGCCCCGTTGAGGTGTGTGGTGATATGCAGACGAACTGAGGAAGATATTGGGAGTTCCGTAAAACAAGATAAAGGTGAAGGTGTAAGGGTATTCGCCATTTTATTAATTGGAAATGAATTGAACGAAGATATCATTGGCCATTAAGTAATAATTTACAGAAGAACAGTGAAGAGTACGAGGTATCCGTCAAACAACAACCCTGATGATCTGCCACATTACTGACAACATACTGATGAATTTCTTCAGTGTGTCACAGAATACAGTTCACCAGGAATAGCAGACTGTAAGCTACCGTCGGCTGCTTCAATGTAGTACAAATGATTAAAGACAGTTTCTTCTTGGCAATAATTTCGGTATATGTACAGTTGGCTCATCTGCGTTTACCACTTAGCGTTGCCAATGCTCTTTCTCCCTGAGGTATGAACCTTTAACTTTGAAGTGTGAATTGCAAACATTCGCTAGTGAGCGGCAGGGAGAGGTGTCTTGGTAGGTGTGTTTTCTGTGAGTGTACACTCACTATATTACTTCGGAGAGATTACAATACAGAGTAACGCTTTGACGCTTTGACAATACCGACGGGGTTTCCTCAGTTGAGTGTAATTGTCTAGCGCTAGCCAGATGACAATACTAAAGTTACAATAGGATGAGAGGGGGATGAATTTACGTTTTAAGTAAGGTGTTCCTTTGTAAAAGAGGGCGTTATGAGCAAATGGATTATGCATATGTTTGAATCTATATCTTGTAGAAGCCAGAATAAAATATGGAAGAAGATTTCGTAGTGAAGGGATTAATTAGCAATCAAGACAATCAGGAACTGGACACCACGTATTTATTTTAATACAAACTTGATGTGAAAAAAAATAGTTGAGTTGGCAGCTGTCCGGTGTAGAATCAACAAACCACATACTGTGTTGCATCTTAATTAAATCTCAAACTGATCTCTTTTCAACATCGTCGATCATACTGACTACAGTATACTGTAATGTCCAATCAGATATATCACCTCACGACTAGCTAGGTAAATGAGACTAAGGCCTGTGACTCCAACTCGCTAGTGACTGTCGTGATTTTCTGACAACCAGCTACTGTACTGTGCGTCGGCTGAAGTGCTCAGAACAAAAGTGCATCGCCTGCTGCACAGTAACAGACATGCAGATCCATCTATTTAGCAGTTGTTTGCCTCTTGTCATCACTTTTTACCTCTATTTTATTCCTGCGTTACCACATATGAATTGCACATATCGCTAATCACGTGTACTATTTATATTATAGTTTTCAAATAAAAAAAATCCTAATAATACAATTACTAAGCCAGTCCTTAAGAGTTTGTGACTGTAATGTGCGTGAGTCAACAGTGAAGGGAGAAAGTCGGGAATCACTCTGCAGGGGCAGCAGATTTACACTCTTACTCCCCGTTTTCCCTATTATAACCACATTATCGTAAAACTATCAGCGGAAATAAATGGGATTGGATTTAGTTTTATCAAAAGCAAAGAATTGCAGCCTATTAAAGTAGGGACAGTGTAATAATGGCGCCACATGTTATCGTTTGTTTCAAATTTTTTTTTCATACGGGACGCTACGTCACGAGGCGTCGGAGGTGCCAACTTAGCCAAAAACCTTATTTTACTGTACACCGGGGGGTGTATTTAGTGGTTACCCCATTTGTTTGCCACGTTGGTTGTCTGGGTGATATATCAGGCATTTAGTAAGTAAGCTAGGAAGCTGAAATTTGGACACAGTAGTAACTAAACACTTTGGGCTTAAAAAAAAAAAAAGTCGTGGCAGTAAGTCCGAAGAAGAGTCCCGAGAATCGGGTTACCTTTAATACACTATCTGGAGATGGCCTCTTAAAAGTAACCTCTTCGCTATGAAGACTCCACTTTTAATATTTTACTTGGCTAACGTCAGTTGATTTTCTTAGGATAGAGAGGCCCTTGTACACAGGTTAAGTAACCCAATGTTCGGGATTCCTCTTCGGACTTATTGCCCCAAATAATTAAAACAAAAAGGGCGATAATGTACAGTACACTCCTTTCCCCATTGTGATTCCAGGTATTGTGCGAGGTGTGGGGCAGCGTACTGTGTCAATACTGTACTTGTTTCAGTTTTCCATTTTGTCATTATTAACAACGTCTTAACAACATTTTTGACCCACTTTAAAACTCGTTTACTTTGTGGTAGTTATGTCTACTAATAGCATAGTTGCTTAATTTTAGATAATCATTAATTCTCGCTTACCAGGGTATAGAAGAATATTTTATACTTAAGTTTTATATAATTATTTTTTTTAGTATGATTTTGCCATGGGCGGTGATTGTTTGCCCCGCCCACCCGCCAATCCACCCATCCTTCCTTCCGTCCCTTCTGCCTGCCTCTGGGACACAGATATCAAGAAATCTGCTCCAGCAGTTTTCCATAAAAAATTCGGAAACTTTGGCACAAACATCTGGAGGAGATATTAAATATATGAATTTTAGGACAGCACGGAATGAGGTGGATTTAACTATTATCACCGTCTTTTAGTGCAGCGCTTAAGTGGGTACAGCGCTCGCCTTCTGTTTAATGGGTCGGTGATTCGATTCTCAGGTACTCCCCGTTCACCCAGCTGTAAATAGGTACATTGAACAGCAACCCAAAAAACTATCTTCACCTCTAGGTCCGATGGGTTTCAAAATGAACACTATTACCCCTGTTGTTTTGGTATGGCTGGTAATGTTAGTGATGGATGTCTCGTCCCCACCGATCATTTGACACACAGCCTTGTTGTCTACGTCCTAAATTGTTCATTTCAATTAATTTATTTTCATATAACGTCATGTGACAGTAATCACCCTGAGCCTTCTACTGTCTATTGTTTCTATAATTCACCAATATTATAACTTTATTTTCTATCTTATAACATGATTAACAGTAAGGATTAGATTACTGCGACTATGGAACTATGTTGATATGAAGATAAGCAAGTACTGAAATGTGTCTTTTTAAATATGACAGTTAACTTTGCAATGCTCTTATTATTTACTTTTAGATGTAAATTAGATTTGTTTATTGATTCATTTACATTCAATTAAATACATTTTGCTAAAAACACAATTGAATATCTTTTGTAGCAGCCGGGAGGAATACAGTTACTGGCAACTTCACTAACAATATAAGCCAAGACTCACGACCTTACCCCTTGGTCCGATGGCTTTTGAAATGACGACTGTGACTAAGGTCGTGTTCATTTGGTAATGTTGGTATTTCTAACTGTGTAACATATATATATATATATATATATATATATATATATATATATATATATATATATATATATATATATATATATATATATATACACAGGGTGATTCAGCAAAGAGTGCATTAAATTGGAGGATGAAATCCTTGGATAATTCTAAACCACAATGTCTCTATGGTAAAATGTCAGATTCTGCATAGTTTCCATGTTACAAGATGTTGTATTAATGGGAGTTTTTATAATCATTTATTCGTAGATCTCTACAGTGTGACCCGTCTTTGGTACAACCTTAAGGAAATGTTCAAAGTTGCCCCCTTCTGCCTCAATGCAGGCCTGTACGTGTCGTACCAATGATTGTCTGACTCGTTCCAGAATGCCTGGACTATGTTTAATTTGCTCGCACCTGTCACGAACACGTGAGCATATGCAGAATCTGACATTTTATCATAGAGACATTGTGGTTTAGAATTATCCAAGGATTTCATACTCCAATTTAATGCACTCTTTGCTGAATCACCCTGTATATATAATTATATACTGTACAGTACGTATATCACGTATAGTTAAAGTTGAGAAATTAAGAGGAACACACAGAAGAACTTAACGAAAAACAGTCACTATTATATTGTTATATATTAGGTTGTATTACTCACATAAGAAACGTCTTCCACAAAAGGGAAAGAGTTAACGTATAGTATTATCACATATCATCAGCTGAAGCGATGTTCCCCTACTCCTCAGTATTACATCTTATAATTATGACATTATTGGGTGAAATATAAGACCTCATCCAAGAGGAAGAACAATATAAATTACTACGTGTTGTAAGCAATACATTATTTCACACCGGGGGATGAGTTACTGTAAAGAATTAAATGGGTTATGAAACTAGCTTAAGAAACCTCTTTGTTATACCACTTAACACGAAATGGAGTTAATTGGGATTAACTGTAAGTAATGGTCATAAAAAAAATACATTGACAATGTTGCTGAACACAGCGTAGCAATGAATTTCACCTGATGGAATATGTTACCATAAAGGTAGAAAAGTATTAGTTTAAAATGGAAGTTAAAATCATCATATGGCAGAGACTCGGAGTAGTTGTCAAAATTCTTGGTCCGGTGTGTCATATTGTATAACACTGAAAAGGTGCAGATAATATTTTTGCTAACTATACCTAAGTTGACAACTCGGGCAAGTGTACAGTGTGCTGTATCCACACTGTTCTTAACGGCCAGTTATGCGTATGTGATCCACTTTCGCTTTCATTGTCTTTGTTATCTGACTATTTTTTTTTAAATGATCACCATACGGTTTAACGTGTTATTGGCTCCATACAAACACCTAGAATACTGATGAAATTATTTTACCAAACGCTCACTCCTCCTTCCTGAAAAATACAATTTGTTGGTTACACCGAACATATTATCAGTGCCAGAAATTCATTGCTAGGCTCGCTTGATGGTGATGATACTCGTGAGTCAAGCGTAATGTGGTTAAACTAAACCCACAAATAACTTGGTAATATTTTTGAGACTGTTGATGATTCCTGTTTTTAATTTATCTTACGCATGCGCACCGCTGTCTATCTCTCTGACTTTGTCTCTTAATTTTTTCTTTACTTATCATCTGTGTGTCTATCTAGCTGTGTATCTAATCAATCACTCTATCTATCTACCTAGTCTCTCGAATCTGATCTCTTTATCTAATTTAATCTCGCTAATCTGTCTGTCCGTCCCAAAGTGTCCCCACTACTGTAATCTACCGAGGACTCTTAAGGCCCAGAATACCAGACAAGGTCCTTCAGAAGCAACTCGGTTCCCTTCTCATTATCACCGGTGTTGAAAGTCGTCCCGATGCGTCGATACCTAGGGAGCGTTAATGGTGGGATACAGGGAGAGGGAGACACGGATTAATTTCTCCGTTTTTGAGGTTATACGTTTTATGCGTCTTGGAGGAGGAGGAGGTCATGTGTGTGTGTACTACATATTTATGTGTGGGTGCCTGCGAATATCTCTATGTATGCTCTTTTGTATGTGTTTTATATGTCCCCCCCCCCCCTTGAGAGAGAAGAGAAGAGACGAGAAGAGAGTATGTGGGCTTATACCTGATTCTCAGCATATTATGATAGGTACGGCGCCATCTTGCCGCTGGACTCTTGCCTCCCAAGGAATGTTAGAGATAGGCAGTTTAGTGGATGATTCCTGGCACGAATAAATAATGATATCGAGCTTCGTCTTTTCTTGAAGACATTAACGCCCGTATTATTAAACAACATCTTCCCTTGAAGAGGTTCGTCGTGTTTCAACCCGAGTTTTAAACTAAATGAGTCCTGAGGGACACCACAGTACAGTACTTAACGGGGCGGTGTGGCGGTAAGATTAACTAATTCCAATATTATAAATTAATTTTATTGGAATCAGTTAATTTTACCGCCATACCACCCCGTTAAGTACAGTACTGTGGTGTCCCTCAGGACTCATTTAGTGTAAAACTCGGGTTGAAACACGACGACCCTCTTCAAGGGAAGATGTTTAATAATACGGGTGTAAGTGTGTTCTTATGTCTGGGAATGATGATGAAGAGGAAAGGTGTGGGGTGTAAGGGATGGGGGAATGATGTGTATGGGATGGGGTAGAGGAAATGAGAGGGAAGGGGCTAATGGGGTGGGGAGTTTTGTTGTTTGAATTTAATCATGATTTAAATCAGAATATTTTTTTAATCATTTATATCAATCATGGTTTGTTTTTATATGCTAAATGTAAAGGAAGGAAGTAAAAACTATATAATTGCTTATATGTTGTATTGTTATAAATTATTCAGTCAAAGAAACATAGAATCTTATGCCTTTATCACAGTAGCCTACAGAATTAAGCACAAGATACCTTCACTTTCACAATGCTCACTATTCAGTATTCTCACAACAGAAATTACAATAATTGTTTTGTAACTGAAACAACAGACACAAGTTTAAGAAAAGTAACATATTTTTGCTTATCCTACATGTTTTATTGTACTGTACTTCTACTTCAAACATGTAGGGGTTGTAGTTAAGTATTAAAGGCACTAATAACTTGTTTTAGACTTAATTCAGAGTTGCAAATAGAAAAACAAAGCAAAACCAACTAAATCACAACACTTGGATACAACATGACATTTAATATTTATCCAAATATCATTTTAACGTCCTCTAGTCTTTGCTACATAACACAATGCAGACAATAAGTTCTGATTTTATTAAGCACCTTCGTAACCATGACCAGTGTCCGCATTCAAAGATTTAAAAGAAAGACAAATCCATAAGAGGAGAAGACCGGGAACATTTGTCAGTCAACAATGGGAAAAATCAGATTTTAATAAATAAATTCGATTTAAATTAATTAAATCTGATTTAAATCAAACAAATCATAATTTTTTATTAAAAAAAACCCATAAAGAATCAACAACCCTGAGTGGTGGTGTAGGAATAGGGTAGGGGTGCTGTAGGGGAAGGGGTGTGGGTGTAGGGATAGAGTAAGGGAGGGGGTTTGGGTGTATGGATGGTGTAAGGGAAGTAAGAGGGGAGGAGTAAAGGGAGTGGGGATACAGAGGTCTCATCACGACTCGTCTGAGAGGTTTTGTCCAATTACTGGGGATCCTGAGACACGAGGGTAAATGGTTCACTTGGAGCTTATGCTATCGTTTTCTACATGTATTTTGTCCTCAAACTTGTGAATGTTTCTTTAGGAATTATGCCTCTCTCTCTCTCTCTCTCTCTCTCTCTCTCTCTCTCTCTCTCTCTCTCTCTCTCTCTTGAAACTTGAACATTTTTCTTTTGATATTTTTCTTAAAGAATGTTTACTTATCAGTTTATGACTCCAGATCCTTCTTTTGTTTGTTAATATTATTTTATCACGGTGTTCCGGATGTTTCTCTTCGAGTTTTATTTATGCCTCATTATTTTCACATTTGCCCAAAAATGAGAAACACTTTTATTAGATGTTAGGGCTTTCAATTTCTTATTTTCCTCTTCACAAATACTGCTGTTGTAATTGTTGCCATGATTATGTTAATTTTATTTAATATAATTTTATATTGTTTATTAGTATATTTTTTCCGCGTCAGTGTCGTGCTCATATGTGTATATATATATATATATATATATATATATATATATATATATATATATATATATATATATATATATATATATATATATATATAGCAGATTAGCGGCGGATGAGAAACTTGTGGGATGGTTGAGGTCCGAGAGCTTTATGCATGTTTGAAATGACACCCCCAAACTATTCTCTCACCGTCACCACCCCGCCACCACCACCGTCACCACCACCACCGCCACCGTCACCACCACCACCACCACCACCACCACCACCACCACCACCAGCACCACCACCACCGTCGCTCTCTCTGATAACAACCGCCACAAACATAATATTATACATATGTATCAGTCCATTATAATTTTTATTCGTAGTTATCATCATGATTAATTGCTTCTTGTCATGAGTCTGGACAGCTTCCACTTTCTATCTATAAATTTAAAATTAGTTAAATATATTCATAATACATGATGAAGACTCCTACATGGTAAAGTCAAAATTGTGAAACTTTTTCTCTGGTGCCGTCACTGTTACCAACTGTACTATAGTGTTACGTCACTGTGGGCCAGAGTTTTCTCCATCTAAACACCTAGTTTTATACCCCCCGCTGTTCGCACTGAAAATATAAAACATTACTCGTGTTTATCGTCATGGAAGAAAGTTCCACCCAAACGCTTGAGAAAGGTTTCTGTTACCTAAATTAAATTTGGAATTGAGGTTTGTGTCGTATACGTTTCGGTCAAGCTTAATGATCATTGTGTTGAAGATTCAGTTATCACTAATATTTGTGGGCCTTCCTTCTGTTACTTTGAAATTTTGGTGGAGGAATACATCTCCTTCGGTCACTCTCACTCTTAAGATTAAGGAGGCTGGCGGGACTTGATATCTAGAAATGCCATTGTTTGGTGTCTATTGATTTTGGGATTATGTTTGTCCATTTTCAAGATAATTGACTGTAATAGAACATTTGAATTCTACGTAAAGAATATAAAAAGAAAATCAGAGAGGGGATTGTGGTGGTTACAAGAAAATAATTATTCACCAACACTTGTGATCAAGATCATTCACCCACCACACATTATAAGGAGAGTTTCCTTCCATACAGTGATCACCCGTCCAATAGTAAAGGGACTGACCTCAATAAGTCTATTACTAAAAGAGTGAAAAAATATTTGATAAATCTATTATTACCTTCCCCTCAGTTAAGTCAGTAACCTCAGGATGTGATGTGTGTGACTGTTGAGACGTCACAGACTGAACCATAAGATTTAATATGACGAAAGAGTAGGATTCATTAATTATACATTAGGCGGTCTTTGAACTCGTTGCATCTCATTTTTATGCTAAAGTTTCCCGTGTTACGAAAGAGTTAAGGTAACTTTGTCTACTTTACAACAAGTTGGATTTTGGTAATTTCACCACTCATATTTTTTTTCAACCTACTCAGTTTATATGACCACAGATACAGCAGGATTGTGTTTGGAGGACTATAAGGACATGAGAGTGTGGTACTTGTTTTTCTCTCTGTGTGATGTTTGCCAGTTGTGGTTGTGACTGTCATTTATAAATGTAGACAGGTGTATTACGTGTAATGAAGGTCAATTCTGTGATTCATGGGGAGCGTCTTGTTTCCATCAATTTGTCTTCTGCCATAAAAAAAATTAGATAAGGGGAGGAAGGGGAGGAGATTACAAGGGATAAAGAGGAGAGGATATTGACGTTGAGTTAAAGAGGAAGGATGACTACGTGTTACCATCCCAACTGACCACCTGATCGATAAGGGAGGCCAACATACCTCACCGGATGATTACTTCGGCTGCTAGTATCGCCGCCTCACCCACCTACAACACATTTGTACGTATTGTTGGATGATACTCTGACGTGGAGTGTTAGTGTGGTAGTGACCGGCCAAGATGACACAAAGGACATTTGAATATGGAAAATATATGTAGAATGTTTATAACGTTTCCTGTGGTAGAAAGACAGTCACTCTAAGTTTTAATTAACTCCATAACTTCTCCTTGGCTTTAACTCTAGTTACGTTTTCAGACACAATAGACCAGGGGGACTTTTTTTCTTTTGGTAACCGTTTGGTTCATAGTTCAATTACCTCCGTAATCTCCTTGAATTCTGATGAAATTTCCAGAGGTATGGTCATTCCGGTTATTATCTCGGTCTGTAGAATATTAAGTTTAACTACAAATTTTACCAATATTCAGTCACTAACCTCACCTGTAACGGAGGGCGGTATGTTTTTATGCTGGTAATGAAGCTCTGCAAGGTGAGTTGCCCTCGAATGCTAGACGGTATTTATAATTGAATTATCCCGAGGTGGGCGGAAGGGGCCACGCCCTCCAGCCCTCACAACCGCCACTAATCACGGCCCCTGGATGTACAGTGATCGGAAGTGAACGTACAGATAATACAATTTCCAGCACACCATTACTAGGTTGACGTGGTGTGTTAGTCGAGTTTTACTGTGAGCCGAGGAAAGTGCTGGTGCTGACCGAGGGGGTGGGAGAGGGTGAACAGAGGGAGAACACTGAATCAAGGAGTGAGTAGTGCTGTCTAAGCGTTTTCTCTTAAGAAAAAGTCTGTGAAATTATAATTCATATTTCTGGCTTATAAAATTGTTGAAAATTAAAATTAATCTTTACTTCACCCTCAAAACCAAACACAGGTATGAAGTAAGGCTACGACGGGGACCAATAATACCAAATGACATTTATGAATATCTTTGTAATGAGAATTAAATACAATTGTGCTTCTTAACACACCAAATGTCAGGATCGGGCCTTAACCGCTGGTACAGAAAATAATGCTGGAACCATACAAAAATATAACATTTTAACCAGACTTTTAAGTGGGAGGCCTTACCTTAACTAACGAGCGCCTCTGTACATGTTAATTGGCTGAGAGTTGTTGGGTAGAGAGGTCTTGTGTAGCTCAAGGGTGGCCTTCAAGATGGTCCTGTGGTCTTTATGGTTATTGTTGGCGGCAACTCGAGAATAGTCCTATGGTACCCTGGGAGCTACTGGCATTCCTGAAAACCTTGTTGATGAAAGATAGGTGTAGGAGACGACTTCGGAAGATGGATATCATAAAGAGACCAAATTATAGGAAATAAACAGCACTAAGGAAAACATTTTTTTTTACAGTTACATGATTTTTTTTACTTATGTTTAGTATGTGTTATGTGTCTACATTTGTCTCGTATGTTGATTATAGAGGTATAAGTAAACTAATGGTCAGTGGTCAATAGTCAGTAGTATAATGTGGCAATGTGTTTCCGTAGACTATGATAACCATACCCATGTGCTTGTGAAATTATTCTAGTTTATACACGCGAGAAATGCAGGGCCATTTCTTTCTTTTATTCGAGAACCCTAAATTATTACTATATATATTTGGACGCGCAATAAACAGGAACCTAAAAATCAGGAGGGATAAAGTCTGATTATTACGATACCATTTATATTTAAAAGTCTAATACAACAAGTGACTATATCTATTATCTTATTGTTGCCACTGAGAAATGAAAACGAAATCAAAAGGCTATATTAGATAGAAGTCTTGTTCCCCAGAGCCTCATTTTTTTTCTTACGAATTGCGAGGTTTAGAGTGGCGTGGGTGTTGCGGGGAGATGAGGAGCCCTGAGAAGTTTTCTCGGAGGTGGAGGGGGAGTGATGGAGAGTTGTCTGGAGGAGGTCGGGTTTTTTTTCCCCCAAGGAGTTGACGGTAGATCTCCGGTTGGTTATGAGGGAATGCTGAGTCTAATACAACAAGTGACTATATCTATTATCTTATTGTTGCCACTGAGAAATGAAAACGAAATCAAAAGGCTATATTAGATAGAAGTCTTGTTCCCCAGAGCCTCATTTTTTTTCTTACGAATTGCGAGGTTTAGAGTGGCGTGGGTGTTGCGGGGAGATGAGGAGCCCTGAGAAGTTTTCTCGGAGGTGGAGGGGGAGTGATGGAGAGTTGTCTGGAGGAGGTCGGGTTTTTTTTCCCCCAAGGAGTTGACGGTAGATCTCCGGTTGGTTATGAGGGAATGCTGACTGTAGGGTTGTCTCTGTTGGTGAGGGGTGGTGAGAGTCTTAATAGTAGGGTGAGGGGTGGTGGAGAGTCTTAATAGTAGGGTGAGGGGTGGTGAGAGTCTTAATAGTAGGGTGAGGGGTGGTGGAGAGTCTTAATAGTAGGGTGAGGGTTGGTGGAGAGTCTTAATAGTAGGGTGAGGGGTGGTGAGAGTCTTAATAGTAGGGTGAGGGTTGGTGGAGGATCTTAATAGTAGGGTGAGGGTTGGTGGAGGATCTTAATAGTAGGGTGAGGGTTGGTGGAGGATCTTAATAGTAGGGTGAGGGGTGGGACAGTGTATTACTTAATAGGACAATGTATTAGTTAATAAGACAGTGTATTAGTTAATAAGACAGTGTATTAGTTAATAAGACAGTGTATTAGTTAATGGGATAGTGTATTAGTCTATAGGACAGTGTATTAGTTAATAGGACAGTATATTAGTTAATAGGACAGTATATTAGTTAATAGGACAACGTATTAGTTAATAGGATAATGTATTAGTTAATAGGACAGTATATTAGTTAATAGGACAGTGTATTAGTTAATAGGACAGTATATTAGTTAATAGGACAGTGTATTAGTTAATAGGACAATGTATTATTGGGGAGATGGCTTAACTTAATGGTAAAACCTGAAACGTCTTTCCCATAACCTTATCACGTCATAATTACATAATATTTTGTAGTATTGCGAGGTCCAGTTCTTATGCAGCTGCTGTTCTTATGTCTGACAGTTTAATATACTCTTTGACATTGTTATAAATTCTTTTTTCAAGTTTAAATTGCATCAGTTAAAAGATATAGTCGTCTCTTTCCTACCATATATTCTTATCTCTTGACAAAAAAACTGTTTATCCTCAATATAAATCTTTATCTTGCCACTCCTATCCCACCTCTGCCCAACGCCATAAAGTCCTCCTTTGGTGGTTTATCTCTGACATGATTTCAGTGTTCATCGTGTTTCATCTGCTTTAGGGTGTAAGGTCATCCAGATTTAGTCATGCCTGTATATCTCTTCTTGTATAACAAGTCGACGCTGGTGACTATGTGTGTAACCTGTCCCTAAAGAGCGTCGTTGAGTTAATCCTTGTATACCATGGCATTTGGCGTTTTAAATCACTATTCTGAGAAGTCGTAGAAATAATCGCCGACAAAAAACTCCGTCACGTTGAAAAGGCGTCGTTAAATTTCAGACACGCATTAAAAATTAAACCAGTAACTCCCCTCTTTCATATCTCCTTTCTCTTCTCAAAGCTTTATCACCGATCCTTATAATTGGTATCATCCTCGGCTACTTAGTTGTGTCTATATCAGTTGACAAAATTTCGTATGGGCTGATGTTTTGTCAAATGCATATACAGTATTTTATCAACCCATTCCTACTAAAGCTCCATTCATCTCTCTCTTGACACCTCAAACGATACTTCTACTGTCAGGAATGAACTCTTACTGTTCGGTACACTAGTGGTAAACCGCGTAACATTTGATGACTGAAACCCTCAAGTTACAACGACCTCTTGCGTCAGTAACAGCCTAATTATGTTACTCCATATTATAGAAGTGTTAATATGAGGGAGGCAGAGCATTATGAGTATTCGGTATTAATCTTGACTGAAATATTATACGTCATGCATTGTTCATTCCTCTTTTCATAATTTGATTAAGTGTATCACCAGATCTTACACTTGGAAATGGTGTGATGCAATACTGTGTGTGTGTGTGTGTGTGTGTGTGTGTGTGTGTGTGTGTGTGTGTGTGTGTGTGTGTGTGTGTGTGTGTGTTCTGTGCGAGTATAATATTTGTTTGTATTTTTTCTGAGTGCTTGTGTGTGTGTGTGTTTTGTGTATGCATGCCTGCGTTTCTTTGCATCTGTTTTTGTTTATGATATATTTTCTTATAGTTTGTGATAACACATTTGTCGTATATATGGTTTAGGTTTTAATACAGTTTTATATTTTCCAAGAAGAACAACACCATTTTCAAGTTATTGATTTTTCTAACCTTATAAAAATTGTAAACCCATTGTTGTTGTGATTAAATGTTAAACAAGCATTGGGTAAATTTTACGAGTGGGATCAAACGCGAGAAACCTTTGAAAGTCTGTATTTTTTCATCCCTTAATTACTTATGCCTTATTTTGGTCATGGTATACCTCTGTATCTGGTGTAGGTTATGCCAATGCTTTCCATAGTCCAGTTTGGGTAGAACCTTAATGTTACATATATAACGATAATGTTTTCATGATTTAAAACAGATGGGTAATCTTCAAAGAATAACATTGTGCAAATTTTTTTAGATCGCTAATGATAGCAATTTTCGTCTAACATCACTTATTATACGCCCAATAAAAATCGGACGTGTTATGATAGGGTTTGGCGAGTGCCTTGTTGTCCATAAGCTTTTGATATCCGGAACATATCTCTCGTGTGAACACAAACATTTTAATAAAACTTCCCGATGATATGGATCAATACTAGACGAAGTGAAGGAAAGAACATAAAAGTTTGTGTGTAAAATGTCAAGGTTACGGTTCACACGTCAAACCTTTGTCCGCATCTTAAGTCGTGTCTCGATGTAGATGTTCTGAATCCCCACTCGACGAAGAGTACAGTAGATTATCCTCACTTTTCAGTTTTTTGATTATTGGTATTCTTTCTTTATAAAATAATTATGTGGCTCTGTGTTAATTATATGACTCAACGCCCGCTAATATTCTTCTCTGTATTTTTAAGAAAATTGGGAAAACTTAATCATATATATATTCAGGTCCAGTGTTGTATAATTGTTATAGTTGTGACGCTGGAGATAATGTAAGAATCAAACACTTCTTTATGCTCAGGCTCTGCCAATATTTGTTGAAATCTTTTTCGGGCCGCATATCCAGTTTCTAGGTCGCTTTCGTCGACTTACCTGAATTTGTAATACCATTTCAAGCTGTATGTACACTCATGGTAAAAATATCCTTCGCAGTTGAAGTATCAAAAAAAAAAAGTTACAACAACCAGATACATTTATATGACAGTCGTTGTTGCCAAGACCCAGATGAAAACAATAATACTAACTGTTAATCTTGATCCTACAGTATTTATACCTTCGATTAAAAACATATTATTTATTTACAATAGCTTCCGTCATACGTTAGACTTGTAATTATTTTATTATATTTTATCACCATATTTTAGTTTGTGATCTGTGGTTTCTTAATGAAAATATTTTGATTTTAAGCTTACTGATTACAGGTTGATTAAATTTGTTAGTTAATTGTTTACTTATTTTGTGTATTGACTTGTACTTATGGATTAATATTACATAGTCAGTTGAATCTTAATATATATATATATATATATATATATATATATATATATATATATATATATATATATATATATATATATATATATATATATATATATATGTGTGTGTGTGTGTGTGTGTGTGTGTGTGCAACCGCCAATCAGGCGGTTAAAGGATAATCAGACTTGTGACGTCAAACTCGAACATTATAATTCGGTCAAACCTGTTGAATACAATTCATTGTAGTATTTAAACTAAATCATACATGACAATCATAGCTATGTAATTAGTCTAATCTTAACACTTACAATGAGTACTTAATTTGCCATATTTTATGTTGTCACAATGATAAACGATGCAATGGACACAGTCTACCTGTGTACACAATAAGTACCAGTTAAACTTACGTGTTGAAAGTCTCGAGAGAAACCAGGTTAGGTGTTGCCTCTGTGGTCTGAATAGCTACAGTGCCGATACCCTGCTGTCGCCTCCCCAACCCTCTCTCGATGGGTTAGGTCTGCTGAGTCAGGTGATTATACACAAATAAGCTCCCTTGCTACCACCCAACAGCTCACTTCCTCTGGGTCTCTCATCTTCAACCATCTCAACACTCTACATACTGTATACGGGCAGGCACACCCAATAAACATGACATGACTTACAGCCTAACATAATGTTTGTTTATGTGTCATCATTACTGCTTGCGGTAGCAATGTATGCATATATATATATATGCTTGTGTGTGTGCATATATATATATATATATATATATATATATATATATATATATATATATATATATATATATATATATATATATATATATATATATATATATATATATATATAAAATCAACACCTCAACCCGCCAGGATTCGAACCCACGGCCCACGACTGTGACCGGGGAACACTAACCGCTGGACCATCAGGATACTAAAAGCAGTCCTAGACTCTGTTATATTTCACACAAAGCCTGTTCAACGAGCTCATGGCGCCGTGAACCTCTAATGGGGACTACCCTTATCACGTAGGTGGTCAGAGTGACGTTTATTGGGCTAATGAAATATATATATATATATATATATATATATATATATATATATATATATATATATATATATATATATATATATATATATATATATATATATATATATATATATATATATATATATATATATAATGCTTTTGACGTTGACCTACACCGTTCACAAAAACATTTATGAAGGAATGCATATCCCTTACCTCTGGCTCACTCTTCCCCTTCACTACTACAGGCTTAACCTGATCCTGTCGTATTGTGTGGGACGTGATCAGAGAAAATCTTCCACGATTACTGGCGAGTCACACCTCATCACAACCTGATCCCTCCACCTCGAGGCCAGACGGCGGGGATAAAGTAATTCTGGAATTCCTATAACTTGTCTGACCGCCTTCTGTGACACACACACACACACACACACACACACACACACACACACACACACACACACACACACACACACACACACACACACACACACACACACACACTTTCTCTCCACAAGTCTTAGTGAATTGATTTTTATTTCCGATTACCATTTTTGTTAATTATTTGAGAATGAGATGTGTAGATTTTCATTTAGTAAAGTGATGTTTATAGATGTATTTTAGACAAATCATTATGTCTTTCGTTCGTAAATTAATACTCTGAATTTTCATTATTTTCTCTTTTTATCGTAAAAAATTAAAGCAGTCATACTGATGATAAATTTTACATTATTTTTTCTTCTTCTTCTTTGTCTTCAAATCACATTAATACAATACATATTTTGAAAAGTACAGGAATACACAGTATCTATTTCCTAATAAAAAAAAATCACACTATAATTCACAAAATATTCACCGTCGCGAGACAAAAATTCTGTGGATAACGAGCTGCCGTCTGGAAGGGGAATTTAAGGCCCAGCACTATTGCCGCTCTAACGGGGTAGCCGTCTCAATGAGGCATCCAGTCGAATATGTCATTTGCTTTGAGAACGCCATCTGGGGCAGCGTCTTGTTTGGTTTAATGAACCTCCGCTGGGGAGCTGACGGTGTCCGTGGTGCAACAGGGAGCTCACTGCTGCACCTCTTAAATCTTATATACTGTATCTCTCTTATATACTAGTACATGAGACTCACCTACACTCCTGCCAACACTTAACTCTCTTAGGTGGTGGTACAGAGCCTTACCTACACTCCTGCCAACACTTAACTCTCTTAGGTGGCGGTACAGAGCCTTACCTATACTCCTGCCAACACTTAACTCTCTTAGGTGGCGGTACAGAGACTCACCTACACTCCTGCCAACACTTAACTCTCTTAGGTGGCGGTACAGAGACTCACCTACACTCCTACCAACACTTAACTCTCTTAGGTGGTGGTACAGAGCCTTACCTACACTCCTGCCAACACTTAACTCTCTTAGGTGGCGGTACAGAGCCTCACCTACACTCCTGCCAACACTTAACTCTCCAACACTTAACTCTCTTAGGTGGTGGTACAGAGCCTTACCTACACTCCTGCCAACACTTAACTCTCTTAGGTGGCGGTACAGAGCCCTACCTCCTGCCAACACTTAACTCTCTTAGGTGGTGGTACAGAGACTCACCTACACTCCTGCCAACACTTAACTCTCTTAGGTGGTGGTACAGAGACAACCTACACTCCTGCCAACACTTAACTCTCTTAGGTGGCGGTACAGAGACTCACCTACACTCCTGCCAACACTTGACTCTCTTAGGTGGTGGTACAGAGCCTCACCTACACTCCTGCCAACACTTAACTCTCTTAGGTGGCGGTACAGAGACTCACCTACACTCCTACCAACACTTGACTCTCTTAGGTGGTGGTACAGAAACCTACACTCCTACCAAACTCTCTTAGGTGGTGGTACAGAGACTTTACACTCCTACTTGACCTGCCAACACTTGACTTAACTCTCTTAGGTGGCGGTACAGAGACTCACCTACACTCCTGCCAACACTTAACTCTCTTAGGTGGTGGTACAGAGACTTACCTACACTCCTACTAACACTTAACTCTCTTAGGTGGTGGTACAGAGCCTCACCTACACTCCTGCCAACACTTGACTCTCTTAGGTGGTGGTACAGAGACTTACCTACACTCCTGCCAACACTTAAATCTCTTAGGTGGCGGTACAGAGACTCACCTACACTCCTGCCAACACTTGACTCTCTTAGGTGGTGGTACAGAGATTTACCTACACTCCTGCCAACACTTAACTCTCTTAGGTGGCAGTACAGAGACTCACCTACACTCCTGCCAACACTTGACTCTCTTAGGTGGTGGTACAGAGACTCACCTACACTCCTGCCAACACTTACCTCTCTTAGGTAGTGGTATAGAGCCTCACCTACACTCCTGCCAACACTTGACTCTCTTGGTGGTGGTACAGAGCCTCACCTACACCCTGCCAACACTTAACTCTCTTAGGTGGCGGCAGAGACTCACCCACACTCCTGCCAACACTTAACTCTCTTAGGTGGTGGTACAGAGACTCACCTCCTGCCAACACTTGACTCTCTTAGGTGGTGGTACAGAGACCTACCCCTGCCAACACTTAACTCTCTTAGGTGGCGGTACAGAGACTCACCTACACTCCTGCCAACACTTAACTCTCTTAGGTGGTGGTACAGAGCTCACCTACACTCCTGCCAACACTTAACTCTCTTAGGTGGCGGTACAGAGACTCACCACACTCCTGCCAACACTTAACTCTCTTAGGTGGTGGTACAGAGACTCACCTACACTCCTGCCAACACTTACCTCTCTTAGGTAGTGGGTATAGAGCCTCACCTACACTCCTGCCAACACTTAACTCTCTTAGGTGGTGGTACAGAGACTCACCTACACTCCTGCCAACACTTACCTCTCTTAGGTGGTGGTATAGAGCCTCACCTACACTCCTGCCAACACTTAACTCTCTTAGGTGGTGGTACAGAGACTCACCTACACTCCTGCCAACACTTAACTCTCTTAGGTGGTGGTACAGAGACTTACCTACACTCCTACTAACACTTAACTCTCTTAGGTGGTGGTATAGAGCCTCACCTACACTCCTGCCAACACTTAACTCTCTTAGGTGGTGGTACAGAGACTCACCTACACTCCTGCCAACACTTACCTCTCTTAGGTGGTGGTACAGAGCCTCACCTACACTCCTGCCAACACTTACCTCTCTTAGGTGGTGGTACAGAGCCTCACCTACACTCCTGCCAACACTTAACTCTCTTAGGTGGTGGTACAGAGACTCACCTACACTCCTGCCAACACTTGACTCTCTCTTAGGTGGTTGTACAAAAAACTTACCCAGTAGGTTAGGTTATGTTAGTTTAGGTTAGGTTAGGTGGAAGCTATGAGTCCTTTATAGTTCGCACATTACGTTTTTGCCTCGTCTCTCCATGACCTGTAACCCCAGCTACTACTTCACTACCTCTCACCAACAGTTCCTTCTGTCAACTCCTTTCTGTACAGTTGTCATCGTCCTTTCTCTGGAACATTTACCACTTCACCACAAATTCTTCATGTCATTTCCTTTCCCCATGACTTGCATCGCTATCTCATACTGCAACTTTTTCCATCTCCTCTAGTTGGTTATATCATCTCATTTGGCTACAGCTTTCATCACCAAATTGGTCAATAAAATGAAAATTGGCTTCATCAACAAACCCCTTTTCGGGTACTTTTTTGATTGTCTAGTTGTGTGATGCGTCTTCGACAAGATGTTAAAATAGACATGTCAAATTTTGTTGAGATGATAGGGAAGAAAGTTTCCCGGCTGTCAAGGTTTCCAATCTGGTTTAAGGGAAAAGTTGAGTTTGAATTCTGTCACTTTTTGTTTTTTTTAAGCAGTTTTAATCATTATGATATTCCTTCTTTAATTTTTTATATCATAATAGAGAAATAGCTTTCTAGAATATATGACACGGATTTATGCATCAACCCAAAACAAAAACCTTTCTTTAAACTTCATCTTCCCTCCCTTCCCACCAGTCACAAGGCAGTCTCATTGAACTTTTGCCAAATGTCTTTCATGTGTGAGGTACTGCACTCGGGGTTGAGGCTACAGGTCCAGTATGGAGGCAATCGGGCTGATGAGCCTTATCGAATCTCACTCGTATTTGAATCAGATGTGAGGAACAATGATACACGAGTGGGCACAATATGAAGACAGTCGGTTTGGATGATAGTGCTCAAAAACTCGTATGGTAACGAGCAAACGAATGGACGGACGAGAAACCCTAAAAAATAATGCTTCTGGCGGAGATACGAATACGTAAGTGTATCAGTAGAATATGTATAATTACTTCTTCACTCCATCAACTAATAATTGGATCACGGGCATAATACTTTGACAGGCTTGTAGTGTCCAGTTTCATCTGGTCGTTTTTTGTGTCGGGATCCCAGACGTGACTGGACGACTGTTTGATTGTACAGTATTAGTTAAATCATAATTCCTAATTGACTATGCTTAATTTTGAAGTTTAATTATATATCAACTTGAAGGTTATCCCTCTATCTTGGAGAGTTTCAGATATCTCTCTCACCATCACAGTATTTGGTGAAGCTTATCATGATGACCATCTTCTTTATCTTCGTCAGTGTATGTGATCAGGTTCTCTCTAATTTCTGCCTTCATGTTAGATCATCATGTTTATTGTTTAGTGGATTGCTTATTGTCTCTCCAACCTTAGTACCCGGACTAGGATTAAAGGTTTGCATTTTATGTCTTAAAGGTTTCACAAAATCCAGAAAAAAATTATTTATAGACACAACATTTTATAAGTTTATCTCATAGGCCAGTCCAACAAACCCCCCACCACCCTCCCTATAAAAGTTCCTAAATGTCACTTTCAGCCTCATTTTTCATCTCGGCCGTCACACACTGAGGAAGCACAGCTCATAGAAGAAACATTTTAGTCATCACTGCTCTGCTAAAACATTGTACTAAGTTAATTTTATAATTTAATATTGTAGCACTAACTATATATCACAGTCTCTGCGTCGATCCTCGTCTTAATTAAGTTGATAAAATTATTTCAAGAAGACAGTCTTTTCAGTAGTCGTCTCTGATTCCCTGTAACTTAACTTATACATAATTCTTTCAATTCCCTTTAGGAATACTTCTCTCACTGTTCGACTCGAGTCCCAATCCTCCGTACACAGGAAAAGAGTCAAACTTCTCAACAAAATCCAATACAAACTATACGACGTGTCAGGGACTGGGCTCTCACCCTCAAGATCTTCTCATCCTTAAACAGGCTTGGACTAATTACATTATTTAAGGGCAATTACATTTCCAATTACTCTTCTAAAGTGTAAATTACAAATGTAATTACAATTACTTGGTTGACGATATAATAAAATTACAATCACAATTATATAAAATTTCGGAATTAATGTCATATAACAATTACAATCTCACTCACTCACTGTCATTAATTTGCACACAGATACTCACCCACACTCACTCATTTACCCACATAAACTCACTCATCATAAAACACATGAGTATTTCATTTATTATTATTTTTTTTTTAGGGGGGGGGTGTAATTTTGCTGCTGCTCTGACTCTTCAACTTGCTATTTTTGTTTCCGTTTTATCTTCGCTACTGTTCTTCTGATACTTGTAATGTTTTAGGCTTTTTATCTGGTCGTATCGGTTCTTGTCATCACTGATCATAAATAATAAACTTCTGTGAAATAAATCTGGGGAGAATAATTCAACAGTGCCATATTTCTGTACTCAAACATGATTATTTTTTTTGTACAAATTATTTAAAATTATTCTGATATCTGTTTTACGTTGTTATGCGTTGTTACTTGTTGATCAAACTGTGCAGTGCTTGGTGGTACTTGATACGTTCTTTACTCCTTCTGTACGAATAAAATATATGTTAAATTTAGTAACAAAAGCCGTACAGGTTATCACTTTAAGTTGATAAATCATTGCTGTTTTATTAAACTTAACTCCTCTACCTACAGCTTACGTTCACCATGTGTGGCTCGTACAGAAATCTCACTAAACTTTTATTACCAACTTTTCACAGTTATCTGAATTTTCACATCAGTCTCATTACATAAACATTATGCACATCAACATCATTTTCACGTCAAGGAAGATTTTACCTGTACTCGAGACAGTTCAGTAACGTCAAGTCCACCAACTTTATGGATTCAAAGTTAAATAAAAGCGGTATTAAACATATCATAAATGTATATAAATTATTATGCATGTAAGGTATATTCATCAAAAATTTCATAATTTTATATGTGTATTGAACAGACTTTGCCTCTTATCTTTGTTACCATATTCATCCCGTGTTCCCACCATATATTTCTCTGCATCCAGTTCTAAAGTATTTCCTTGCTGCCATACTGAATTATCTGCAGTAACAAGACATTCTGTTCTTTTGTTGTATGTTCTCTGTTCTACCTCAGTAGTAAAAGAACATATGCAGTAATTTCCATTCCTTATCAACTTTATTATTATTATTATTATTTTAGTTTTGCTTTAACAAATTTATTCGTAATCACTTCATTTCTGTTGGCGATTGTTGGAGACTTTATTTTATTATAATTATATATTAAAACTGTGGGAAATATGATATGTTTGTATGGGGAAACTTTAAGTTAATGAGGAAATACCCTTGTCTCTGGTTATCGAAAAAGACAGATGAGACAGATGGTTCCAGAATATAAAATATTTGTTATATATCGTGTATTGGCGCTATGTTGGAATGAAATATGGCTTTAGTGTGTGTGGAGGGGCGGTTGCCATGGAGACCGAGTACCCCACCCTTTTGGAGAGAGAGAGAAAAGAGGGAGAGAGAAGATATAGAGGGAGAGGTGCGATTAAGGTCTATTATTTAATTTTTTAAACAATTTGGAGTGTCGAGATTTAATTTCAAGTACGGACACTCATACTAACTGTAGGGAAATCCTCCGCATTGTTATGAGGTTGTATGCAACTATTAAGAGTGGTATGTCGTAGGTCGTTGATGAACATGATGAGGCCAGGAGGAGACTGAACATTGCAGGGGTCACATGGTTAGATCTCTTACCATCCGTCTCCTGTCAAGTCAGTCTTTTCACACCAAGTCATGTCCAACGTCTCTCTCTCGCGGTCCCTCAGTCAGGTAGTCTTCGGTCGTTCACGTGGTCTCTGCCCCTCCACTCCTCCATACATCATCTACTATGGTAATCTGTCGTCTTCCATTCTTTCAGTTTGTCCATACCATCTTAACTGCGCGTCTCTCACTCTGTCCATTACAGTTAACCTGGTTTACGGTCTATTTATTTCCCTCCCACAGTTTTTTTTTTATGTTTCTTTATGGACAAATTAATGTTAAAGTTACATTTTTATGTTATAACTACAAAAAATAAGTATTAAACATAAGCATGGGAAAAACGGAGTATTTATCGTAAGGTCTGGACTTTACGATCCTCAGCTGAAGAAACGAGATTTTTTTTTATCGTAGAAGAGATCTAAATGGTGTCTTCAAGGGGATTTCCTCAGCACGTTTCAAGTTCCCTAGAAAGGAAGAGTTTATCTTCACAGTCTATTTCTTCTTGAGAGTTGGAACTGACAGTGAAAGGACTCCACAACTTGGCACCGACGAGTGATGCTGAGCTGCTCTGTCAGTCTCGGATCAGTCTAAATAGGGCTAAGACTCCTGTCACGGGCAATTTTGCTTTTTGTCATTCTAGGGCCAATATTGATGTCCAGGAGGAACTTTCTGTTTTAAGATATTTACACCTCTGTGGGTGAGTGGGTGAGTGAGTGTGAGAGGTATGTGGGTGTGTGAATATGAGTTTTGGGTAATAAAAGGTCTTGTACAGTCGAAGAATTTATTAGATTCCTGTGTTCACCTGTTGCATTGGGGTACTATGGTAACAGACTCTCTCTCTCTCTCTCTCTCTCTCTCTCTCTCTCTCTCTCTCTCTCCCTACTCTCACTATATAAAATAGCCATCTGACCGACCCATAATCCCCCCTCCTCCCTCCCTCCATCCCATACTCCAATAGACCAAGTGGGAAAAAAAAACGAATTTTAGATGAAATGATCCGACCGATCCTAAATATAGCTGCTACCGCTTCTGAAGTATTTGTATATTTTTTTTTTTAAATTTATTTGACATGTTCACTCTAAAAAAAATTTCATTGAAAGTAACGGCACTCAAACAAGTATACGGGAAGCTATTGGGGGAAGTTGGGTCGCCCCACCCCCACCCTCGTTCACCTGCTGTATATAAGTGTATATGGTGTGTTGTGGTTACCTTTATCATATATTTTGACAAGAATTAGAGTCTTCTTTGTGTGGTTGTGTTTAAAATTAATAAGTCACTAGCTTGAAAATGGTAAATATTATGAATTAGTGGGGAAAAACAACTATAGTTTAATAAAAGTACGACTTACGTTTGTCAGCTGTTTAATAAACTCATTTAGAGGTGAATTATTTTCATATCTGTAACATACTGTCTTTTATAACATATTGAAAACTTTAGTTATACTGTGTGTGTGTGTGTGTGTGTGTGTGTGTGTGTGTGTGTGTGAGCGAGCGAGCGATATATACATGCATAAGGATATGTTTGGTGTGATAATTTTCAGTGAGAGAATTTAGAGGTTTAGATATGCAAATCTGAATATCTATTTTGTGGATTCTGAAAAAAAAAACTTTTGTCATTGTAAAACAGAATAAACTTACATGTCTTTGAAAATTTTGACATTGATAAGGAGGTACGTATTAAAGTTCTTAAAAGTCGATTCCTCCGTCAGACAGGTGTTCGACAAGGCTGCGTACTGTCTCCAACATTATATAGTATCTCTCCAGAATATTTACTGAGAGGAGGTATATGTAACGAGGACGGAACTGGAGTCTTATTCTGTATTGTAGATGTTGCTGCCCGTACTGCAGATAGCTAAGAGGCATAACAAAAAATAACCAACAAATTCGTAAAAAATGGCGAAGATGAGCTAAGGGTTAACGCTGTAAAGACGGTTGCGAACAATATTTCCTGGACACTTGGCAATACCTGATCATTAGGTGAGGGAGATTTAAAATGTTAATGTATTTTTTCATATTTTTCTTTGTATTAAGGAGTGTATTTTTTTTATTTATTTATTTTTTTTATTTTGCGATTCCGTTATGAGATATAAACCACTCATATATATGACCCGGAAGTAGATGCCAGATATAGTAAAGTGTTCAGGGAGTTTTGTCCATAACTGTACCTCTTGTTCCCACATTAAAAATAAATTATAAAATAAAGATTAGTTTGGCAACAAGGAAATTAAAGAGGTGATTAATGTTGTGTGTCGGAAATTGATGGCAGGTGTGAAAAGGAAGTAAAAAAACAAATACGTCAAGCAAAATTAGCATAAAAAATCTTAGTGAAGTGTTTAAAGGGATATTATTTTTAGTTGATATAAAGGCTTCTGAAATACAATTAAATACTTTGGCTGTATGATAAGGGATGATGGTAGAGGTACACGCTATTAGTGAGTATAATTGGAGAAGGGCCAGGGGAAGACAGATACATGGAGTGATTAAAAACACAGGCATTGTCATGTATAAGGTCAACATCCTAATTCATAATCAATTTGGTATATACATTTAAGTGAAATAGTTTATCCCCATAAAATATATAAGTATGGTTCAGTTAAGATCGCCCAGACGAATTATAAAGATGGCATGATTAATGCCTGGGAGCAAAGGCCTCTTGTTTTGTTCAGTGTTTTGTGTCAGTTCTGCCACAGTGTGTACTGTACGTATTGCTGCGTCTATTTTATTTATTTGATTATTAATCTCAGACGCCTGCTGCTGCAGCTCTCTATGTACTTCTGTTTATCAATCGGGGATTTTGTCGAAATCTGTACAAGTAATATCTTCTTTCCAAGGTCGTCTCTTTTTTTTTATACAGGGTGATTCAGCAAAGAGTACATTAAATTGGAGGATGAAATCCTTGGATAATTCTAAGCCACAATGTCTCTATGGTAAAATGTCAGATTCTGCATAGTTTCCATGTTACAATACATTTAAGATGTAGTATTAATGAGAGTGAATTTGATGTGAAACCCCCTAGGTTTTTGTAAGCATTTTTAGTCACAGATGTCTTATGTACAGCAGTACAACATGATACAGGGGGGGAGGGGTTTCACATCAAATCTCACTCTCATTAATACAACATCTTCAATGTATTGTAACATGGAATCTATGCAGAATCTGACATTTTACCATAGAGACATTGTAGTTTAGAATTATCCAAGGATTTCATCTTCCAATTTAATGTACTCCTTGCTGAATCACCCTCTATGGAATATTGGTGATATTTAAACGACTCATCAGTTAAACGCAACACAGTTTCGAACAATATTAACCAAAGGTAAATAGAAAACAAGTGTCCGAGAGCCTTCTCTATTTTTGTAATTTCATATTTTTTTTACTGGTGTCTTCGTCGGTAGGAGGGCAGCCTCTCATTGTTCTGTCACGCCATTGGCCAGTGTCCCCGTCACAGGAGAGTCGCACAAAAGCCTGTGGAGATGGAGGCACCTCATACTTTGTCATGGGCTGTCATAGTTTTTTATTATATTATCATTAACTTGACTCCTAAGAATCGCACGTGCGGTAAGTATATAACTCTTGTATGTAACTTATGTGGCATGGCCGGGCCTAACTCAATTAAGTGTTAAGTAAGCGAGCGTAATAGAATTTCAGCGTTTTTTATAAGGTAGATGGAGAGTGTTTTGTGACCGACTCTCGTTATCTTCATACAAAGAAGGCAGCGATAGTGTGTGTGTGGTTATATTTTGTACACACACACACACACACACATACACACACATACACACTAATACTACTACTACTACTACTTTTTTTTTTAATGGCCTCCAGCCTCCCCCAATAGCCACACCTTCACCGCCATTTTATTACCTTAAAATTTAATATCCTGATACATACAGGTAAGTAGCTATCCTAGCTGTGTCGAGTTAGTTGAGCTGCAGATCTATGCAACATTCAGTGACTGTTGCTTGATATATAGTCAATATCTGCAGCTGTTGTCGGCTTTGGGGCCGATGCTCTCGTTCCCCTGAGGCAGAGATAAAGCCGTCCTAAGAAGAGAGAAGGACAGTCGACATCTCATCCAAGCTGTAACATAACTTCTGTGCTGTTGCTTCTGTTCAGATAGCACCTCCGCTAGTTTGGCGTAGAAGTATCCTAAGTGACATTTTTTTTTCAGAATCCACAAAATAGATATTCAAATTTGCATATCTAAACCTCTAAAACTCTCTCACTGAAAATTATCACACCAAACATATCCTTATGCATGTATATATCGCTCGCGCACACACACACACACACACACACACACACACACACACACACACACACACACACACACACACACCCACACACACACACACACACACACCCACACACACACACACATACACACACATTCCTCTTCCTCCTACTCTGAGACACGTCAGTGAAGTTGTCAAATCATCCAATTTCCGTCTCCACCTCCTCCGCCGACTCAAGTCCCTCGGAGTCCCTGCGCCCGAGCTCCTCAGTGTTTACTCAACTTTCATACTTCCCAAGCTCACCTTTGCCTCCCCCACCTGGTCTTCCTCCCTAAATGCCACACAACGTAAACATCTAGAAAAAGCGAAAGAGGGCATGCAAGATTATTCTCTCCCCTTCCTACTCCACATATCAAGAAGCGCTCAACACACTGAGTCTCTCGGCTCTCACTGACCATCACCACGACCTCATCTGCACCATCCTCGACACCGGCTCCTACTACCACCTGAGATCCCTAGCCCGAGAATTGCTGTTCGACACCACAACCGCAACCAGCCCATACGAGCACGAACTGATCGCTATAAGAACAGCCCAGTCCCAACCATTGTAAAAAATATCAATAACTTGGAATAAACCAGTGTATTCGTTCCCAGTAAATCCTACTTTTTGCACTGTCACTATGTTGAAATGCCCTGTAGTTTGAGCTTTCCCCATCTAGTTATTATATATCTTATTTGTATCACTTATGTTACTTGTATATTATTTGTAAATCGAAACCCATTCCCCAATTATGTAACTGTATATTTTCAGCCTTCTGGCTGCTATGCTCTTTCAATATACCGTTAATTATTATTATTATTATTATTATTATTATTATTATTATTATTATTATTATTATTATTATTATTATTTATATTATTATTTATATTATTATTATTATATTATGCTGTTCTCTGCACTTTTCCTGTATCTGATGGGCGGCAAAGATCATGTCAGTGGTGCCATGTGATGGTTTAAAGCCACATTGAGGTTCTGGGAGGAAATTTTCCGCTTCAGGAAGAAGTCTGTTTAGGAGGACTCGGGCGATAATCTTGATCAACTACGGGCAGCAGTGAGATCCCGAGGAAGTTGCCACAGTCTGACCGGTCTCCCTTGTTCTTATAAATATTGACGGTGGAGGCGTCTTTAAGATCTTGGGGGATTTTCTCCTTTTCCCATATATTCTCTAGGAGAGAGTGGAGACGACTGGTAAGCAGAGGTTCCCCTGCTTTATACACGTCGACTGGGATTCCATCAGGCCCTGAGGCTTTGTTATTTCTCATCTGTTTGATGGCAGTAGCTACCTCATCCAGGGATGGAGGATAGCTGAGGTGGGTCAGTTCTGGATGCTGAGGGACCTGCTGGGTAGTCAGGACATCCATATTTTTAAGTATTGAGTTACCGTCGGATGAACGGAGGGGGATGCGCCACGAGTGATTGGCCTATAAAATGTTTTAGTGGAATTGAAAAATTTAGTGCATCTTGTGCTGATCTGCAAATATTTGTGTTTCACATGCTTTATTTTTAAACCAGTTGTTCTTTAGATTGCGAAGTTCCTGCTGGGCCGCCGCTTTCTTCCTGTGGAAGGTATCTGCTTTGGTCTGAGACTGAGGGTTGTTCTGCCCGTCAGTTAAAGCAGCACGTTTATCATCAACGAGTACATTGATTGCCGGGTCATTTTCATCAACCAATGCTGGTGTATTTTTACGATCTGGCCGAGGGTCTCTCTGCAGGTGTTTGTCGTAATGTCATAACAGTGTCGAGAATGTTCCATTTGGCACTGGGATTTGGGTTGTTCATTGTCGGGTTATATATCAGCCCATATTCAAGCTACTCTCTGAAAACATGTGCTGTTGCTGGATTTTCCACATGCTTAGTGTTAAAACTTCTTCTGGAGGCTTGCTGCCTTTGCCGTTTTAGGGAGACGTGAAGTGAGAGCTTCGCCCTGACGAGCCGATGATTAGTATCTCAGTGGTCTGAGCCATGTGTGGTACGGGTGATGAGGATATCTCAGCGATCTCCTTCTCTGGTAATGATGTAGTCAATGAGACGCCAGTGTTTGGATCGTGGGTGTTGTCACGAACCCTTGAAATTGTCGGCCTGCCTAAAAAAGGTATTGGTGAAAGTGAGGTTGCGTGCAGCACACTTGCTGAGGAGGAGTAGGCCGTGTTCCGGGGAAATGGTTAGCCAGTGCAGTTAGTGAGTTTTCCGGTCTTCTCCGACTATTCCTTGACACTGGGTCATGCAGCTCGTTAACTTACGGTGTTCTTGTTGTACTGGCGGCAGCTTCTACACCTGAAACAAATTCACGCCTAGGTGGCCATAGGGACGGCCATCTTCGTTGCACACGAGGGGCAACCATTATTATGTATTTATGTATGTATTATGTATGAATGTATATATGTATGTATGTATGTATGTGTTTGTAATGTTAATTGTATGTGGTTGTGTATGTTGTATGCATATACGTGTGTGTATGTGCATATGCGTTATATATTTGTGTATCTGTCTATGTACGATTTGGTAGTAGCCTTTCTACGACGGTTCCTTTTGGCTACTGTTACATTTACCTGCTTGGAGTTCTTAAAATACCTGTTTATCTTATTACCCCGTACTCCACAATGTTATTATTAATACTATAATATATCTCTCGGTGAAAAATATCAAGCTTAGTCAACTCAAGAGGTAATAGCAAGAAAATACTAAAGTCAACTGGGAAGCAGCGGACGACATCTTCTCGGTGATCATAAATATCTGGTATCAGCGGTGGTCATTATATATATTAGTGGGTCGTCTTTGATGCCAGAGATAGCGCTGGTGTACGAGGTCGTTCACTGGACAGAGTGGGAGTCATATTTATACTCGTATATGGAGAAGATACTTTTATTCCGAGGGATATGATTTGTTAGGGGAGCATTTTACGCTGTGGAGGGGGTCATGGGGCGTTTTTATGAGAGTATGGGGAAGAATTATGAACCTTTCGTAATTATTCTGCCTCGTCTCCATGTCGGGCTTTGTTATTAGTTGGGTATTGATGTTTGAAAGTTGTAATTATGTCAGTGTTAAAACAGGAATAATGTTTGATTTGTTTTAACTTATTATTATTCCAGAGGCGAATATGATTCACCTTTCTGACGTCGACAAGTTACTCTCACTTTTCTGATTTAAATTGTATGTTGACGGACCTTCAGCTAAAAAAAAAATAAAGGGTAAAAAATCTAGCAAATAACTATATTGTTGTTCGAAGACAATATTTGATGACGTCTGCGTTGAACTCTTGAGGGGCCATTTTAATCGAGGTTTTTTTACGGGTCGTGTTCAAGCATCTCTTAAAGTTCCCTGATTCCGAAAGTTCTCTTGAATGGGACTCGAGCACAGTACACCTCTAGGTACGAAGACCTTGGTGTATGTCAGTAGAAGAATAGTTACGCAGTGTTCGGAGAATCAAGAGCCAAGAGTTTACTGTTATTCTCTTTGAGAGAGAGAGAGAGAGAGAGAGAGAGAGAGAGAGAGAGAGAGAGATTTTATCTATAATTATTAGAATAAAGAGAGTAATTGAATAAAGTCGTATATTTAGAGATAAACTTATTAAGTTAGCTCTGATATCTGGTTGAATGGAAGCAGCTGATTATTGCGAGACTCTAGACCCGTCGAGGACGCCGGGATTATTCAGGGGATAATTTTGTCGAATTAGCTTTAAGACATCGTGGCTTAATTTCTCTCTACTGATTTATTAAAGCCTTTTTTATGGTATGTGTTGATATAAACAAAACATTGTTGCGTTTTTCTTTCTTTTTCTTTGCATAAATTTAAATGATAAAAAGTTTTAAGATATTGTTTGATCGTTTTCATAAAAAAATAGACAATTTGCTATTTAATTGAAGCTAATTTTTTTCCATGTGAAACACATTTAAAATATTTTGAAGTCTGTAATTCCCTGTCTGTATATTTTAAAATTAATATTCAGTCTTATATATAGCCTAGTTGTTTAAAATATTAATCGTAATGTCAAAAGGATTTATCTTAGCATACTCGGACAATCTGTACACGATATTAAACACAAAGTTGAATAATATTGGTGACAGATGTGAATCATCCTTCACTTATTGCATAATAAACTCAGGTACGACAATAATGAAAGTTTATAGTCATGGCATACATATTTTCAAGTACCTGAGAAACCCTGAAGTATCATCTTTATTATTTTAATCAGCTACAATATAGACATTACACTCTCCTCGCCGTCTTGTTTTTACCTCATGTGTGAATTATTTTGATTCCACACCCCACTTCATAGACACACTGCAGCAGCCGCCGCCACACAGCCTCACATTCATATTCAAAATGTACTATGCCAGTCTCCTTACCAGCAGTTTTCGGCACATGTTTCTTGTGGTCGCCTTCACACGGAACACAGCAGCAACTAGATAAGTTTGTCCTCATTACTGCCTCAAGTATTACCACAAACTAACCCCGTTTATCAAGTCTTTCAGTAAATGCGTAATTTTTCTGTTGATCTTTATCTGGTGGTCACATTTGTTTCTCTGTAGTCGTAAGTAATTTGCTTCAAACACGACTGGCAACTTTTACCTCGTGTACAGTATATCTTAGTGACTGTGGAACACATAGACAATGTTTATTATAGGTTTGTGTTGTTGAAATTCATGGCTGCTGTTTGTTATTTGCTGGCCAGTAGGATACTTACTTTAAACGTTAATCACGTGTTTTCTTATAGTGACACACACACACACACCAGTAATCGATATACAGTATATATATATATATATATATATATATATATATATATATATATATATATATATATATATATATATATATATATATATATATATATATATATATTGTTCACCGGAGGGCTGTTCCACCATCGTCATCAAGTACACTTTAAAGGCCGTGAAGCTCATATTGTTCCCCTGTTGCTTCTGGACGGGAAGGGCTAGGTTAGGGGCTGTAAACATCCTGATTAAGCCGCTAAAACTCTTGTGACGACTAAATTAGCCCTCCTTTACGTGTGTTAGATAACGTTGTATTATATTGCTTTCGGAGGTCAACCCAGTATGTCAAATCCCCCCCCCCCTTCACAAAACAAAACAAAACTGTGGTTAACGGTGCCAGTTTATTTATCTGGTTGAAGAACTTAACTTTGTTCCTTGCTTCCTTATTGTCTTCCACCTTATTTTTTTTGTATATCCACTTGGTGTAGATTTAGCTTAATTAATACATGAATAAATCAGATGGAAATAAGATTTATGAAAATTTCAGGTTCGGGTGTTGAATAATGACGATTTTAAGTCAGCTGGTGTCGGTATTTGTGTGTTTGGGGTTGTTGGTACTCATTCCGGCGCCTCAACAGCTGAGGCCTTTAAGTGCGCATACTAGATTAGTACTTCCAATGGACATTCTTAATAACTGGTAAATGTGATTGACTCAAAGGCCGATCTAAAGGTACTTAATGAGCCCGGAGATTTGTTTATTGGAGCTCATGTTTTTATTTGTTCGATGTTTTGTGTGTTGAGGTTATGTATGAGTAAGTGGTTCGTGTTCATGTTATATCTTGTAATAGTTTATATGGATATAAATGTAACTCAGTATATACTATACACTTGTTTAGGTGTCCTGACCAGTTTGTTATATAATGTATGTATTCAGCGAGATTCAGACATGCTGAGTACACATTCTACAGTATTGTACGCCAGGTGCATTAAACACTTTATTACATAATGTTTCAGATAAATGTGCCGCATACTGATGCGTCTCTCTTGCTCCTACTTAGATGAAATTACACTGGAAACTTTATAATTTTTTGATTACAGTGAAACTTAGTGCGATTTAATTTTGATGAGTTCGACCATTCCTCATTTTGGGTGGTTGACGCTTTCTCTATGATATTTTTACTTCCTGGTGCAAGGACCATTTTGTAGCTATAAAATGTTGTTTGTATATATATATATATATATATATATATATATATATATATATATATATATATATATATATATATATATATATATATATATATATATATATATATTTCATGGATCCTCGTGTTTCGAAGCCAGATTTGGTAAAACGTTACTCTGACCACCTACGTGATACGGGTAGTCCCCATTAGAGGTTCACGGCGCCATAAGCTCGTTGAACAGGCTTTGTGTGAAATATAACAGAGTCTAGGATGGCTTTTGGTATCCTTGTGGTCCAGCGGTTAGCGTTCCCGGTCACAATCATAGGCTCGTGGGCCGTGGGTTCGAATCCTGGCGGGTTGAGGTGTTGATTGTATATACATATATATATGTTATTTATTTATTTTTTTTTTTTTCACGTACGGGCTTAACATATTCAAAAGTTTACTATGAATAGGGAGCACATTTACCTGGACACACACAAGGACTGAATCATCAAGTAGGTTCTAGGATGCCTTCCAGTGGTCCTGTAAGGAAATAATATCCTGGGCTTGTGAGTTTCTGGCGGGTATATGGACGGCTCCTCACCTGCTTTCCGTTAAAATTGGAACACACAAACCTCGGCCTGGCGCGCCGTGTTGTATTGATTTGGTGTGGTGTTGCTACCTAGTTGCCTTTTTGGGAGCTAATTTTCTAAGCTAACTTTGCTGCAGATAGTATGATAAACCTCATTGCCTTAAGTGTTCTTTTATACAGCCAGACTGTCCTTAAATGACGCTATTCGTGAAGGTGTGTTGGGTCTATTATTGTTTTTAAGATCGTTTTTCAACATCGTACATACTGGAATTTATCTTTCATATTGCTGTAGTCAGTAGTTAGAGTTGAATCTTAGAGTTAATCAAAAGGTCAGTCGAAACTTTTCGGTGTTTGTTTTTATTTATTTCTATGTTGTAAACAAGTTAAACCATTAAAGTGAATGTATCTTGCGGTTGTCATAATTGCAACTAGATTTTGTAGATTGAATATACACATTACACCATCAAATTTATTTGTCATTATTTTTGTGTTAATTTATGAATGAATCTAACCATTGCTTCAGCTGATAAATCTTAAGCTTGGAACATAGAGGCTATGGAATCACTCAGTGTGCATCACGTTTTGGGTTGGTGGCAAAATCTTGATACTTTAAATGTGAACGTCATATATGATGGATTATTCTTTATTTCCTTGATTAAAGGAATCTACATATTATTGTTTAAAATGACAAATATCACATTAAAACTTAAGATTTATGTCATAGTTAAACATTAATGGACAACTCCAAAGGAAATGTATTCTTTTAAGGAACTCCCATCAGCTTGAAATCTAATGTTAAAGATACATTTTGACGTCAAAGATTCGCGACATTCACCACCGCATCTTAAAATTTCCGTTGAAAAATATGAACTTGTAGGAATGTCTTTCGACGATTCTTTGTCAGTGATAACTGACGTCAGAATTGCCATCCCAGATAGACATTGAGATGTCGAGTACAATTACCGCTAGTGATCTCACGCCTAACACTAACTAGTGAACCCATCTAGGGAGATTTGTTTCGTGCAGTCTTTCTAAATCAAGGTTTTGTTCTAGAGCTGATGCGAGGACTCTTTTAAATTTTAATTCAAATTATGAGTATTATACTGAAAAAAAGGTCTCAGTTGGATCCTTACAGGGGAACCAACTAAAAATTTTCCACATACTTATCGATAAATTGGTTTATATGAATAAGAATCTTTTGTCACAAGTACAAAAACTTTTACTGTTATATCTAATGTTTCTGACAACTTTCAAGAAAAGATTAGGTCTGAATAAGTCATTGCGGGGGTTTTGAAGTAAAGACTTGAAATAGTAAATATATAAGAAAATAATTTATGCAGCTAAAAATGATTTATATTTGCAACCATGAACAATCGAACAACGACATTATTATAAAGATTATAAGAGGACTTAATGTAACTTAGGTTTTACCCCGAGAACTTTTTTTTATCAGATTTTACCCGTCGGACGTGAACTTAGTGAATACATAAACCTGTCTCTTGCTCACATAAAAAAGGAAGGCGGGGGAGGAAATATTGGGTGCTTCAGTGTGACCGACTGGGAAGGTCTCCTCAATTGGTTCCTCTCTCGTAATAGTCGTGTATATTTGTCAGTAGAGGAAAGACTGTGTGAAATATGGTGGTCTAGATGTCTTCGTCTTTATATTTTCCCACAGTATATTAGACAGGCAAGTAATGTAAGGTTCTCCCTACCATTTTAAATGAGACACGAGAATGGTCGTCGAGTCTGTGCTGAAGTGAATCTCGATATTAATGGAAGTCGTTGTGTTGATGTCAGAGATATAACTACAGAAGATGTAGAAAATAGCAACACCGTTAAGAATAATGATTGAGTTAATGAGAATTTTTTTTTTATATTCAGTGTTTTTAATGTGATGAAAGAAAAAGATAATTTGAAGTAATATTGCAGGAAAGATTTGTATTTTTTAATGTTTGCTTTAAATTTAGTGGAAAGGCGGCCACACACACACACACACACACATATATATATATATATATATATATATATATATATATATATATATATATATATATATATATATATATATATATATATATATATATATATATATATATATATATAAAGAGAGAGAGAGAGAGAGAGAGACTAACGCACTCATTGACAACCAGCAGTTTGCTCACATGTTTTGACATATTGCCTTAAAGGGTAAAGGTAATAAGAAAAAAAACATATATATTAATATGACTTTAAAGGAGAGATCAAACTTACTTCAGTACACTGCGACTTTTACCAGATACAAAATGTCAACCTCCAGCCCACAACACAGCCGTCTAGGAACGAACCCAGATATATTTCCTTTACGACCATCTTACTTATTCTTAAATCATAAAATTTTTCTTAAAACAGCTAACAAAATTAAATGCTACAGGTGACGTATCCAGTGTATATTTTGGAGACTTCTGAAATCTCCCTTGTAGCAAAGATTTCACCGAGTCAACTACTGGAACTTCGTCGTGAGGAGTGGTGTTGCGGGTGTGTTAAAGAAAGACCCCCTTGTCGGTGGCTAATTTTACTGGTATTGTTTCCACAGTTTAGCCTCACTCAAAAAACTTTACTTGGTTGTGTTTTTCCTTAACTGCAGGTCGAAGGGGCTACTGTTTCTCTTTTTGAGCCTCTGTGTGTGTGTGTGTGTGTGTGTGTGTGTGTGTGTTTTATGTTTATAGCGTTATTTTCTCCTGCAGGCAAGTAACAAAAGAACAAGTCTTGGCGGAACAACATACAAATAAAATGTCCTTGCAGTGTTCCTTATCTAAAAACAATCACACCTCTGAACAGCCGAGGCAGTAGAGGTTGTGTCAGAGCTTGGATACAGATTATATTGGTTAAGACAGGAGTAAAACTTCTTCTCAATACTGCTGTAATACCCCGCCAGTGGCTTAATGTAGGTAAACATCACATGAACTAATTAACAAAATTCATCAAAACAGAACCATATTAGGTCATCCAACTACCCATCTGTCTGCACCAGTTGCATTGCGTGGCGTGAAATTCCGTTTAAAACTGGGGTAGCTTTTATAAACGTATAATTTCTTACAGACAAACTCACACATATTACTATATCCCCGTCGCCCAGCCTAGCCTGGAGAGCACAGAGGTCGTGGAGGTGAGAGTGATGGGCGTCCTGGCGAGGCACAAGTCAGATATGAGCCCCAAACATCGACTGTAAAGTACCTCTCTTATCTGGTATTATGTCGTCACTGATGTATCTCTTGATCCAGTACCTAGATATCATGGTAGCACCTAAAAGCATTATGTGTGGATTTTTTTGACAGTTTCCACTATAGACAGGTTTTTGCATCCAGTGGCAAGTTATATATTAATACAGGAGAACTAAACAGGAGGACAATTGTTCTCACTTGTCGTAAACATAGCCGTGTAAAGTGGAGGACATTTTACGATCCAGTTGCCAGCGTCCGTGTTATTTTAGTGCATGGGTTGCCAACGATCCTTGCATTTACGACTGAGGTTAGTCTGGCCGTGAGACACAGGTGAGTGGGTGAGCTGGGAGGGAGGCAAGAACCGGCTGAAGTTAACTCAGTCTGGAAACTACTGACGACAATATAGTAACACTGATGGGGAAAGAATGTGATAGGGAGATATATCACTGTGATAGGGAACGGAGGGAGAGAGAGAGAGAGAGAGAGAGAGAGAGAGGCCCAGTAGATAAAATTAAAACATTTATTGATTCTCGGGAATAGGAATAACACTTGGTTCAGCCATTATCACCGCACCTTTGCAAACTTGTATTTTGTAATTTTCAAGTCTGTATTCTCGATAAGTAATCCTGTATAGTATGGGATCTTCATGAATATAGTGTACAGTATAGTTATAAGTATTATTTGTACGAAAAAATAGAAATCTGGGCTGTTTTAAATCCACCGTAAATTTTTAATAACTGAACAAAATGGCTAGATGAGTTTCCGGCACCCATATGAAAATCAAATGTTAGGAGCAAAACATATAATGGGCATGGATATATAATTTGTGTTTACCAATATAGGAGTTTGAGTATCTGCCCACGCTGAACTACAATAATATATCACTTCATATAATTGATGGAATGATAAATATTGTTTGTGTGTATAAGCTCCCCTGGAAGTTGTATATTTGTCTCCTGGTAATTAGTAAGTTATGCTGGCACATTATTTCCCAGCGATGTAAAGTAGAGCGTTATATAGTTGGAAATAAGCAGAACTTTGTATAGTTGAAAATACACCGAGAAATATTAACACTGATGAGCATAAGAACATAAGAATGGAGGAAACTGCAGCGGGCCTATTGGCTCATACTGGGCAGTCCCATTTACACCCAACCCCTATTGCTCATACTGTATAGCCGTCCAACCTATGTTTGAAGCTATCCAGCGTATTCGAGTTAATAATGATTTTTGGTAACTTGTTCCATTCATCCACAACTCTATTTCCAAACCAATGTTTACATATTTCGCGCCTAAATTTAAATTTGTCTAATTTAAAACCATTGTTACGAGTTCGCTCCTGGTTGGACAGTTTGAGTACCCATAGAAATAATGGGAAGAAGGCGATAATACTGTACACACACACACACACACACACACACACACACACACACACACACACACACACACACACACACACAATATGAATGCGTCATCCAGAATAAGAATCTACAGTGAACGGCGAGAACGGGATGAATGCCAAGGGGGACATCGACTTAACATTAGAATGATTAATACATTAGAGGATAGTGAGGGACTGATGGGGTGACATTAAAGGACCTTTGGCTGTGGTTAAGGCAGCAGTAAGGAGTACGTTAATGGTTAGAAGAAAAGAATATACAATAAATCACGGGAATAGTACATACAGAGCGTAGATACTATAGAGAGAGAGAGAGAGAGAGAGAGAGAGAGAGAGAGAGAGAGAGTTGTAGTTGTTATATATACATATGGACGGTACGTAAACTCTTCCAAGGGCAGGAACCATGAATATATTAGTGGCTGGAAAATCATGGGATTATTAAATACGGAGTGTGGACAGTATAGTATAGTAAGGGATAGAGAGATGGTAAATTGCATTGGTACATACAGTAAAGACCCGCAAACTGCTGCAAAGGCAGGGACCATGAAGAGAGAGTAATAATGGTAGAGCATAAACGCTCAATAAAATTAGGGAAACAAATGATAGATACGGACAGACAAGAGAGATTGTAAATAACAGTGCCAGGTATGTGAAGGTTAGTGAACTGTGACAAGTGGAAGGGGTAAAGAGTGAGAGTGAAGAGTAGGGGCAGAGAGTGAAGAGTAGGGGTAGAGAGTGAAGAGTAGGGGCAAAGAGTGAAGAGTAGGAGGCAGATAGTGAAGAGTAGGAGGCAGAGAGTGATGAGTAGGGGCAGAGAGTGAAGAGTAGGGGCCAGAGAGTGAAGAGTAGGGCTGAGGAAGAGTAGAGTGAAGAGGGGTAGAAGGTAAAGAGTAGGGGCAAAGAGTGAAGAGTAGGGGCAGAGAGTGAAGAGTAGGGGTAGAGAGTGAAGAGTAGGGGAAGAGTGAAGAGTAGGAGGCAGATGGTGAAGAGTAGGAGGCGGGCAAGAGTAGGGGCAAAGAGTGAGTAGGAGGCAGATAGTGAAGAGTGCAAAGAGTGAGTAGGGGCAGAGAGTGAAGAGTAGGGGTAGAGAGTGAAGAGTAGGGGCAAAGAGGAAGAGTAGGGGCAGAGAGTGAAGAGTGAGAGTGAAGAGTAGGAGCAGAGAGTGATGAGGGGCAGAGAGTGAAGAGTAGGGGCAAAGAGTGATGAGTAGGGGTAGAGTGAAGAGTAGGGGTAGAAGGTAAAGAGTAGGGGCAGAGAGTGAAGAGTAGGGGCAGAGATTAAAGAGTAGGAACAGACAGTAAAGAGTAAGAACAGACAGAAAAGAGGAAAGACAGAGATATAGGGTCAGACACAGGCGACAAATCACAGACACATCAATAAATAAGAGAAAGAAGAAGGCAAGGACAAAGACAGGAACGGACAGGCAATGGTAAATAAACGGTATAGGGTCATGACAGGGAATAAGTTGAGGACTGAACAATAAATGTGAAGGACTATCGAAAAAAACCCGAAGTGATTGGTAGTAAAACGTAGGCGTAACAGTGAAGGATAATGAGGCCATATAGTGCAGCGACATCATGTTACCGGTGTCCCGCGGTCAGTATAGGTCGTGAGGTTCTTGTGTAATTAAAGATGTACAGGTCTTCTCAGTGTCTTCATATTTACCTCATCCTTGGGGTAATCGATAACATAAATAACATTAAATACACGTTGTGCCTTTGGTAGCATAACATATCAGGGCTAACTGGTTGTAATAAAAGAAGACTTGGTCTATATTACTTGTTTAATCTACCATGAAATACCAGTGATGTAGTTCTCTGTTGGTGAAGTATTTATGAACACCAAGAGTTAAATGCTTACAGGGGGTTTATAAAATGATAATAGTGATAATGTTTATTGGCTAATAGTATCGTTGTTTTTTGGAAAGTGTTATACATATAAGTTTCCTATAATTAACAAGTATTACCTGTGTAGAGTAGAATAACGTGATTAACAATCACGTTAAGCACCACTTAACTGTGGTGCTCAGAGTTACTCTAAAAGTTTCAGCTGTAAATTTCATAAACCACGTTACTCTAGACACCCCTAAGTACATTGTGTGTGTTGACTGATATCATTATTTTAGATGAGACGTAAAACTTTTAAGTGTCAAAGAACAACCAGAACTGTTTTATAGAAATAAAAGGAAAACGGGGAGGAGGTCGAATTTAAAAGATTAATTACGTGAACCAAAATATCCCAATTCATGTAAATACAGAAGTTAACATGAGATATATTTCTTACATGCAGATTTGCGATGAAAGACCGCACTAACGTAAAATATGTAGTGGAAAGCCATTTATTACCAAGTGAATTACTGGCGCACGCAAATATTCATTGAGTTATGACTTTACTGTATATTGGTGCGAAAGCATGAGACCGACTCACACTCACGTGGGACGATATACTGTACAGTATTGGGTAAGAACAGGAATCGATTGAATCTGAGGGCGTTATGAGCGTAGTTACTCGTGTCTGGGAAGCACCCTGGTTGGTTCAGAACCAGGACATATTGATATTTTACCATGATTGTAGATGTTAGAATAGCCAAAATGGTGTCAAAATTACGCGGGGATTCTTGCCTTAACTAGATGCATTGCTTTATATCCAATAAAGGAGAAAAAATCATATATCGATCATCGAGAGTCCGGACTCTTTTTTTTTGGGGTGTCAACTTCGGTACTCGTAGCCTACACAAGTTCCCTTTCCATTTTTAATCTTCAATTTGCATCACAGCTGCCGATGATATTGTTATCGAAATGAGGACTCGTCTCTACTGATGATCTTTTATCGTAAATGACTTTAAAATGTACTAGTTAACACGATCCTTTGGTAACTTTAGGAGATTATCTTTATTTTTGTCAGTACCTAAACGTTTCTTTGGTGTTACAAAAAGTCGTACCGTAGTAAACTTAGTTTTAGTGAAGTTATCTACAAATTTGACGTAGTTTCTATTATGCTCTCAACCCCATCAGCTGATACGTATTTTGTGAATATCGAGATAGGTTCACTCCACGGCCACTAAATAAGTTATGGGTATTAGATAATGTTACTAAATACTGTTTATATTGTGATTTACAGTATTTTCGTGGGATTGTTGAAACATGCAGTACTTTATATAGTGGCAGTATCGGATTATTCACAACAAAACTTGAATGATACGGTTTTAGTTATTCTGTTAATATTTATATACAAATATTGATTTAAATATCGTTTCTTGTTTGCTCTAAAACTTGAGAAAGAGGAAAAAAAGGAACTTATCCTGGACATAGTATATGCATGAGTCAGTGTGGGTACTCAGAGAATGCTTGAAAAAGATGATCTACTCCACAGATCTTCTAGTAATACAGTGCGGATGGTCGAGGTGAGGTATAAACAATAGCAAGGCAAATAGTGGATAGGAACAGGGACGGTGTTGGTAAGAGGTGCGTGAGAAACGAGTTTGGTAATGTGGTTGTTGTTAAAGAGAAAATTAAGAAATCATGGAGAAAACACTACGATTGCCTGCTGAATGAGGAGTTTGAATGTGACAGGCGTAACCTAAGAGTAGCAGAACCAGTACAGAGAACATACCCAAAAATTGGAAGAGAATGAGCGGTGAAAGCGATTGGCAAACTGGAGAATGGTAAAGCTGCTTGTAGTCCTGGAATAATTGCAGTTATATCGAAGTTATGAGACAGACGTTGTTGGCGTGCTTATGGTGGCTGAATCGATTAATGCAATTATGATGGACGGTATTGTTCCAGCTGACTGGCTGAACTGTTTAATGTGAAAACTTATATGGGTAAAGACGTAAAGGTGTTGCACTTGAACTACAGGGGCCCGAAGGTGTTAGATCAGATCATGAAAGTTGTGGAAAGAGGGATCGAAAATTTTATAAGAGAGAGAGAGAGAAATTAATATAAATTAAAAATAGTTTGGGTTTATAGCAGTTAGGAGGACTGCAGATGCAATATTCATGGTCAGACAACTTGAAAAGAAATATCTAGAGAAGGAGGGAAAGCTGTACTATGTATTTGTAAAATTAGAGAAGGAGCTGACAAGGTATCACGTGAGGTAGTACAGTGGGGGAGTAAAGAGTCTTGCTCGAGCGGTTGTAACATTGTACGTGTATCAGGGACCAAGAACCGCTGTGAAAGTAGGGGTTTATCAAGGGTTTGTCTTGAGCCCCCTTCTGTTTATCATGGTGTCAAAGGGGCATTATGGCTGGTCTACCCTGGGAGTTGGTGTATGCTGACGACATATTGCTGACAGCAGGTAGTATTGAAGAGGTAGTAGTTGAAAAGAACTATGAATTAGATGGGTGGAATGGAGGCGAAAGGTATGAGTGAAGGGAACAAAAATAAAAGTAATTATTAGTGGCGTTGGTTAAGGACCCGTGGTGGAAAGTGGAAAATGACCCTGTGCTGTCTAAGATGCTGTGTGGAAGGTGGGTATACAAGTGGTGCAGTGGTTTAAATAGTAGACTGCAGAATGTTGTTGACTTTAACTGCTTTGCATGTACAGGTAATCGTATGGTCTTAGTAAGGCTGGAGAAACTGAATTTTGTGGCTATATCCCTGGACTGTCGATAAGTTCTGCTATGACAATGTAACTAGGCCGCATGTTATGGAGAGTAATAGTCCCCGGGTAACATGAGGCAAGTGAGGGTGGGGTATTGGCTTTTCCGTTCAAGTTGAATGAATGAATATTGCACAGGGCAAAAACGCACACATCGTTATTTTGGATTAGACTGTCGATGTTTTTCTGAAGTTCCCAGGGTGGGAGGTGGGTGAGGTGGGGGGACCACTATTTCCATGGAAACCTAAGTGTAATGGAAATGTCTTGTGCGGGTTGTTTCTTTATTTCGTTATATTTTAAATTATATCTGTTAAATAATATGATTGAGCATTACAATTCATTTTAATAGTCATACAAATCTGCTAAAAGTTTTCTTCTGTTGGACACAACATTGAGTCGTCAGCCTCCATATCCGCGGAAGAGTAATACTATAGTTGCGTGTACAGTATGTGGTGATGATCTCGTGGATGTGGTTAATTCTAATCACCATGTTTGTATATAATAATAAGGGTGAACATTTTGAACCGCAATGGAACCTTCAAGACACAACACTAGGAAACACTCCGATTAAATTGCAATTTAACCAGTCATTTGAAAACAAGTATCCACACACATGATAAGTTTAGATTATAGTTACGGTCCTGTCTCTCACTGCCAATACGGGAACAAATACTCTTTATTTAACCCCACTTTTTTCTTCCATGTAACATAGTAGTAATCAACATTGTATCTGAGTAGTTGCTTCGTGTTTGTAATATACATTTTCAGCTGCAGTTGAGAATTATTTAAAAGATAACCATGAGTAAAAAAAGGTTTCAGTAATTGAGTGGTACTTTCCTCTGGGTACTTCAATTTCCCCCTGTACTGATACAAGACAATATAGTTCACAACAAAACTAACAAGAAACAGACACACCCCCGAACGGCTAATAAGGTGATTGATGGTAAACTATATAGATAATAAAAAATAAATAATTAAATACATACCCATGGCGGAGAAAGTAAAAGCAGCTGGAAATGCTGTTTACCTTTAATGTTTTCGTTTTCTCGAGAACGCCAATGACTATTATCTAGTATCTCAGGTTTGTCCAATAGACGGCGCTAGTGTCGAGGGCGTAATGAAAATATAAGGGAGTATTCGTCCTTGCGCTATTCCTTGCTGGCAACCTTAAACAGCTCCTCTGTACCACTGTTGCCGCTGTTTGAAATTTTTTGCTAGATCTTGAATATTTTAGCAACCCTGGGCTCATGACTCGCCAATTTCACCCGTCTAACCAACTTGAATTTTCTTTCTTTCATGAAAAAAAATAGTTGCTGCAGTGTAGGAGCAACAATATAATTAAGCTCTTAGTAGGCTACACTAAAGTATTATTATAGTAGGTCTACTTGTTAATATATTAAGTAAAATATATGCTTTGATTTACTTATAAAGAACTTTAGTTTAGTCGCGTCTCAGACCGTCCAAAGAATAATCGTTTCTTTTGTAATGCAGAATACCGAGTGTCTTTTTTCATTTGATTATTATTTTCGTGTATATTTTATATATTTTGGACAGTTTGTAGAATTGTATTGATTAAAATATAAATATTTGTAATTGGATAACAGTTTCTTATATCCTGATCTTTATAGCGATCTGAAAAAATCCAGACATTTCGAATCAGTGACCATCCGAAATTGTTTACGAACTAACTGAACCACCGGATCAAGGAACAGCGTCGTGTGAGTAACAACTTCACAAACAACGCAAGGAGATGAAGAAACAGCTAGCAAGTGATACTGCAGAATGTCATGGTTTATGTTATGTCCTCAAGAGATATGGTATAAGTTAAGGAGGTCAGTGTGTGGTCGTAATATATCGAGGAGTTTCTTGGTCAGTGGTTATGGGACCGTTGCAGATTTAATGTGACAGTTTATCGCATAACTTACATATTCGCACGCGATAAACTTAACGTTGATTTAGTCTGTATTTGTTCTTGGCTTATGTGTTCAGTATATGAGTATATTTACCATCTTCCTTTAGAAATGCATTCTATGTATCATGAGAGAAATATACGGTAAGATTGTGTGTTTTTATGGTGTAGATTTTGTTGTCGAGTAATGAATTCCAGCTTCTGCTTTTGTTTCACCCATTCCTTTAAACACATAACACCCACTCGCCCTACCACTCACTCACTCGCTTACTGTCTTCTTGTACTAATTTGCTGTCACTCAGAATAGAGTATGACGATCATCCAGCTACGATAAAATGTTATGAGTTATTAATGATGTTACCTTCGTGGTGAGTTCTGAGGTGCCCCAAGAGGCCTATACAGGCCATAGATCATTTCAGTGGAAATAAAAAATTCGCACAACTTGTGTTGATCCGAAATTTTTTTGCGTTTCACACGCTTTTTAGTCGGCCATCCGTCCTTTATTTCGAGAAGTTTGCACCGACTCCAGCACTAAGGTAAAGGCACTGTTACAGTATTTAGTTAATGTTGACGTCTGAAGAGAAGATTTTTCTCTATAGGATTAAACTATTGCTCATAAATCACTTAGCATATTACTGGATGTTCTGTATTACATATTTTCTTGTCATATTTATTATACACTGAAATATTTTACCCAAGCTTATTTCACTTGATGATAACCACCCTAACATAATGATGATAACCACCCTAACACAATGATGATAACCACCCTAACACAATGATGATAACCACCCTAACACAATGATGATAACCACCCTAACACAATGATGATAACCACCCTAACACAATGATGATAACCACCCTAACACAATGATGATAACCACCCTAACACATGATGATAACCACCCTAACACAATGATGATAACCACCCTAACACAATGATGATAACCACCCTAACACAATGATGATAACCACCCTAACACAATGATGATAACCACCCTAACACAATGATGATAACCACCCTAACACAATGATGATAACCACCCTAACACAATGATGATAACCACCCTAACACAATGATGATAACCACCCTAACACAACTTGTGGGGGGAGGGCTAAATTTAGGTTAAATTAGTTAGATTAGCGTTGCCGTGGTTCATCTTCAGGTGAAATAAGCTGGGGTAGCTTATCTTTAGGATATCTTTTCTTAGTTTTTGAAATAGCTTGACAATTTATTAAAAAGGCATCGAGGTGACACTTATCTTGATTTTACGACAGTTGCTGGAGTGTATCTTTCGCGTGGCGTTAGTGCCAGTGTTTATACGAACTCCTAGTGCGCCGTATTACACGTTCTCACTCCTTTACTTTATAGCTTAAACTGTCAAATTAGTTCGAACTTGTCACAAAGCCTTACCCCAGGATCGCCACTCTTGTCTTTATTGCTCTTCAGGCGACATCAATTAGCTTCTTTTTTCTTTTCTTTTTACAAACGGTTTTATATTCCCAAAAATGTCGCACTACAATTTCAAGAGGAGGACCCTGAATCAGCTGGCATCCAGATATCTTCTGGATTTTAATAGTTGTTTTTATGGGTATCTCTTCCATTGTGAATCTGAGGTTGTATTATATATAGACCTATTGAAAAAAGTATGATTGAATCCAGATGAGTCTTCCACAGGCAAACTCCTTTTAAAATTTATGACGAGTTTACCTGTGAAAGTGTCGACTGATTTTAGATATATTTAATAACCTCAGTGACTAGAAAAAATGAATTAATATACAATCTCAATGTTAACGAGAAACACTGGTGTAGGGTTGTGTGCTCTGACTCTCCTGTGTCTGCCAACCAGTCGTAGTGAAACTTTTAGTAAAATGTCTCATAAAACACTAAGGAAATTTACAAGGACATTTTAAAATACTTGCTTTTCTTTTAACCGTAATGGGGTAAAAAGTGACGTGAGGAGCTGGAGACAATCTCTCTCTCTCTCTCTCTCTCTCTCTCTCTCTCTCTTTGTGCATTTCTGATGAATTTGTTCAAAGATTCTAACTGATGTTCAGGTAGACATAGCACAAAATATAAATGAAGAATATCATTACTAACTAGATTAAATCTGATTTAGGTGGTGTTTGTTTATTTCAAGGTGAAGAACTACACCCCAAATGTAATACTGTGCATTTTACCGTACGAGAACTAATTTGCATATTTATAATAGAAATATTCATGTTTCGAAACAGTTCATTGCGTTTTCAGGCTTAATCGGATGATAATCGCTGAAACGCATAATATGCAAATACTTGTGTATTTGTTTTGGGTATTTTAAGGTCATGGGGTCATAACTGTAATCAATAGTAGGTGTTGACTGTAAAGTAGAATCATGATTTTTGTAGTTAGAATTCCTATGTTCATATAATTCAGAGGTGACGTTTACGGGTGAAAACTACTTTATGTAAGGCTTGTTAATAAGGACAACAATATTACTGAAACCATTGGCCAAACACAGAATATATTTCAGTAGGAACGGCCGCCAAAGATATTGAGCATAATGAGCATGAGAAAGCCATGCTGGCATACATGGATGGCAATTTAGGTTCAGTTTCCTCCAGCTTCTTGTACTTGTAAATTAAGGAGTTATTAAGCGAGGGTGTGGGGGCGTTGTGAGTCCCCTCAGCAATAATCCCTGGCCGTAACACATCCATTAATTAGTTCAACCTAACCCGACTCGCCGAATGTTCCTCCGGATTTTTTTCTTCTTCTTTTTCTTTTTAACGGGGATTAGCCCACCCAGTCACAGGTCACTGACCCACATCAGGGCCCCCCCCCCCCAAAAAAAAAAAAAAACAGTGACGCAGGCACTACCAACCAAGGAACAATTCCGACAGAAGAGTTAATAACTTTGTACCTGTTTATCAGCAAACAGAATGGACAGCAGCTTGCCAAATTTTCAGTCTTTCCCTGAGGTCGTTTGTGTTGAGCACAAGCATCAGGGACATCCAGCGTTTGTTGACCAGCCAGTTGAACCGTAAAATGGAAATATTAAGTTGTACTTTAATTGCAGAATCGTTGTGAAATTTTACAAGCATAAAGACAGTCAGGAATCAGGCGCGTGGACTTGTATCACCCAAACATGTTAGTACTGTGTGAAGCTGAAACTACCGACTGATCCTCTGAACAACGGATGACTCAACGCATTAACTTAATCTGCCCGAAGTTTGGAGGTAAAACGTCAGGAACAATATTTATTAATGATGTCTTGACAGTTACAGAACAATTTTCAAATAATGTCTTTAATTTAGGTCTTCTCGGGATATATCCTCTAAGAGTCTAAGGTACAATAAAGTTACCCAACTCGTGAAGCACCTTCCTGCCAGCCAAGAACACTAGCCAGGGTCGTGAGCAGCATGGTAGACGAGGTGGAAACTTCCTTAATAGCACCACATGTTTTTTTTCTTTTTGGCCACAACTTGGTGGTTTATTGTACGTGGCAGTGGAAAGTGTATACCTTTTGAGAGCCGCATAGTAATTGGGGGGAAGACCATACGGGAAAATGGTGTGGTGTGTTTGAAAGTATTAATTTATCAACATAGTGGAATGATGTGCGTTTACATGAATTTTCCTTTACTTCAACGGATCTTAAATTACCCAACAGGGAAACACAATACCGTCGCTGTAATACTTGAGGTAAGCTAAACACCACGAAACCTAAATGGGAATATCACGTTACCAGCTGCACGAGAAGTGTTAAGTGTCAGTCGGCGTTGCTGTTACATTGGCCAACCCTCGCCAGCATCTCCCAGCGTAATAATGCTCCCGTTTACTTGCTTACAACAAACAATATGTGAATGATTTAGTCTTATGTGATTGTATGGTTATTATAGATCTGGTTTATTTGTGTATCTTACTAATGACGGTAATTATTTTACTTTAGTTTAATATTACAGGGATTTAGTGACCTTTCTTTGTCATTCCTACGATTTCCTGAAATTGGTAAATCCGTTGTACTGTATTTATGTAATGTATAGAATACATTCTGTGTGTGTGTGTGTCCTTCATATACATTTCCACAATTTAGAAGATAGAGAGCTAAAATCTGGTAGGGAGGTGCGGGTGTATTTGGACTAGGGGATGGTCATGTTCGTTTCCAGTCCTTCCACGAGGGGCGGGTTGAGCCGACCACGATCTCCCACACTCGGGTCGGTCACAGGTTGAAATTAGAGACGTGAAATTTGGAAAGGTGTGAATGGACTAGGGGGTAGTCGTGCACTATCTCCTGTCCGTTTACTGGTAATTAAGTTAGTTATTTGTAAAAAGGAAATCACACACACACACACACACACACACACGAACAGAGAGAGCATAAGACATATATTATATACATCACACAGATATATACCCCCTGTATTTTGGTGTGTAGGAAATCGCCCAAGTCATCGTAGCTTTTTTTAATAGTCACACACTCGAGTGAGGACTGCATCAGGGACAGGTGTCCTAGAGTTAGGAATTTTTTGGCTTCCACTGTACAGGAGTTCTACTCTGACATTGGTGTTATTTAACGCTGTATTACACCAGAACAAATAGGTGAAAAAGAAAACAAATTAATGTTAGTTTTTTTTTATTTTTTTTTTATTGCCAAACTTGCAATGATGCCGTGGTACCTTTATTTTTATAAAAGGTGTTTGTCTTTTAAAATTTCTTCATCGAGGTAGATGCACGAGCATAAACAAATATACAACGTAATGTGACTATTTTTTTTCAAATTTCATCATCTTTTACTCAACTTTTAATGTGGAAAAGTTTACGAAACTTCAATTGACAAACAACACAGTTTATGAAAACGCAGAGGGAATAATTTAGCGTTAATTTGTATACTTTTATTATTTGCTTGTACATTTTGATAATTTACGACTGTGTATAACGAGTTTGTTTTACTGTCATTACCTGTCACAGTTACGCATTTTTTTTAATTCATAGGTAATTTGAAGATGTTCTCTGTGTAACTCAGCCGGCGAGTCATTTTTTTTGTTCTGTGGTAGTAAGGTGTCCCATTATTGGTGCTGGCGACACCTGTTGCCACCTCGGTAGTTAGGCCACTGTTCACTAAGCGATAACAAATGGAGAACAATAAGTGGAGAACCTCAGTGTTATTGACTTCTACGACGGTGATCGAAAAACAATTTGAATGAAGTTAGACGTGATACTTCACTTACCTCGCAGAGTTAAGATATTACTTCATAACATCAGGGACTTAACATCTTTGTTCTTATCTCAGGTAAAGTTAAGCCCAACAAAGACATACCCTGTACAGTCCTTGTAACGTAGTGCACAGGGACTAAAGTGAACAGCCTACCTGTAAAACCTAATAAAGAATGGGAATAAGAGGGTGTAGGTCTGGCTGGTGAATAACCCTATCAGTGGTGATCAACACCATTTACTAGTTGTGCTACTGCCCCTGGGCGATAACTCGGGGATTACTGGATCAGCCATCGTGTGTTGCCAGTTTGTAACTGCTAGTTATATTTTGGCGAAACATAATAATTTATGAATTTATATGGTATTGTATTAGTTTGTGTCTATTATTAATTTTAACTGAAGATGTCTTTATGAACACAGCGGTCATCTCTCTTGCGCGACAAGAACACAAGGGACCTAACCCACTAGTAACCAAGTTTGTTAAGCGTCTTGTGTCTCCGTCACGTTACTACCTAACTAAAGCCTCCTTCAGGGTCACGAGTCTATTGCACCTCGTTTTATACACCAATGGTCTTTGACTCCCCTATTTTTTCTTTCCAATATTGTCACCATCTGTAGAAGAAATATAATACTCACTTTGACTTATTGAGAACACCATAAAAAACCCTCGGATATTTTGTTGCGCTTTATATTACCCAGGTGAAGTGGCAACGATATTTTAAATAAAATGTAGTGAAGAGCTTGAGGCGACACAACACAAATGGTAAGGAAATAGTGTAGGAGGCCTTTATATATAGCCTATATATATATATATATATATATATATATATATATATATATATATATATATATATATATATATATATATATATATATATATATATATATATATATATATATATGCATGGTAACGACATAATTTTTTTGGTTGTTGTATAAGTATTAATACTGTATTAATAATTGTAACTGTACGATACTGAGGTATTGCCGTAGACAAAAGTTCGCTCCCTCCCGAACTGAAGCAGTATCGACCCCAAAAGAGATAAAACAGCACACCTGCACCAGATAACAGTCAGGGTAAGTCAGTTCGGAGAGTCATTCCCGTGACTCAGTTTCACCACAGGGAGAGAATTTTTGTCCACGATAGTACATTGTAGATATTATAGATAAACCTATAACGCTGCCGTACATCGTTGACTCTTATCAGTTATCTAGATTTATCTGTGTGTTTTCATTTTTTTTTTTTTTGCTGATTTTGAAAATAAAAAATTATATCAAGCATTTTCACTTCCGCGAAACAGTATCATTATTAAAATTATTTTTTGGAAATATTGAGTATATATACGTTATGTATTTTTTAAAATATTATCATAATTTTGATACTATGCGCTTTCGGAACAAGTAAGTCCCTTGTAATGTATCGTGAATGACAGCAACATCACAGCTCGGTATGGGATTTTGTATTAAAGAAAATGAATGCATATGAGAAACAGTGATGTAATGTAATCTCGTAATAAGTTCTATAAAGTTTGACCTGAGCTGAAAGACCATCGTAAACAAGACTTGTGTGATCTCGCAGCCGTAGGGAGAGGGCTGTGACCGTCGTCTTAGAGGTCTGGACTATAATAGTACCTTCGTCACGAATTTTTCACTTGTAAATTGATAACGGATCACCTGAAGAATAGACTCCTCAGTAACGCTAACCTAGCATAACCTAATTTAAACTAACCTAACCTAAGTTAACCTAACCCCCCAGGCAGCATTGGGGTGCTTAATCATCAGGCGAAATCAGTTGTGGTGCCTTAGCTTCCGGTGATCCTCATTGTCACACATGTTCCTTGTTGCTTCCAATGGTGGTAAAGCCTCTCTGTAAATTGTAGACATTATATCGTTAACTCTATCTCCCGTCAGTAGTCAACAAAGAATATCCTCCATCGTGTGTCCTTACAAAGTTGTTTTTCCTGGAGAATATGATGTAACTTTTCATTCTCATTTTCCGTATTCACCCATCGTATTGTTCTCTATTAAAAAGAAAAAAAGTTAAAGTTAATGGAGATTTTAGACTAATTCTGGATTTAGAGCGCGCACCCAAACTTCCAGCCGAACAGAATACTTTCCTTAAACTAATTGTTAACAGTTTGGGCGGCCTTCCTCGCACCTCGGCATAATCAGGTCCCGCATGGTAATGTTCCAGCCACTACCGCTTCCCGGAGATTCATTCACGGAAATTTACCACACACACGAACATTTATTTCATCCATTTTCCTCGTAGTTTCTTCTGACTTTTGATGAAATAAATATTTTTTGAACACTTATTAGTATAACTGATTAAATTTTCTACAGCCAAATTAATTTAAACATTGGGAGTTCAGTGAAGGAATGGCGACACAATAGAGGGGTTAGAGCGAGCTGGCGAAGACGGGAAATTAAATAAGGTTCTTGGTAAACAGGAGGAAGAGTTTTCTAACACACCAGCACCTCATGTTTGGTCTGGTGCAACTTTGTGAGGGCATACATAATTATACACATTTAACTTTATATTAGGTTTAGTCACGTATTGTCTGGCTCTGTTTATGAAGTAATGCATTTTATAATCTGGCTTGAAGTCTCTTGTTACTTCTGCCTGACAAATACCTGGAGCATTTGCCTCCCCTTCAGTGCTATAATTTACACTTAATTACACGTGTGTCTTAAGTCTTCCATGAGTGTTATTGATCTTTTGTTATTGCCGTATATTACTTATTTATTTGATTTTGACGTTCATATGTAGTAGCTATAATATTTGTTTCTTTTGAGATAACCGACATCATTTCTTCATTGTACAGTTATCATAATGTTCTGCTTCTGCTTAACATGATATAACATTCGGTCTTAAGTTTTGTTGCTTCATTGGGAGTTCCGTCGGGTCTTGCTCGTCATGCAGTCCCAAGTATTGTTGTCATATGTGCATCTCTGACCCAGTTGTTTTTGTCATGCATTCAACTATCATGACGAATCTTACTTCACTGTATCATGACGAATCTTACTTCACTGTATCATGACGAATCTTACTTCACTGTATCATGACGAATCTTACTTCACTGTATCATGACGAATCTTACTTCACTGTATCATGACGAATCTTACTTCACTGTATCATGACGAATCTTACTTCACTGTATCATAACGAATCTTACTTCACTGTATCATGACGAATCTTACTTCACTGTATCATGACGAATCTTACTTCGCTGTATCATGACGTATCTTACTTGTGGTCCTAATTATCGGCTCAACAAAGTTTGGGTAATATAAAATTAATCTCCGTTCGTCTGTCTGTCCTTGCGTCAGCTCTACTTCCTTTTGGTGCCGTGCCCCCGGTATCTTAACCGTAGCAGGAGCTGTTGATACGGGCCGGTGTCTGGCTGTTCGTGGAGCTGGAGTGTGTGGCAGACGTATGATTTTCTAACACCTCCCCGATGGCTGGTTTAAAGGGTGACCCCGGGTAATAGAAATAATGTATAATTTTTTACCCGAGACAGGATGGGTGATAAAAAATGGTTGGTTGGTCCTCGAAGTCAGCGAAATCAAAGGCAACTCTTGGCTGATTGTGTTCTGGGAATTAAGTTAATTCTCGTAAACATCTGACGACATTGTTCTCATAATTATTTTTTTTTTCACTTGAAATTTTAAATACTGAAATTATGTACTTTTTTATCGAGTGTGAAAAGGAATTCTAAAGGTTATCTGGGAAACGCTCAACATAAACCTCGTATCTATCTTGTGAAGAATGGGTGTAATTTAGATCAAGCTCAGGACGAGTTAGTTTACAGGAGTTTATTTCATCCAGTAAGCAGTTGTGCTTGGATGTGATATATCACTCACATCATATGTAACACGTGAAGAAAAAGGCAGTGCAGTCTCGTTATTTGTTTATATTTTTATTGAAGTGGTGTAATAAACTCGAGATTAGAATTAACAAGACGAGCGTTTGCAGCTTTCCGGAACTAGACAGGATCATATTGACGCACATTCGTTGAATTCCACAAAACACAGGAAGCTTACAGAGAAAATGCTGAGGTTGTGAAATTTTCTGCAACATTACAATTCATTATCATCACTGGAATGTGCGAAGGTTGTGATATTATTTATCGATATATTACTTGACTAAAGTGTTGGCGCATAAAACCTGGCAATTCGGGGCTTCTTACTTAGCCACGTGTGGTGACATGATGTATAAATGATTAGATTTATATTCCTCTGATTGTCAGAGGTCAGTTTAGAGCAGTGGTTGTCACCTACGTGTATTAGCCACAAGTGGGTAATTTGGGTAAAAATACCTAACATATTTCAGTTATTTTCAAATAATCCCCCAGTTTCCCCGTCACTTAAATTTGACAAGGTGACGAATCAAGGTTTCTAATGGTATGTTAACAAGTCTGCATAATGAGTAAAGGGGAGAATATAGATGGGGTGCGAGAATAATTAAGTTGTCCCTGACTTACCTGAGAGATATAGGGGCAGACGTGGTGAGGACTAACCTAACCTAACTTGGCCGAAGAAAAATAAATTTTAGTTTATGCTCAGCTGTGTTTTGGGCAAGGCAGTTATCAAGACCACATCGTGTTACGCGAAAAATATCATGCAGGAAAACGGATGAAGAAAATTAAACAGAGAATTGTACAGAGAATTGATAACTTGATAAACGCATTGACAGCATTCAGATTTGATAGGTTCAGCCTCAGATACTTATTGTCCTTTGATAGTTGGTTTAACAGCGACAAACAGAAGGATAGTGACAAGTTTTGATAGCTAGATTATTGAAGATATAATATAATAGCTCGATATACCAACGAAAGATGCACAGAGTAATTCACACACACACACACACACACACACACACACACACACACACACACACACACACACACACACACACACACACACACACACACACATACACACACACACACACACACACACACACATACACACACACACACACACTACAGACTGACAGATACGTATGGAGAACAGATTTCCGTAGTCTTCAATAAGAATGGGTGAACCGCCATTGGAGTGGGGTGGGAGGTGCGGCAGTCCACGCTAATGAGAGCACGGGGTCATAAGAGTGTTTCATGTACTGTACTGTAGACTATGGTTGGTCATCAGAGGGACACATACCCCGCCATCACCAGATCAATAATACTCTCCTCCTCCTTCCTGGTTACTGCTGTTTACATGAGTACCTCTTGTGATCTTTTACCTGTACCCTCGACGTGAACAGCCTTTGAGGTATTTTTACATATTTACTGAAATACCTTTAGAGATTTCCTATTGAGTTTCTTTTATAATATCTTTCCCTTTACGTCTAACATGAACATCTTTTGATATTGTTGTGTGTTCAATTAAATAAATCGTCTCGAGTTTTTTTTTGTTATTCACTTAACAAGAACAAGTGTTTTCATCGAGGTAATTGTTTTCATTTCTGTAGGGATCAGATTCAGCCAAGGTAAAACGACCTGTATTTTTAAAGCGACTTAAATTTTTATTTAAGCATCAGTGTCCAATAAATTACAGCCTCGCAGATTTACGAAGTAGGTCGGCCAATCACTGTCTCGCCAGGGAATTAAATATTTTGTTTTACGTGCATGTGTGCGTGTTTAATGTTGTATGTTTGCGTGTTACTCCAAAATGTTTCGTTTTACCAAAATCTGGAGTCCACATTTAAACACATACAGTACTTGTATATATTCACTACATGATCATCACTGGACTTTCATGGGAAATCATACCAGGGGACTGAATATAACGCGGTATTGACATGAACTTAAACACATAAAACAGTTCCACCAGAGAAAAACTCTTCTGTACTGTACATCATCCTCGTGAAGAAGAATCTTAAAGTTTAATAATCAGAATACTTTCTAAAACTTGATCGACCGGCACCTCGCTTCCCCCCCGCCAGACGGTAACCCCTCAGTAACTTAGGAAGTGGTGAAGGCTGGAGAGGAGGGAGACGTTAATGAGGCGGCGCGGAAACATCTCCCCATATCCTGGGACGCTTAGCTCACCCCCAACACATCAGGCTCGGCTTTGAGACACTGACTGACTTATCAAATATTAAATACATAGATCTACCATATTGACTTTAGTCATGTGCTAAGCCTGTTTTATAAAGACTTACATGACATACAAAAGTTCCTGGAATTATTGAATGGTTACCTCACACTTAAGGGGTTTACTAGGTATTGGAATGACCCTGTGTGTGTGTGTGTGTGTATGTTGTGTGTGTGCGTGTTTTAGTATCTATAAAAAAGAAGATATTTACGTGTATTAAAAACGTTAGTTTATTTTGGACGTGGAAGCAGGGTCACTAGTCTCCCTTTATTTACGACTGTTAATTAATTCGTAAGTTGGACCTTATGAAACTTTAGTGCCAAATTTCTCCTAGTTATCTCCTATGTTGATCATTGATGTAGCTGGCATCCTCTTCCAGACTTTGCATTTTGTGCTGGAAGTTTTTGATAAGTTCATAAAACTCACTGAAATATGTAACATACGAACAGCTTTTACTGTATATAAATCTTTAAACTTTCAGTGGTGTGTTCATCACTACGTCTGGGTCTTTGTTTATTGAGTTTTCGATCCAAAATTTTAGAATCAGTTTGGAAATTATGACTATACGTTATAGTAGACCAAGGCTACAGTCACATAGTTAGAGGCACAGGTTGCCGACCCACATCGGGGCCTGGGGGGGGGGGGATTCATTACAATATAAATTAATAAATAACTGGAAAAGATAAAACAGATTAAGAGTGAGAAACGATATATACTGTATGTTGTGTTGTCAAGTAAGAGAAACAATTGAGACCCTGCAATTATATATAAATGAGGCAGAAAGTCAATCAGATCAGCAACCTGTTTGATAGCTGCGTACTACTGTAGGTGCGTCATGGGTAGAGTTAACAGATCAGTGTCGGGAATGAGGAATACCTTGTATTTACAATGTTCGTTTTACCTGAGAGAAGGAAAATTCTCTCCATCCACCATTAGAGCGGACGTATAATAGAAGTTAAGCAAACATTAGTGTTATTGCAATTGTGGGTAAATTTAACAATTACGACTTAATGTTACGGATAAAGTTAGTGTGGGAGATGTTAATGGCCTCCTTTATATTCTTCATTTTCTTTTGAATAAATATTTTGGCATAGTGAAATAGGGTCGGGTAGACAGCTTCAAGCTATAAATTAAGCTGCTGTCGTTTCTGTTGTATAAGGTGGCTTCTTGTTCTTGTAAGCATCGGGACCACTGTACTGTACGTGTGTTGACCACCGTCATGTTCCCCGAGGTAAAGGTGCTGGTGGTGGTGTTAGTTGTTGTTCGTTGTTGTTGGTTGTTGTTCGTTGTTGTTAGTTGCCGTTGGTTGTTGTAGTTGTTCATTGTTGTTCCCTAACCCACTATCCCCCCGACCCCTCCCTCATCCTTCCTGGTATGTGGGGATTGGTGCCATCCGTCAGGGAGAACGAAAGGTGTCAAGAGCCACCGACTGGGAAGGGTGTGTATTCCCCCTCCCATCACACCACCCTCCCTAAACCTATTTCTTGGTTTATCTTACTGATAAGACCTGGTTTGCTGGATAACTTGCACGTTTTTAACTTCCCAGGGAATTTAGTATATTATCTTCGAGAGATCTAGTATCAAAGGTTTTCAATGAGCTTATCAGTTATATATCACTTGAATAACTTGAATGCTGCCTCGTGAGAACTGAACTTAGGGCCTCTCTCCTTGTCACGAACTTCAGCTTTGCGAAGATAAATACGTCTACACGAATGATGGTATTTCACTTCTTTGGCCTTAATGTTATTGCCACTTATTCTTGCAAGTGTCTTCCCATTCTTTAACCGTACAGCAGCATCTCTTATAGTGGTTTCGGCAGCATCAACTTCACAGTTACCAATATACTTTCGCTTGCCCATTCTACTTTCGCTTGCCCATTCTTGCTGATTAAAAAAAAATCACGCAGAATAAACAGGCAGCTGAGACTATTCCAGATGTCCTAGTGCTCAGCCCACTAATGTCAGATTTCAGTATATGATTTTGCTGTTCACTTACATGTCCTTCGTCTTCCCTGACACCCATAGCTGACTCTGTGTCTCCTATGAAGTACTTATAGCAGTTTGTGTGGTAGTCATTGACTCATCGTAGAGATGAGGATGTCCTGAAATGTGTCCTCCTATACTCACCAGCAGTCTTGACTTTGTTCCATGCCGTCTCATCAAATGGTTCTGGTATCTCCCCTACAGTATATTTCTGACTTGTTTAATATTTTCACCTCTGAGTGCCGAGTTCGAACCCAGATGGTGGTCTGGGTCGAACTCAGCACCCTGAGGTAAAACTGTTGGATGGATTTATCTGTGTAAATCACAGGTTTTGATATGTTTCTGGCTGATGTGAATAATGCATGAGATAAGGTGATGACCGATTTGCTCGTAGATAATGTGCTTGAAAGGAACATAATATCCTCGTACACTAGGGGCAACCAACCACATTGTTAATTAAGCAATAAGCCACCGGCAAAGCTATTCAACACATCAGAAAATAATTAAAATTTGCAACTGAAACTAGAAAATTGCAAATACCGATAGAAACTTTGAATAGTGTAGCTTTCAGCATATAAAGCACATCAAGTACACCATGATAGAGCACTGAATCCTTTGATGCCATTATTGTTTGAATAAATGAAGTTTAGTGACACTTAATGGCTCAAACAGCTAGAGGTAACGAACGGCTTCGGCCGAGAAGCGGAATTAATATCATGCGGTCACCTTAACTTAGGGTAATTTTGCTAGAAATCCCCCAAGTTGATTTTTCTAAGAAATGGATTTTCAGATCCCTGGGGAGTTTTTACTCTGGGAACATTGGATAGACTAAATCAAGGTTTGGTTCGGTTAAGATTAGATATTATAGATTAGTTTGAGGTTTGGTTAAGTTGTTAAGATTGGATAGTTTAGGTAAGGTTATTTTAGTTAGGGATATATTTAGGTTTGGTTAGGTTAGAGATCCAGAAATTCGTCACTCAGTATAAAAACCTTAACTCAATCGGTGTAGGAAATAGGCATTATCTCCTGTTGATCCAGATTAATAGACAAACACTCCAGGTTGTCTTGGCAAACGGGACAGTCTGGACTCTGGACAGCCAGGCTTGGTAGTATGTGAGAAAGTTAGTCTCCCAATTTCAGTTACAGTCAGCAGTCTGAACGCTGTGACTCTGTATCACGTCGTTGGTAGAAGGATTATTTTACACCTTGAGATCTTATGGTCCAATTGGTCCATGGGCTAACGTTAAAAGTTTTGTCGAGTGTGTGTGTTTACATTGTGAGGCGTCTGTGCACGTGTTGTAAAATTAAAGCTCATGTGCTGTTAGCGCTTACCGCACGGGCTTTGAATCTCAGCGCACATGTTTGATCTGAGTGTATGTGTAGTGAACTCCAACACGTTTTATGACATCTACTCGCACGTTGTGATGTCTCGGGGTACAGGTTGTGAGTCCCTAACTCAAAAGTGGTTGTAGCGAGTAGGCATTTTTTCCTGTTGACCGAGATGATTGTCAAACACACACTGCCGTCTGAGCAAACCTGGGAATCTGGACAAACAGTCGGAGGATGGGAGACGACACGTGGAGTCACCCAGCTCCTGGAACCGATACAGCCTACCAACTCGAGCGTTGTTTGTCAGCATCAATGACGTATTATAATGGATCTTCTCCTCGAGGTCCGACTCTTAACATTTTGTTAATTTTTTTATGAATAAGGACTCGGGTAAGGTCATGGTGATATAGGCCTATGCTGTATTTTTCTAATTAAACTGAAAAAAGAAAAATATAAGATATACTGTACGAATGCGCAACAACATATTTCGCTTCACTATACAGTATAAGGTTTACTGTCTTTAACTGCGACGAAAACATTTATGAAGTTGCAACAAAACTGAGAGCTTCCTTAAGTGTCAGTGGTAGTCAACCCACAGTGATGACTTATTATGTACACAACACAGGGTATATAGAACGTTCAAGGTCTAAAAATGTTTTGAATCGGAAAAGATTGAAATGGTTTTTAATGTCAGTTTTCAGTCATGGTCCCGGGTTCTACCACTGGCTATATATATATATATATATATATATATATATATATATATATATATATATATATATATATATATATATATATATATATATATATATATATATATATATATTCCCACCGAGTATTATCAGGATAAAGTAATTGACGTCTCTCCGTCTGTACTTCGTCCCATTCAAGATTGTTAGCTGGATTTAAATAACAGCTATAGAATTTTTTTCTTCTCATCATCAAAGGCCTCCTTGGATTGCTTTATAATTTTTTTCGGGTTGTTTAAATAATTTTCTCCCAAGTGTGAACGTTGGTTTACTAAGGTAACTTTTTTATACATAATACAAGGCTGGGGTGAAACTATGGACAAGTTTCTTTACGCCATCTGCATTTGTCTACCCAGTAGTAATTGGGGACCTGGATGTTAATCGATTTGCAGATTGTGTTCCGGTGTAATGGTCAGCCAGTGCAGTTGACGAGTCATCTGGTCTTTTCGGACTGTTCCTTGACACTGAATCATGCAACTCGTTAACTTAGGGTGTAGTTGTTGTGTTGGCGACAACTTCTACAACTTAAACAAATTTACGCCTAGGTGGCCCCAGGGCCGGCGGCAAACCTCGTTACACGAGGGGGTAACCATTACTAGGCTGGACTCTAAACGTCTCGTTCGACCCCTGTGGGATTAGAGTCTGGTCCCGGGTGAGCTGCAGGCTTTGCGGTGCATTGTTTATTTCTGGGAGATCGTATTTGATCTCCTGTGGATTCTGAAAACCCCAGATAAGGCAAGTGCACACACACACACATGGCCTTTTTGAGAGCTAAGCCACCGGACTAATAAGTCTCTCCCGAGATGTGGTTTATAAATAATAACCAGATCAATATTGATAGTAGTTATAGGGCTTTAGTTTTTCCAATGTGTTTTTTTAGTCCCTGAGATAATGTGACAGAATTAGGTATGATGTAGGTGTGAGAGGAGGGGCTGTGTGGTGTTGTGGCGGCTCCTCCCCGGCACAACTTGTTATCTGAAGGAGGAACGTGAGTGGACCAACTGTTTATTCTTCAAAAATTGCTTAAACACTCGACATTTTGTTAAGGGGAATCTCTCCGAGTCTTCTATGGATGTTTGCTGTCGTGTGTAAATAACTCTACGAAAGAATAGATAATTTAAATGATTTATGTGACCGGAAAATCAAAACGAATTTAAGTATTACTATAAAGGTTAAATCCCTTGAATTAAATATGGTTACTTCATACAAACATTAAACATTAAAGTTGATCAGTGTATCCATGTTTTTATTAATCATACATACAAAGCGTACCTAAGGGACAAAGGAGAGATGCTGCGTCATGTACAATATTTATATAATGAAACACACAGTAAACAAAGCTGCTCACTAATTACCTCCAGTACACAAATCATATTCCAGAAGACTGTGGTGAAGGCAAGAACCACCAGGAGTCTGACACATACTATCACTTACACGCTGATGTGTGTAATACTCGGACGGAGGAGAAATGTTACCCGATTTTATTTTATTTTTTGACAGTTGTTAAGCTTGTTTTAATGTTTGTGTCGTGGGAAACTGTGTCATGGCAATCGTTGTTGGTAAACGTTCACCACAATGGTTTACTCACCTGATGAATTTTGAGCCCCGGTCTGAGCCGGTCTGGGAAACAAAGTGATCCCTGTGTGCGTGTGAGAGAGAGAGAGAGAGAGAGAGAGAGAGAGAGAGAGTGAAACTGTGGGCAACTTTTTTTTTTTTTGCGCCATTTACATCTGCCTACTCAGTACTTTTGGGAACCTGGATGTAAGTGGATTTGCGGATCGTCTATAAATCTAAAGAAATTATGTAAAACAAAATATAAATCTTAACACTGGAATCCCAATGAAAGAGAAGACAAACCACAGGTAAAACGACAGCGCTGTATATTTCGACAGTTAACCTACAGTATCATGCAAGTATCATGCAGATTATAAGATGTGATTGATGTTCCTTGGGGGACCAAAGTTAAGTGAATGTTGTAATATATTATGAGACGTGAATAATATCATATTCAGACTCAACGGAGAAATTCGTGAAGAGTAACACCATTTTTCATATTGTTTGCTGTAGAAACGAGGGAAGAGTCTGCCTTCCTTCCATTCATTAGCCTGACTGTACCCGGCATACTTTTCTGATATATTGCGAATGTGGGTATGTTTGTAGTTTTATACCGACTGCATCGTATCTTTTCATATCTCTGTATCGCTGTATGGCTGGAGACGCACTGAAGGGTGTGAGGTGTGCCCTAGTTGTGGCTGAAGTAGAATGTGAAAACTTAATAGTAACACAACTCTTGGGAAACTTACACTTACATTTCCTTCAGTCCTATTTTAACGCCTCTGCAATATTCTCCTGTGAGAGTGGGATGTGTGTTACCCCCAGTCTGTGTGTACCTCCATCTTTCCGTCAGTACTAAGGGTCTAAATGAAATTAGGTCTACAGTACAGTAAGATCTAAGCATAACTACGTTCTCCCCAACCCTACCTAGCATCCCCCACCCATCATTCCCTTTCCCTCACCCATCATCCCCCTTCCCTCACCCATCATCCCCCTTCCCTCACCCATCATCCCCCTTCCCTCACCCATCATCCCCCTTTCTCTTACCCATCATCCTCTCACCCGTGGCCCTCATCCCCCTATCCTAAGCTTGATGATAAGTGTAAGTATCATCATTATCAGTATTAGGTAACGTAGATAAGATAGTGGGTGTCTCGGAAATATTGTCTTATATTTTGGCATTGTTGTAAGAAAACTGCGTGTGTTTAACTGTTCAGTGAAACTTCGACTTTGACACAGAAATAATTGGGACGTGGAGGAATATCAGGAAGAAAGGAATATATTCGAGTTGAAGAGAACCAAGCAAGCATTAAGCTGAGAGAATATGGTTTGAAGTTTTCGCCTGTGGCAGAGAGGTTGAAGTGTATGGGGAGGTGACTTGGTATGGAAGAACGCCATGGGAAAGGTTGGAGAGGAGCCCGCTGTAAAGCCATTCGCTCCTCACTGGGAGGAGGGAAGGGTACTCGTACTGCGAGAGGGGGAAGCTTTCTCTCACTGACCCAGATAGAGGTCACCCGTTGAGATATGCGTGGTTATAGCACACTGAGGAATTTTTCTGTTAACGAAGCTGGTCAATTACTGAAGTATGCGTGTTGGAGGGTGTCTGCTCCTGAGAATGTACTTGTTACGTGTGAGCTGCAGCATCTGCTTGCCCAGATTTTTTTTTTGAGGTTCATGATGGACATGTGTGAAGAGGTTTACCATTAACTCAGACATGATAGTTTCATTTATGATAATTCTGTACTAAAGTGAAGGGACAAATTTCCAGAAAGAGCAGATCATTAGTGGCTTGAGTATCTTAGACGCATTGTTTTCAGTGAGTTTTTCATATATATATATATATATATATATATATATGTAATATTCAGAAATTTCAGTGTAATTTCAAACGCCGCGCCATTGGCGATACTGAGCTTTCAAGGTCGTCTGAGGGAAGAGAGCGCTCCCGCACATAGCGAGAGGTTGTGGAACTAGGCCTATATGATATTAAATGTAATTTGCCGAATTAATAATGATGCGATTCATGAAGTTAAGGGACTATTATTGAATTTGAAATTATTATAGATCGTTTATCCGTCTGAATAATGTTACGGGTGTCCCAAGGAGTTATTAGTTAGGCGGAAAATATGTCACGTAGGCCTAAGCTAACGTCTTGAGAGGACACGAGGCTGGCTAGCTTCAGTCACGCGGAAGCATTCAGATAAACAAGACGTCCCTGCGCGTCCGTCACAGAAATAGTCACGTGGCCTAGTCACCTGTGTTGCGCTATTGCAGTATAACAAGTAAGTCTCATTCGATCTCAGACAGGGTTAGATAGAGCAGTGATAAAGTTAACAAGAGCTAACAGTGAGTTCATTTCAGGGTTTCCGTCAGAACCCACTTGACTGCGAGAAATTGACTGAGAGAGTGATGACTGCGAGAGATTGACTGCCGTTTGAGACTGCCGTTGATGATTGAGGATTGGCGAGTGTCTCCGTTGGACCGATCAGTGTAGGCCTGTCACTGTTTAGCGGGGTATCAAAGGATCTCTTGAGTGAATCTAGCCGTCTGGGTGCCCAGCTGAGGACGGGACGATCGTTGGGGCCATCAACTCTCCTCTACCTCGGCTCACAATACCACATGTCTCGAGCAGCTTAGTGAAACCCTCTTGCTAACGAGAAGCTAAAGCTTCTCTCAACTGTACAAGGTCTGATTGGCTCACTCCCTTCCGCTTCATGGATGTACTGGGGGTAAAGTGAAGCCAGCTGAGTGATACAGGGCCGCACACTGGGGCCAAGAGTCAGTGAAGTTTAGAGGTACACTTTCCAAGGTGGAGAAAGGCTGATTTGGGCCTTAAACTACGGGTGCCTGTTGGTGGTGCCTTAAACGACTACGGAGTGCAGGTGGAATCTGTGGTGTGTGTTAGGTTAGGAAGCATGGTTCACGGGTATTGGTGGACTCAGTAACTTCTTAATAATAGTGACTAATGTATGCTGTGTGCATTTAATATTTCTTTATAATCTCAATCTCAGGTTTAACCTTTGTTCCCCAGAGTAGTGTTTAAGTTAGGTTAGGAGGTGTGTATCTGTTGGGGTAATATAATTTTGTTGAGCGCCCTGAAGGCCTATTCAGGGTGGAGTTAATAGGCTCTGATTTTTATACCATTTTCTCAGTGCGGGATATAATTTTGGTGAGTGCCCTTAAGGCCTATTCATTGTAGAGTTATTAATTTCTTATTTTTTTAATACCATTTTCTCAGTGATTGATATTTTGTTGAAAATCCTTAAGGCCTGGTTCATGTGTGCAAGCAACATTTCTTAATACTTTAAACTTATTTTCCTATAATGAGGCATTGCCTGAGGTTCTAATAATTTAAACATCATGTATAACTTTTATTCCCCAGAGTAGTATTTTAAGTTCAGGTTAAGAGGTGCGCATATTGGTGTACCACTATTTGATTGTGTTTGTAGTGTGGGAGGGAATATAAATGTAAATTTTACAGTGTGTCTCATTCATCCCAGTCACAGACGCTATCCTTCCACGGGTCACGGACAATTCATTTTGTTTAGTAGATTTAAGTGTTCTTGTGCTGGTTCGGGATTTTTCTCCAAGGGGCGCTTCCACTGCAATTAACATCTAATAATCTTTAATAAACTCCAAGTCAAGTGAGAAATTAAAAGTCCAGTAAATTCTGACCGGTTACATATATATATATATATATATATATATATATATATATATATATATATATATATATATATATATATATATATATATATATATATATATATATATATATATATATATATATATATATATATATCCACACTACTACTACTACTTTGCTGTCACTCGAAATCGAGTATAACGATCATCCAGCTATGATACAATGATATGAGTTATTAGGGATGTCACCTAGGTTGGTGAGTTTTGAGGAGACTAAAGAGGCCAATACGGGACCAGCAGGGTCGTCCACATTCGTTGCACATGTGGAGGGCTGCATCTAGTGCGGGAGGGGGGGGGGGTGGCAGCGTCTTTCCGGCTTTGGCGCTTGTCTTCCTCGGTTTGCTCGATATACATGCAACTTTGTAGATAATTTCAGCTCCCTACAGTTGAAGACACGGTTTCGGAGTCTGCCAAAGGCTTGAGATGCACATCTTGATCCGGTGCTGAATCTCTTCATCGATGTCTACGGTGGTGGACAGGTGGGAGCCGAGATACCGAAAGTGGGTAACATTAGAGAGTGTAGTACCGTTAAGCTAGATGGATGGTGGAGGTGTGTTTGAACCTTGGGCAGGTTGAAAGAGAATCTGAGTCTTACGTACATATCACCTCAAGGCCGAAGTGCGCATACGCATCTGCGTAGGTGTTTAGGATCTCCTCTAGGCTCAGTGTGAGCAACAAGGGTGAGGTCGTCTGCATACTGAAGTTTAGTAATGGAAGCTCCCGACACCTTTGTTCTTGCCTGGAGTCGTCTATGTTGAAAAGACCCCCCTTCACCGGGTACTCGATGTTCACCCCCTCTGGCTAAATTGGCACTGGCACGAGTAAGGAAGGTAGCCAAGAAAATGGAAGAGAGAGCTGGTGCCAGTACACATCCTTGTTTAACCTCTGTTTGAATGAGGAAGAACTCAGACTGGGTGCCGTTGGGCAGAACACTGCCGTTCATGTCATCGTGGAGTTGCCTCACAATGGCGATGAATTTTGGTGGGCAGTCAAAACGGTTGAGGGTCCACTAGAGGACTTCCCTGTTGACCGAGTCGAAGGCCTTGGTTAGGTCGATGAAAGCCACGTACAGGTCACGATGCTGTTATCTGCATTTTTCCTGTATCTGGCGGGCAGCAAAGATCATGTCAGTGGTGCCACGTGATGGTCTAAAACCACATTGAGTTCTGGGAGGAAGTTTTCTGCCGCAGGAAGGAGTCTGTTTAGGAGGACTCTGGCGATAATCTTGCCATCTATGGAGAGCAGCGAGATCCCACGGTAGTTGCCATAGTCTGACCAGTCTCCCTCTTTCTTATAAATATTGACAATGGAAGCGTCTTTAAGAGCTTTGGGGATTCCCTCCTTTTCCCATATATTCTCCAGGAGAGAGTGGAGACGGTTGGTAAGCAGAGGTCCTCCTGCTTTATACACCTCGGCTGGGATTCCATCAGGCCCTGAGGCTTTGTTATTTTTCATCTTTTTGATGGTAGTAGCTACCTCTTCCAGGGATGGAGGATAGCTGAGGTGGGTCAGCTCTGGATGCTGAGGGACCTGCTGGGTATTCCGGACATCCACATCGGTGTTTCGGTTGAGCAGTGAATGGTAGTGCTCTTTCCAGATTCGATTCTTCTATATACATTTTTAAGTCACCCATTAGATTAGCGTTCGGTTAATACCGAGGTGCACGTAATATGTAAACACTTAACTTGAAGCGGTGTAGGACGCCAGTTTCATTTTAACCGTTCTCAATTAAGCAAAACTATTTACAAAGAAAGTCACAAATAAATGAATACACTGTTCGTTGTCAACAATTATTCAGGTAAAAAGACAGCAGTTATGCTGCAAACAACCGTCAAAGTCGACTGATGTCAAGTTAGTCCCAGGTGTGTTATCTTCTAGTTAATTCTTTGTTTCTAATTAAACTTGGCGAGTTTTCCCAGTGCTGAAAATTGTTGTGAAAAAATAGTTTTTCCAGAGTGAGAAGGGAACCGCCAGCCCATCGAGACGCGGCTTGTTGACAGTCAGGCGGGGCCGAGGACCACACCACTGCACCTGGCACAACGCCTGGCATCGCCGTCTGAACACAGCTGCATTAAACAGTAGATGGCTGGAGTAAGCCGTGTAACATTAGTGAGTCAATTATCATAACGTAACTAAACTTTTTGGAAAAATGCTTTATTTTGAGCGAGTTGTCACATTAAGGGGACCTAAAACAAGGCTTTACATGCATTTTTTTTCTTAGAAATTCGTGGTACAAAGCCATTTATTTTACTCAAACGGGTTATAGGCCTATTAAGCGAGTTCCAATGTATTTTCTTTCCTTCCGTCTTTCATTGTTCCATTAACGACACATCCACAACACGACACTTCTCCGTCATATATCCATTCAAGCAAATATTTCATTGTCCCTATATTCATCCCTTCACTTTGGTTCACCTTCACCGCTCCCTCCTCCGGACTCCTTTTCACCAACCATTTTTATTCCTATTCATTATGTACCGAATTTACGTCTTTCATCATAACTCTTCAGTATGCCTCTTATTACCCCATCCAGGAAAATATTAAACAACCCTGGCGACATTACGCATCTGTATCGTAGTTTTATTTTTCACAAGGAATCTCTCTCACTCTGGTCTAATATTCGCTTCACTCTCCCTCTTAAAAATAAGATTATTTCACCAGTCCCATTTACTCAATATCTTTTCAGAACATCTTACATCGCTTGTATATATTTTTTTTTTTCTTCTAAATTCATAAATGCCATCAATTAAATTTTCCTCTTCAAAAATTGCTCACTAATGGTCTTTACACAAAACCTTTATCCCGATATCCTCTTCTAAACCTTCCCTAATACATTCAATATTTGCTATAATTATCTCAACTCTGCCGTACACCTTTTTTGGCACCCACAACGGACTGACTCTTGTGCATAATTTTTACATTCATATTTATTACCTTGTTCGTTAAACAGGAAGTTGTACATGTTCTCTGCCATTCGCTTGGTACCTTCCCCTTCGTCGTACATAGCTTGTATAATGTGTTCAAGTGTGGAACTTAGTGGGTATGAAAATATAGATATTCACATGCACGAGATATCTTGGTAATTTTGCCATTCAGGTGACCGAGGAAACAGCCGATACAAGAGATATTATTAATTAAAGAGTACTTTGTAAATGTGCTTCTGTAGTTTAAGATACGGTACCCGAAAACTGATTAAACCCAATAAGAGACTGAACTAAAACTGATTTAAGAGTTGTCTCTTAAGTAACCGTATATAAATCCAGTCATACTACAGTAGGTGATGTAGCTTAGTAATAACCACAGCTGTTTGAATTATTTTCTTGATTGTTACCATATTAAAATATCTGTAGCTGCTCCTGTAGCTGCTGCTGTACTTCTGATGCAGTCTGTATAAATGGTTCATGAGCAGTAAAGAGAGCTCAAATAAATAAGCCCAGGTAAGATCCATTAGTTCCTGGGTGAGGTATGATTCTTCGCGTGAATATTTAAGTATGCTGATGTCTCAGGCGTGAACAGACCCGAGACACCCCTCCAGCCCGCCTCCACACCTGCATACCCTATCGATATATGCAGCCCGACTACCTCCGTGCACCACTAATGTGGATCTTCCTATATGCAGCGTGTTGCAGCACTGCAGTGTGGTGTGGTGTGGTACAGCGCTGTAGATTGTGGCGCAGCATGGTAGTGTGTGGTGTAGGATTGTAGTGTGTGGTGTAACATCAGTATGTCTTATGTCACTGGGCAGTGTGGTACAGTATATATATATATATATATATATATATATATATATATATATATATATATATATATATATATATATATATATATATATATATATATATATATATATATATATACGATATTTCATGTGGATAGGTGGTAAGGCTTAACGTGTTTTCAAAACCAAATTGATTATTCGATACTCGGTAGTATATAGATAGATTCAGGATATGAAAATTAATGTAACAGGTTAATGAGATGGGGAAATAAATAAAAGTATAATCACATCACTTCACCATCCTCTCATTCTTTCACGCACGCACGCAACAAACACCCCCACACCCACGACAGACTCCGGAACTCATAACCCTCACAAACCAATTTCAACTGTTACAACAGAGAGCCGAGATCCATGGTCGGGACATCGTAAGCTACATTACATACAGAATAAAACGGGAGGATATAAAAACAAGATCTCTGGAACAAAGCAAACTCGAATGGGCCGAAATGGTTGAACAACTCTCACATACATACAACGACTCAGGAGATTTCTGGCGTCGAGTTAAGAGACTGAAAGGCTCCAGCCGCAATGAGTCACCATATATAACCGACCACACAGAAAGTAAAATATATGACGACCAAGACAAAGAACCCATATTCAGGGACATGTGGAGGAACATCTTCCGAATAACAAATGAGGAGAACAGGGGATTTGATGGTACCCACGAGGAGCTTGACCTTGATGAACTCCGGGGCCAGACACACCGCACTCAGCCTTCCCTGAAATCATATGGGAGGAACTGAGAGTAGACAGCCCATTGTCCAAACCAATCACCTCGGAAGAACTCAATACAGCCATCTCCAATAACAAAAATAAAGCCCCTGGTTTCTCGGGCCTCACCAAGGAGATCCTCAGTCACATGAACAACCCGGCCATGGAGAGATTTGAAAACCACGATGAACGCTTGTCTGGCCTCGGGTTGCTTTCCAACTAAATTCAAAGAGGTCATTATTACCCTAACACCAAAACAAGGAAAGAACCCCGCCGTCTCACAAAACTATACTGTAGACCGATCTCCCTCCTCGAAGTACCTGAAAAAAAATCATCAATAACCGTCTGAGAAATGACCTAGAAACAACTAACAGACTCAATTGCAGACAATTTGGGTTCAGGGAAGGGAAGTCCACCACAACAGCGATAGCCCTGGCATGTGATAACATAGCCAGAGCCGCAGTGAGTGGTAGCCAATGTAATCTTCACTCTCCGGGATGTAGCGAAGGCATTTGACAAAGTCAGGCATGGCGGTCTAAAATATAAGATCCTCCAACTCGGACTTCCCGCCAACGTTGAAAAGCAGCTTTGCAACTTTCTTGATGGCAGAAATGCCAGACTGAGGATAGGACAACACACAGGAGAGACCTTCCCGCTCATGAGGGTAGGTCACTAAGGGCAGCGTCCTCTCTCCCACCCTGTTATCATCTACACAAGTGACACTCCGCCTCCTACTAGAATAGGAAACGAAGATATGTATGCAGACGACATCACTCAAATAACAATACCTCAAGGAAAATCGCGAGTGTTACAGGTCTACAACACTAGACTGGAAATACCGTACAGTACAGTAGAAAGGGTAAATAATTATGAAAAACAATGAAAAATCCAAACCAGTCTCCCGAAATTCACAGTGATACCCTTATGCAGAAGTAAAACCCATCCATTAGTACCCAATAATGCCTAGATAGAATACAAAAGCAGAGGCACCCTCCTCGGCCTGCATATATCCACGACAGGTTACTCCCATCATGTCCACACCAGGAAGGAAAAGGCAAGAAGAGAGCTGAAAAAACTATATCGCTTCAACGCTCTTCCTGAGAAAATAAAGCTCCGCCTGGTTACATCACTTATCATACCGATATTAACTTACCCAGCAGTACCTCTTCATCCTATGAGCACCACTCAATTATTAAAATTACAGGTGGTCCAAAATGAAGCCCTGAGATTCGTCACAGGTGAAAGCACTCCTTCACCAGAACCACAGCCGAGATACATAGAGACCTGAGAATAAGACCCATCAACCAGCAGCTACACAACCATGCCAGCAGAGTCTGGCAAAAGATAGAACGTTCAGAGCAAGACCTCCTTCAAAGAATCCCACCAGACAACAACAGCAACCATACATGGTTGGTGTTGGTCCATTAGCACCCCTGATCTCTACGGCCAGGCAATAGACAAACCCCCTAGACCAGCATCCGCCAGTAGGGTCGGCGGAATATGAAATAAGGCCTTCAAAACACCCATATATGGGATAGGGTAAGCTGTCTAGTGCCTTTACCGACAAACAATAACAAACCCATGACACAACCCGAACACACTACTACCTAAGCTAAGTCACAGCAAGGCGGCCAGCCCACCCTCTCCTACCTCCTCCTAAATTTCTTCAAATTCCGAACTATAACCTCCTTCCCCCACCTCTAATCTTCTTTCACCCCTCCTTTCTCTTCAAAAAAGCACTCACAAAAAATAAGGGAACAGATAAAAAGTGGACCGAAGAAAATTAAAAAGGTTAATATGCAATAACTATACAGGTAATTATCCTACATAGAACAATAAATGTATAAAAAAAAATCATGTAGGATTAACCTGCATGTTTCACCACCACCTGGGCCATGACAGTCGCCATCACAAATTAGTTTAAACCCATTTACCAGAGCGGCTGTCACACATACACTTCCCCTCTCAATCTTTCACACAGGATGAAAATATCTGACCTGACGGGCTGTATATTTATGAAGCCGTATTTTGAGTGAGACAAGGGCGAGAGAGTAAAAAATGTGGTGTGTACCTTGTCAGGTGTCCCGCCACGCTCTCGTCACGGGGCTCAGGAGGTCACACCACCGTCAGGGCTGGAAACCATCACACAGATATATCACCGTCTGTCACCGTTGTTTGTGTTATGGCGTTTACCTTCACCATTTAATGTTCTTTCATTATAGTTTGAACTGTTTTTATTTAATCTTAATACCTCAAGACAACTTTTCCCAAAGAAAAAATATAAAATGCAATGTAAGGAAAACGTAGGTAAAAATTAAGTCTTTATCATTTGTTCCGCCATGTTCCTATCTCTTGGCCCTCGCTCGCACACATCTTGAGCATGTAGGTGGGGGTGGAGGGGAAATCAAGCCTACCGGGCAGCTTTAATATGCAGCGATGACATTTGATTGGTATTTAGACGGACTGTACACAGGCGGCCATGTGCCACAGGTGTGTTGGAAATAAATATTCATCTTGATTTAACAACTCCCAACTAACATCGACTCACCAATAAATCAGAACGCTAAACAAAGACTACCTCAATGACATAAAAAATAAATATAAATTAATTCCCAATAAGTAAATCAGGTGAGATAAGATGATTAAACCGGTGTCCTCAGGCAGGTGTTGTGCAGCTGAAGAAATTGCTTTGGAAAGTCTGTTAAAAGTTGTTGGAAAAAGCAACCTGTTATCACTCCTATTAATATTTATATATATATATATATATATATATATATATATATATATATATATATATATATATATATATATATATATATATATATATATATATATATATATATATATATATATATATATATATATATATATATATATATATATATATATATATATATATATATATATATATATATATATATATATATATATATATATATATATATATATATATTCGAATATTCTTGAGGTTAAAGTAAATTCATTTAATCTGTGGCACAAAGAACATTATTTTGAGTAATAATTCGGTCGTTTCTGAACTAATCTGCTTCGTGAAATGTAGAGTCATTAAACTTGTCATAAATATAGTCACGTTATATGGATTTAATAAAAGTTAGGAATCAAATTAAATAATTGATACCATTAAAAGTCAAATTACATTGATTTACGCCAATTAACATTATTGGTACTATATTAAATTCTCTATTAGCACCAACACAGAGTGCTGTTTTTGTTGTGGTAGTGATGCTGTTTTTGCTGTGGTAGTGATGCTGTTTTTGCTGTGGAAGTGATGCTGTTTCTGCTGTGGCAGTGAAGCTGTTTCTGCTGTGGCAGTGATGCTGTTTCTGCTTTGGTAGTGATGCTGTTTCTGCTGTGGTAGCGATGCTGTTTTGCTGTAATCGTGATGCTGTTTCTGCTGTGGTAGTGATGCTGTTTCTGCTGTGGCAGAGATGCTACTTGTGCTGCAGAAAGAAGACGCATTATTTTTTGCTTGAACAATTATTTTACTCCAGATTTATACTGTTGCTCCGCCTGCTACCCTCATAATGCTGTCTCAGATGAGTACAATCGGCTCTACTGTGGATTCTGCTCTCTCTCAGAGGTATGTGTGGTGCCATTAATATTGTAAAATTATGATGATGTTTTTCTTGGCATATTAGTTTGGCGAGTTTCTTAACTTGTCGGTAGGTGACTACCACCACAAGGGGGAACAGTACATCACCCGTGGAGGAAGTGTTCTCTTTAGGAGACGCACTGGATGGTGACTCCCGGATCTTCTCAGGTTGTCAGAGGCATGAAGTAAACCCACGTAGATCATCTGACGGGTTCACTTATTTGTCAAGTGGTACGTTGATGGCATCTTCTAGAAAAACCGAGTCGCCTAATGGGTTCATAAATAAAGAAAGTAACGATACTCGATGTGGATTTCAGCCGGGTGAATAAAGGCAAGAAAACTGTAAAAAATTATATAAAAATTAAGTTTTTATTTTAGGCTTTTAATTTTGACATGATATAAATATTTTCTTTACTGTATACGTTTCCAACAGTTAAACGAGTCAAGTTTCACAACTGAGATGTGTGTTATGGTTCACGAGTGTACATACCTGTCTACGTACTGACATATAAGTGTGTTGTGATTTAAGAATAGAAGAGCAGGTTTTCCTGTGTTTATGTGGGGGAAGGTTGTGTGTGTGTGTGTGTGTGTGTGTGTGTGTGTGTGTGTGTGTGTGTGTGTGTGTGTGGTTATGTATGGAGTGTAATAATAATAATAAACGGTTTATTGAAAAAGTTTGCAGCCCGAAGGCTGAAAATATACATTGGACACAAATGACTTATTACATACATTGGTGGTTTAACAAAAGCCTTCATTAGTGAACATACAGATTCATGTTTACATAAGAACATAAGAATGGAGGAAACTGCAGCGGGCCTATTGGCCCATACTGGGCAGTCCCGTTTACACCCAACCCCTATTGCTCATATAAGCATCCAACCTATGTTTGAAGCTATTCAGCGTATTCGAGTTAATGATGATATTTGGTAACTTGTTCCATTCATCCACAACTCTGTTTCCAAACCAGTGTTTACCTATTTCACGCCTAAATCTAAATTAGTCTAATTTAAAACCATTGTTACGAGTTCGCTCCTGGTTGGATAGTTTGAGTACCTTTGTAATGTCCCCTTTGTTTAAGCCCTGACTTCCACTTATACACCTCTATCAGGTCGCCCCTCGCTCTACGTCTCTCGAGGGAGTGCAAATTAAGGTGCTTTAACCTGTCTCTATACTCAAGGTTCCTAATGCCGGGATTAGTCTTGTCATTCTCCTCTATTCTTTCTGATTCTATATCCATTCTGTAATACGGTGACCAGAACTGAACTGCGTAATCCAGGTGTGGTCTCACAAGAGCAAGATACAGTTTTAGGATGACCTTGCTAGTCTTGTAACTAACACTCCTTTGTATGAACCCAAGTACTTTATTAGCCTTGTTACGAGCAAAAACACATTGTTTACTTGGCTTAAGGTTCCTACTTATCATTACTCCTAAATCTCTCTCGCAGTCGGATTTCTCTATGGCATCCTTGTTCATCTGGTATCTGGTTTCCCTGTTTACATCTCCTATACTGAGTACTTTACATTTGTCCACGTTGAATTTCATCTGCCATTTTTCAGACCATTCGAAAAATTTGTTTAGATCTTCCTGTAGTTTTGCTGAGTCCTCGTCAGATTTAATAACACGTCCTATTTTAGTGTCATCAGCAAATTTACTTATGTTGCTGTCTATGCCGATATCTATGTCGTTTATGTATATAATAAATAATAATGGTCCAAGTACTGAGCCTTGGGGAACTCCACTTGTGACGTTGCTCCAATGGGACTTAGTGCCGTTAATGCTCACTCGCTGTTTCCTGTCCTGTAACCACGCCCTAATCCATTTAAGGATGTTACCTTTGATGCCATGAGCTTCTACCTTTCTAATTAGTCTTTCGTGGGGGACTCTGTCGAAGGCTTTGCTAAAGTCGAGATATACCACATCATAATTGTGCCCCTCGTCCACCGATTCGAAAACTGATGAAAAGAATGTTAATAGATTAGTTAGACAAGAACGTCCGCTTGTGAAGCCATGCTGGGAATCATTGATCAATCTGTGCTTCTCCAGGTGATTTCGAATAGAGTTTGAAATGATTGCTTCCAGTAATTTGCCTACTGTTGATGTTAGACTGATTGGGCGATAGTTAGAGGATAGTGATCTATCCCCCTTCTTGAAAATCGGTATTACATTCGCTATCCTCCAGGATTCTGGTACTACACCTGTTTTTAAGGACATTTTAAACAACTTAGCTCAGGGCATACTAAGCTCTTCCTTACATTCCTTTAATACTCTGGCAAATATCTCATCGGGACCAGGTGACTTATTAGGCTTTAGTTTGTCTATTTGCTTACTAACATCGTTACTAGTCACTACTATCTCGCTTAATTTGTTTTTTTCACTATCTCTGAATAGAGTCGGTGCCTCGGGTATCATGTTTAAATTTTCGGAGGTGAAAACTGTTGAAAAATATTTATTCAAATTATTACTCATTTCTCCGTCGTTATCAGTGAGCTCTCCGGTATCTGACTGTATTGGTCCAATCTTTTCTCGTGTTTTAGTTTGATACATTTGGTAGAATCCTTTGGGGTTTGTCTTCGCCTCCCTTGCTATCCTTACCTCATTATTCCTCTTGGTTTCCTTATCTCGGTTTTAACCCTACTCGCCAATATCTTATAATAATCCTGGAGGTAAATTTCGCCACGCTTTATCCTTCTACCTATAGCCTTCCTTTGGCCAATGATGTTCTTTAAATAATTATTTATCCATTTAGGGTCATTGTTGTCTGATCTGAGTCTTTTGTATGGTATGTTCTGCCTCTGTGCATTAAGTAACTCATTATTTAAATTGACGTGGAACTCGTCAGTCTCAGATGTCGTTATCAGGTCGGAGTCATCTGTCAGGTTCACGGCCAAGCGTCATGCAAGCTGAGGTGTTGAACAGCAGACACGTAGTATAGTAACTCCTTCACAGATGGCGTTATGAGGGGCATCACGTGGAGTACTAGTTCCCTCACAGGTGGTGTTATGAGGGGCTTGGAGTGGTGTAGTAATTCCCTCACAGATGGTGTTACGAGGGGCCTGATGATGTAGTAGTTACCTCACAGATGGTGCATGAGGGGCCTGATGATGTAGTAATTCCCTCACAGATGGTGTTATGAGGGGCTTGATGTGGTGTAGTAATTCCCTCACAGATGGTGTATGAGGGGCATCACATGGCGTAGTAATTCCCTCACAGATGGTGTTATGAGGGGCATCACGTGGTGTAGTAATTCCCTCACAGATAGTGTTATGAGGAACTTCACATGATGCTGTAGCAACTCATTCACTACGTGGTGTCGTAGCATCATGGGGACACCACGTGGTCTGGGGTGTGGTTCCAGGCCTCTCTATCGTGGAGTCTCAGGGGAATTATCACTGGGTATCTGGGACCTCACTGTGTGAAGGTTAGCTTGGGTAAGACTGCCGAGTTGTTTTTCACTGACTTAAGCACTGTTCACCACTATTCAACACTGGTTTCATTCCTTTCCCAAATGAAATAGTAAGTTTTGGCGAGAACTTGTTGATATTCCGGTGGGGAGGAGGGTTCAGGGGAGGGAGTTGGTATGGGCCAACATAACAGTTGACGTGGCTGCTGCTGAGCAGCCCCAGGAGCGTCTGACCCGTCTTGACCCGTCGGTTGGTCAAGGATGAAGTGTGTGTGTGTGTGGATCGTATTTATGTGTGTGTGGATCGTGTTGTGTGTTCGTTCGAGTGTCTGTGTGTGTGTGTGTGGGCATGTGTAATAATAATAATAATATTATTATTATTATTATTAATAATAATAATAATAATAATAATAATATTAATAATAATAATAATAATAATAATAATAATAATGATAATAATAATAATAATATTAGTAATAATAAACGGTTTATTAATAGAGTTGCAGCCGGTGGCTGAAAATATACAGACTTACATGTGATTTAGACATAAAGATATGCATTCAATACATTTACAGGGCTGTACAGTACATAAATCAGGAACTGTTTATTATTTTAACAATAGATGGGATGGTGCTATTCTTATATCTATCAGTGCGGGCTCTTATGGGCTGATTTTGTTGAAGTGGCGGACTGCACGAGGTGGGCCGGGTACTGCCGGTGGCAGAAGGTGGTGATGACGAGGATGGTGCATTAGTCCACTGCCAAACCCTGCTAGTGCGTGGTGGTGGAGGTCACTGAGGGATGGCATTTCCAGGGTGGAGAGAGCGTTGTTGTAGCCGGAGTAGTCTGTGCCGAGCATGATTCTGCAGGCCCTCTTCTGTACCTTCTCTAGCTGACGTTGTTGGGTAGAGTTGAGAGAAGACGACCACGCTGGTGACGCATACGTTAATTTTGGGATAATAAATGCGTTGTTGATAGTCCTCAGCTCTGGCGTGGGTGCCCCAATTGACCTGAGTCGTCGTAGCATGTAGAGTCGGAACGAGGCTGCCTTGATAGTGTTGTTTACATGGGCTTTCCAGTCCAGTTTGTGGTCTATAGTTACACCCAGGAGTTTGGCAGACTGCACTAACTGGAGAGGATGGGCACCCACTGTAACTGCCGGAGCACTAGAGTGGTGGCGGTATTGAAGTGCATGATAACATAAGAAAATAAGGAGTCTGCAATAGGCCGGTTGGCCTGTGCATGGCAGTTCCTGTCGAGAGTTACTACCACTCTCTATCATCCATGAATCTATCTAGCCTCCTTTTGAAACTTTCCAGAGTTCCCGCACTTACTACAAAGTTGCTAAGCTTGTTCCACTCGTCCACCACCCTATTTGTGAACCAGTTTCTTCCTATCTCTCTCCTAAACCTAAACTTATCCAACTTGAATCCGTTGCTCCGAGTCCTATCCTGCTCGGATATTATAAGAACTTTATCATAGTATATCCCCTTTATTGATTCCTTTCACCCACTTAAACACTTGTATCATATCTCCCCGCATTCTTCGTCTTTCTAGGGAATGCAAGTTAAGTTTCTTTAACCTATCCTGATATGGAAGGTTTCTAAGTCCCGGAATTATTTTTGTCATTCTTCGCTGCACCGACTCTAGTGAATTTATATCCATTCTATAATAGGGGCACCAGAACTGAACCGCATAATCGAGGTGCGTCCTGACTAGGGCAAGATATAGTTGCAATAAGACCTCTGCACTCTTGTTACTTACACTTCTAGATATAAAACCCAATACTCTGTTTGCCTTATTTCGAACATTAACGCACTGTTTTCTAGGCTGTAGGTCCGGGCTTACAAGAACCCCTAAGTCTCTTTCACAAGTCGACTTCTCTAGGTTGATGTTGTTAGGCTGTATACATTATCAGTATTTGTTCTTCCAATATTAAGTACGCTGCACTTGCTGGTGTTGAATTTCATTTGCCATTTTTCAGACCGCCCCTTGTAGTTTATTTAGATCCTCCTGTAATGCATTTGCATCCTGCCCTGAATTAATCTGCCGCCCTCTTTTGGTGTCATCCGCAAACTTGCTTATGTCACTGCTGATCCCAGTATCTAGATCGTTTATGTAGATTATGAACAAGAGTGGGCCTAGTACTGACCCCTGGGGAACCCCACTGGTTACACGGCCCCACTCAGATTTAACACCATCTACGCTGACCCTCTGCGTTCTATCGGTGAGCCATGATTTTATCCAATTTAAAACTTTCCCCTCGATACCATGAGCCTTAATTTTTCTCAGAAGCCTCTGATGCTGTACTCTGTCAAATGCTTTGCTAAAGTCTAAGTAAATAACATCGTAATTTTCGTCATTATCTACTACCTCAAAGACTTTCCTAAAAAACGTCAGCAGATTTGTTAGACAAGATTTTCCCTTTGTAAACCCATGTTGAGAGTCGTAGATTAATTTGCTTTTCTCTAGATGCGATCGGATGATATCTGCTATAATTGATTCAAGAAATTTCCCCACTACTGATGTCAAACTGATCGGCCGGTAATTTGATGCTGATGCTCTGTCTCCCTTTTTGAATATGGGTACTACATTTGCCTGTTTCCACAAGTTTGGCACAACTCCGGTGTCTAATGATTTTGTAAATAAGTTAACGAGGGGTCCGCTAATCGGTTCCCTACACTCTTTCAAGACTCGAGGGAAAATTTCATGCCGCCCTGGGGATTTTGTTTTCTTTAGTTTATTTATCTTCTTAAGAACATCCTCTTTTCTGATAGTGATATTCATTAATTTCTCTTCTTTCTTTCCCTTAAATATCAGTTCCACCTCTGGAATTTCATCTCAAATTTCTTCTGTGAAAACTGATAAGAAGTAGCTGTTCAATGCTTTGCTTATTTCTTCACTGCCATTTATCACTTCTCCCCTCCCTGACCTTAAAGGCCCAACTTTGTCCTTGACCTTTGTTCTATATACCTGGAAAAATCCCTTGGGATTCGCCTTGGATTCTCTTGCTATTTTGATTTCATAGTCTCTCTTTGCTTTCCTTACATTTTTCTTAACATTCCCAGATAGTTCATTATACCTATTTCTGAGCTGCTCCTCCCCTCCCTTTAATTCCTTATATATTCCTTTCTTTATTCCTATGTCATGTTTAAGTTTTCTGGTCATCCACCTTGGCTCAATCTTATTTGACCTAATTTTTCTGTATGGTATATTTTGTTCTTGTGCTTTATGTAGTATACTAGTGAATATATTATAGTCATGATCAATTGTTGTGTCATCTATGACCTCACCCCTTCCTACTGGGGACTGACGTGACTGTTCCCAGGTGACTTCACCTAGGTACCTTCTTAACCCCTGATAATCCGCCAACCGAAATTTTGGGACTCTGACCATATTGTCATTGTTTTTTGTTTCCCAATTTAGGGTGAACCTGATTTCTCTGTGATCACTGTTACCTAGTTCTTCCCCTATTGTGATATCTCTGATAATATTTTCTTTATTTGTTAATACTAGGTCTAATATATTGTCACCTCTAGTAGGTTCTGTAATTAGTTGTTTCAAAAAATTGTCCTGTACTGCTTCTAGGAAGTCTTCAGATTCATAGTCACCTGAAGTGTTGTCCCAGTCAATATTTCTGAAGTTGAAATCCCCCATAATGCACAGGTTGTTATAATTGCTGCCCTACTCATTTCCTGCCATATAGGCTGAGCTGCTTCTTTCCCAAGACTTGGGGGCCTGTAAATCACTCCCATAATTAGTTTTTCTCTTCCTTCCATGATTTCTACCCATACAGACTCGGTTCCTATTTCACCCTTTATTGAATTATTGATACAACATTTTAATGTATCCTTGACGAAGAGTGCGACCCCTCCCCCTTTCTACCTTCCCTGTCCTTGTGAAAAAGGTTGTACCCTTCTATGTGGTGTGATTGATGGTGACCTTGTTCTCCGTAGTCCATGCCTGTAGCCTGTGTGTGTATATATGTGTGTGTGTGTATGGATCGTGTGTTAGTGTATGTGTGTGTGTGTGTGTGTGGTTATGTATGGTGTGTATGGATCGTGTGTATGTGTGTGTGTGTGTGTTCGTGTGTATGTGTGTGTGTGTTCGTGTGTGTGTGTTCGTGTGTATGTAAATAATAATAATAATAATAATAAACGATTTATTAATAGAGTTGCAGCTGATGGCTGAAAATATACAGACTTACATTTGATTTAGACATTATGATATAATATGCATTGAATACATTTACAGGGCTGTACAGTACATAAATCAGGAGTTGTTTACTGACACCTTGAAAATACGTACTGTACCCGTAAAAGTACTGAACTACCTTAAGTAACTACAGGTCGACGTGATGACCTTGGCTGCTGCTGAGCGCCAGGAGACACGTCCTCACTCAGTGAGGCCACTAAGGTGTCCGTGTGTTAATAATAATAATAATAATAATAATAATTAACGGTTTATTGAAAGAGCTTGGCAGCCAGAAGGCTGAAAATATACAGTTACATAATTGGGGAATGGGTTTCGAATTACAAATAATATACAAATAACATAAGTGATATAAATAAGATATATAATAACTAGATGGGGAAAAGCTCAAACTACAGGGCATTTCAACATAGTGACAGTGCAAGAAGTAGTGTTTACTGGGAGTGAATACACTGGTTTATTGCAAGTTATTGATAATTTTTACAATGTTTGGGACTGGGCTGTTCTTACAGCGATCAGCTCGTGCACGTATGGGCTGGATGCGGTTGTGGTGTCGAACAGCAATTCTCGGGCTAGGGATCTCAGGTGTGTGTGTGTGTGTGTGTGTGTGTGTTTATGAATGATGTGTGTGTGTGTATGGATCGTGTGTATATGTGTGTGTGTGTGTGTGTTCGTGTGTGTGTGTGTTAATATGTGTGTGTGTGTGTGTGTTCGTGTGTGATCGTGTGTGATCGTGTGTTCGTGTGTGTGTGTGCCGCCAAGAGCGTCTCCCTGGAGAATGTCACTGAGACAGACACATACTGCCTCTTCTGGAGACTCCTCGGCGACGCTGCCTCTGACTCACGCCGCTTGGTTCACTGTGCGATGCGTGGGTGTTCCGGCCTCTTTGGTGGATGGCCTGTGGCTAGTGCATAGGAAGATGGTTCATGGACGGTAAGGTGAGAGAGTCGATTTCTTGCGGTGGATGGCAAGCGGACGGGTGGGCACTGGTGGGCATGATACGGTTGAGAGACTTTTGAGTAAGAGAATGGTTGTCGGTTATGGCAGCTAGTGGACGGCGTGGGTAATCTTTGGCTAGTGGGGTGGTGTGGACAGTATGGTGGAGTATGATCGGTGAGAGGAATCTGGATAGATGGGTGGAGAGGAGGTGAAGGTTTGTGTGGACGATTGGAGGGGGATGAGAGTATATTAAACCAAGAAGTTTACCCCGACCAGCACAGGCACTGACAGTATTTGCATGTATTCCTGGCAGAGCTTTGTGCACCTCTTAGCCCACTGCTGTTGCTACTTTGTGGATGTTAATGCATCTCACTCTGGTTCAAAATCCACGTTTCACATAAATATATTACAATTACGAGTGATGCTTTGCTGTGACGCCAAGTTCATCGGCTTGTGGTGCCCAAGGCTTCTTCCCCATACTCTTGATCGCGCTTCGTATACAGTATGTAGAGCAGAATGTGTTTTCACTTGTTCAATATAATCTGTAAACTTTGCACTCCATCTTGTCTTTCAGTTGTTTGTTCTCGGTCACTACTGTCTGCATAGACAATTTGTTGGGGTTTGACCACAAGTTTCCGCTTGCTTGAATTCTACCTCTAGTTTTTGACGTAGATGCTTCTTGGTTTGAGGTTTCACTTGATCACTTGTATAGCCAAATGCGACTTTAAAAAATTATCAGTTTATCTGTCAAATCAAGTCACTTTTATAACGTTAAGATCTACAAAGAGAGTTTTCCGGATATGCTCAAACAGCTGATGAACATGCTGTTCGGCTTCCTGGTATGCTACATTATCACTATCTGGTTCAGGTTTTGTTGTGGATGTTACTGGCACTTCTCTCGTGTAGTTTCTATAGCAAGACTTATGGTACCGTCCCTCCACAGCCACCAGCTCTCGTGTGTGATTGCCAGTATTCTTTTATCCAGTTTGACCATGGCTGCCTGACGTATTCCCTCACCCGAGTGTAATCTTGGGACTGATTCAATGGCTCCTTTGATTTGGATTCTTTGGCGTATAATGTTTCACACAGTGTGAGCAGATACTTTTTGAGATACTGTACATGGATCCATCATTACATTCAGTCACTCATCCTGTAAATAGCGTACATCAAATATATATATATATATATATATATATATATATATATATATATATATATATATATATATATATATATATATATATATATATATATATATATATATATATATATATATAAAGTGCATTTTTTATCATTGTCAGCTATTTGGTTTTAAAAGCTTCTTTTACTTGTCAATATAAATTTTAAATCATTTCATTCTCTTTTTGGGGGGTAAAATTGATTTCAACTAACATTTACATAAAAAAAATAAATCGAAAATTTCCATTTTTCAGAAAAAAAAGAGGTCGATTTTCAAAAGAAGTTCAGCAATGAAAAATAGATTGCAATTGCTTTTGTGAGTTAAATAAGCTTGGCTTGGGGAAAATCCTGCGATAAATTAACGGGGGATGGCATTTCAAACAATAGTACGCTAAAATGTACTATCAAAATAAAACAGGTTTAGATTGGTGCCTTCAGATAGTACTCCAGTATCTCACTCTGCTCACGGACTATTTACAGCTCTCACAAAATAAAGGCTGGAGTGTTACCTTGGTTTGGTGGAAATCTGCCACTTGTCGACTTTATCGTTACTTTCTTTTAAATGATGAGTTGAATAGAAACGGTAAAAGTAGGTAATGGGTCTACAGTGTACATAATAAATTAGAAATAAATTATATCCCCTTACTTGTTCGTAGAATATAAAAGAATTGTGTGCGTCGTCGTGTGTCGAGACTAGATTGTCCTTTGTGTACACGAGATAGCTTAACGTATAAGAGTAGGTAGATTAAAAAAAAAATGGCACCAACATTTTTCTCGACAAAAGCTCTTATGAATTTGATGGCAGTTGATTACTTTAACCTAGGGTTCAGGGCGTCCAGGTTATATTGACGTAATGCGACCGTCAGGGGAACTATTGATAGCGACCATACAACTGACTGCCTCCACTACTGAGCTTCAGGATGTAACAAAAGCTTGATTTACTGTATATATTATTGATGGTATGTAGCTTACGTGAGCACCATTAATTTCACTCACAGGAGAATGTTTGTCAGTTGAAACTACTGAAGCGGTGTTCCTTTTTTTACGCGTTTATGAATTCGGTAAAAATTCTTTCTGAATGATTGATATACCAATTTTTAAAGGTTATTGACCCCGGCATTGCTTCACTATTTCATTATGTTTACCAACACGAGCAGAAAAGTTGGTGAACTTTAATGTCAAATTCCAGTAAGTAGAGCATCAAACTTTGAATGAAGTGCACTTGAGATGCTCTGTGGGAGAGCTGTGCAAACCCCGCACAGGCGAGAGCCGCCCTCTGCCCCGGCACAGATGGCCCTGAAAAAATTTATTCCAAAGACAGTGATCAAGGTGAAGACTGATATAACCTATTATGATATAGCTCTTACAATGCTACAGTAAAAAAAATGTATATCAACCTACACAGTAGGTGGTTATTAGGACGACCATCTATATGTTATTTAACCTGATATATAGATGATATAGTTCAGAATATCCCTTGATTGAATGTTTTTTTTTACACCAGAAGCTGCAGACATTCTTCGGTAGGAATATATTGTTAAAGGGATTTTATTTGTTTTCAAAAGATGTGTTAGGTCAGAGGTGGGCGTACAGTGAACAGGTGAACATTTTGTTGTGTCAAGGTTGAGGACAGAAAGATAATGTTAAAGACTTGCGTCTTGCAGGAGTTGCAGGTTACTTCTCTTTCCCCTCCGCCCCACTCAACAATTTCCCTCCAGATACCTGTTATGTCACCCCACTTGCCGTGCGCTCTGCAGTCTCCCTTTAACTCGATTGTCCAGCGTGTGTCCAACATCAGGGAGGGCCAAACTAGTTGTTACTCAGTCTAGCACACTACGTCTCCTCTGCCACAACCACTCACCTTGCATTCTATTACGCTTTCGTATTGATCTGGCTCCCTCCCTTGTATCCAGGATATTTTAGTTCTCCTTCTATTGTCGCAAATCTTTTTTTCCGTTTTGCAAACCCGTTGAAAACTATTACGACTGTCAGAGTATTATTGCTGTTTCCTTTACAACCAGTGCTCACTCTTCTATTTAGGATAATGTTATCTTGTGATTTTGCTTGTCCCACCTGCGTTCTCTGTGGACATCCTCTGCACACTTGGCTAGGTGAGCGTGGGAGTATGTGCCACCACCCTGTGAGAGTGAAGGCGGAGGCGGCGGGCAGGTGACGTCGGGGTGGGTCTCGGCCAGCGTGGTGAACTGGGCTTGGCACCCAGTCACTCAGTCGACCAAGTGCGGGTGGGGTAACGGGCTCTACCGTGCCTGCACGCCCGTCGCCGCGCCGTGCTTCATGCTTGCCTCGTCAACGCACCCTCTGCTCATGGTCATGGACACGTGGCACCAGTTTTAGCGGAGGCTGCCTCTATCTTCTTGCCATAATAATGCTGTAGTGTTGTCGTGCAGTGCAAACATGGTATGAAGATACTCTGTCAGGAAGTTCTGACCTTCAATACATGTGAAAAATAAGGGAATATTCATGTATGTAGCCTACTCGTGTGTGTGTGTGTGTTCACTGTCGAATGTATAAAAAAAGAAACGTGGAAGATAATGCCAGTCCGTAAAAGCTCATTTCAAGTATAATGGTGACTACAAGATGTGAATCGTATGTTATGGGAAAAGAATCGCGGTTGCATTAAGTTCTTGAGAGTTGGCATGAAATTTGGGCAACAGTGTGCCCAACAATATCGTGAAGGAATATTGCAGTTGTTTGTTCAGTCAATGCTGGAAATTATAATCTTATTTGAGGAATGTTTAGGTGGTGATTTTCTTAAGTGTGTGTGCGAGATGATATATAAATATATATATACACGAGGTATACACACACACTTTGATTTCTCTTATCACTTATCTTCACGGTTGGTGTGCGTATATAACGAAGACCATTCAGGTCGATAAAGGAACCTAATCTCTGGGATTGGTCAAGAGTATTACCGGGTCTTGAGTCAGCCTCTACTTTGCCAGATTAGCAGCTTCCCGAGATTGGCTACTGACTCAAGAAATAGGGGAAGAAACTTGTAAAATGGGATATATATTATGGTGACGTGTGCAGCCATCACAAGAAACGGGATCACCTTCTTATGACGTGTGGGAGAAAGATGACGCTGTTAAAAATAATAGAGCAATGATGTGATTGGAAAAACTGTCAAATGTAACAGGTGCCCGAGATCTGCTTGACGCCCTAACACCTTTAGTTATGGTAAGATTTACATGCCTGGGAATAATTCATATATAATACTGATGACCATGACAAGCAGAACTTGATGTACTTCGACAGAAAAAAATTCCCATAAAATATTTCCGAAGAAACGGTTGATCAGAGTTGGATGAGGATGATGGAAAGACACGCTTATGGCTGTCCTCGTATTGTTTAGTATGTGTGTGTATATGATGGAAGAATTTGTACAAGAGAGCGAGGAACTTATGTATGTGATGACACCGGTGGAATTTGTTCCATAGGAAGGAGATGGTACTAATATAAACGCCGGCAGATGTCACCTCTGATAGTCATAAGTATTTATTTTTTATTGTCTGGTAATGAAAAATTATCTAAAAATGCGATTTTAATTGAATGCAGTATAAAAACAATTACGATGGTTTCACACACACACACACACACACACACACACACATCACACACACACACACACACACACACACACACATACACACACACACACACACACACACACACACACACACACACACACACACACATTTATAAAATTTAAAAATGTAGTTTTCACATGTAAAGAGAATACCCCTAGGTTAGTGAAGGTGAATTTACTTGGTGTTGTTGTTTATACTTAGACAATATGGTAGAAGCAGGATTTCACATACTTCTGCATTCATGATAAAAGGATTTACTATTCAACAGACAAGGGAATTAGAGTGTAAAATGAATTTTTTTCTTGTTCCGTCATGGGGAATTATCGTGATGGGGAACCTATGCTCTGGATAGCCGGGAAAATATGTTGGTGGAATAATATCATACCTTGAGGATGGTTAAGTGTGTGTGTGTGTGTGTGTTTGTCAGTTATATGAGCAAAGAAGTTATGGGGGATTCATGGGGCGGTGATGATGGGGTGTCATAGAGTAAGAATGGTTTAGGTATCTGTGGATGGGAATGGGTTATGTGCATGGATGGGAATGGTTTAGGTATTTGTGGATGAGAATGGGTTATGTGTATGGATGGGAATGGTTTAGCTATTTGTGGATGAGAATGGGTTATGTGTATGGATGGGAATGGTTTAAGTATATGTGGATGGGAATGGGTTGTGTGTGTGTGTGGATGGGTTTAAGTGTCTGAGTATAAGAAGCAGTATGTATCAAGATATTGGAAATAGGATTTTGTCTTAATGGGATTGAGTTGAATTGTCGTAAGACCATTTAAGAAGAGTCAAAGAAGAGGATTGGGGGCTGTGGTACGGATGACCAAAAGGAATGTTTTAAGGATGAGCGCCCTGTAGTGAAGGTCACTTCCGTTGTTTGATGGTAATAGGCCAGATATATGTTGAGATTGGTCGTGTGGGATGCTGTGACGCCTAGATTAGGAGAGTAAATTGGATGTTGGTTGATAAGGATGTTGGGATAGCAAGATTTCTAACCGCTGTAGAACAAGCGAAAAAGGATTTTGTTGCCAGTAAGGGACAGGTAAGAGGGATAGGGCATATACCTCCTTAAGTGAGAGGCAGTTTATACACGCTTATTGCTGCAACAGCGGCCAGCTGGACCTGTAATGGCTGTAATTTAATTTGGAAGATCTCACATATTTGTAGGACGAGACAAATAAAAAATAATTAAAGCGGTTGGTGATAACTTGTGATGTAATGGGATACACCACTTTCTCTAATTAGCCTTCAACGATCTATATCGAGATGATATGTCACTTTTTGGGTACATAAATTTTTCGTTAACTGTGGCTTACGGATGGTTGGAGTTCCTGTATGAGGACATGGTAACTGTCTTCGCTGTTTAGATTCATGTTGATGTTACTGAAGGCTGTATGCGTGTGTTTGCAAAGACAAAAGGCTTATATATCGAGTTAAGATCTGTTAGTTAAACAAATTTGTATAGGGAGATGAAGCATTTGGGGAGAAACATTGTGGCTTACATTGTTTTGTTATGAACTACCTAGGAGGAATGAGTTAACTTGTAAGATGAATTGCTAGAATTAAGGGAGATGATCCTTTGGAAAACGTTCACGACCTGACCCAACTCTCAACTGCTGGAGTGAAAGCTGTTATTTAAGGCAGAGTAAAATAGAAGTTACTTTTGTTCATTTTATATGGGCTAATTACCAGGAACTCTCATCGAACGAACCTTTGAGCATCAGACCCGAGGATTATACCTTCCATTTATCATTTAGACTATAGTGTCGTAGGTGATGGGTCACTCGTTCAGCTCTAAATCGGCACAAAGCTAGCCTTCTGTGTAACTCTATCTAAAATAATGTGTCATTGGGTTGTCAATCTTGACCTTAAACTGCAGTACAGGTGACAGTTTGTCTTTAACATTAGTGGTGGTCGGTGCTGGTGCCCATTGTGTGCAGGGTAACTAGGTTAATGGTGACTTTTCTTTATTGGCTCTATAAACCGGTGATAAACAGCATTGAGCAAGTTTGTGGTCACCCATTGTAGATAATCACATAACATTAAATTTCTTATAAGTCTGATGATAAACAAGAACTTATTCTCAAGTTATTTGATTCCGTTTAAAATGTCATGAGTTTATAACGTAAAATAGTTATTTAGTTACATAACTCACTGCAGAAAGTTTTAGTTTAAGGACAACAAACAATTACACTCGAGTTTATGGCGATATTTGGGTGGCGATCATTACTCTGATAATGAGAAATACAACTATTAAGCGTCCATCTGATATGTGGCAACCATACGAACGTGCGGCGATGGTGACATTTACTGTGAATAATTTATCTTAGGTGATAGTCTTTTGTCTAAGCTAAGATAGCGCTAGTGAGCTCTGAAAAATTCTCTGTCGTTATATTTGTAAGGTGAGAAAGGTGCCTTGGAGAAGAAATGTATACAATATGTGAGGAAAGAAAATTTTGGAGGAAGCGAATATTTATAAGATATGATGAATATTAATAGCCATGTTAACCTGCAGGCTGGGGCTCAATGAGTCGTGCATTGACAAATTGTCGTGGTTGAGATCATTTAGACTTTAATGTTCCCTGAGAGGTGTTTAGCGACGTGAAGTGGTGTTAAGTGCAGGGCGTGGAGTGAAGCACCGGGTACTGATGGGTTTATCTGGCTAAATGGTGAAGGGTGAAGGTTAGGGTGAGGAGGGGCGTTAATGTGTGCGTCTCGTTCACTGCTGCAAAACACTACTGGCTTGCTGCTGGTACAACACTGAGGGACGATACTGAAATGAATTAAGGCGCAATAGAGAAATTTGGTTCAAATTAAAGTTCATAGAAAACAGTAATAATTCAGCAATGATGTTCCTACAGTATGTATTCAGATGAAATGGGATTATCTTGAGGCTTATGTAAAAACTAGGTCATTGGAGTTCATATAAAAATTAGTGATGTGGGCAAACTAATCTCCTCTCAATCAGCCAATATGTACGAGAGTGTACTGTGTACCACCGCCACTCAATCCACCACTACCAATCAATCTAACCACCACTGGCTCCTCCACTTCCACTACTCGCTCCATCACCACCAGTCACTTAACCACTAACACTGAACCACTTCCACTCTCTCCATTACTACCACCACTCGCTCCACCACCACACATACATAGTCCTTCTTATCCATATCATCTGTTATTAAAAGTTATAACAAGGGGGAAAATTATCTATTACTGTGTCCGTGTTTATGATTCTGGGGAGAGTATAATGACCGTCATAAACCCGTAGTCGATGGTGAGTATCGATGCGTCTTTGCACCAGGTGCGTGGCGCGACAAATTCTTACAGTCGAAAGAACCTCCCATATATACAGCCCTGTACTGTACATGGACAGTTAAATAATAAATAGTCCACAGGAGAGAACATAACGGAGGCTGTGAGGTGGTCAACAGTCCAGTAATTTTTGAGACATGAATAAGTAAAAGGAAACTTTATTTAGTAAATGTTTTACTGAAAGTGAACTTAAAAATATGGACAGAATTCATCATATTAAGTCTAGATAGATTTCAGTGCACGTGAACGAGTTGTGTTGTTGTCCGATGTAATTGTCTTGGGAGGTCCTACGTGATACACAGCGATGGTGGTCATATATCCTTTGGTACGAATGCACAGTTTAATTATGTCGCTCTGCAAATCACACAAACCATCATATCTGATGGACCTGCAAGTACTGATGTTTTTAATACAGTAGATTGAAATTGAGAAACAATTATCGCTTCCCAGAACACTGTGACTGTCCATGTACACTCTCCCAAAAAAGTATCGGTACCCCTGGGCCTGATGTATTTGGGAATGAACACAATAACAGGTGCACAACATTCTTGGTTCGTCTTGTATTTCTGATTGTGAGTTGCACCTTTCGTTCTTTCTTCTTACACCTGATAATCACCATGATATCTACAGTATACCATATATACTTTACATAATGTAATGAAATAGGATGAATTATGGTATCATATACAAAGACAATAACGTCATGAGTAACTCCGCTGATTTATCCACCTTAGATACTATTTCAACCCCAGGGGATGGGTTGCCAAATAAAAATATACTGTTACTATGTTTCATGAACCGAGGTTACAATGGAATCGCTTCGAACGAAATATGAAACACAATGATCCGATATTACATTCATTTGCAAATAAAGTAGTTACAGGTGTATTATGATGCCATATCCAATTACAATGGCATTATGATTTACTGCTTTTCGAAATTATTTCTACCTTAATTGATGAGGTAACAATTACGAATATACCGTATCATCTCATGATTCGTGCTGGTAATGGAAATTTATCTGATACAACACTACGAGACGGTCTGTCGGTGCAATCTGTTTTCCATTGAGTCTCGGGTACGAGTGTTGGTCAGGGATTTCCATCAGAAAACACCCAATATTTGGCTGCCGGTGATATATTTTCGCTTCATTAATATCATTATATTATTCTACTGATGATGGAGGACGGTGATTCACCATAATTACAACAAATGCCAGAAATAATAACTGGCAACCTTACAGATACTAAGAAGGCAGACTGAGCAACATAATGCAGGAATCACAATTAGTGATGGGAAATATTCGACCATTGTGACACATGGCATCGATGAGAAAAGGGGCCGATACTTTTTGGAGAGAGTGTATATTGTCACTTGCGCTTCCGGAACCTTAATTAGGTGACTCGGCTCACCTTTCCGTGTGTCATGAAGGTCTTCCCATTTAACAGATTTTTAATTTCACTTTTGGGGTCTTTTACCTTAAGTGTTGAAGGTAGGGAGTTGAAAGTGTCTCGCTACAACACACATATACTGTATACTGGATATCGTCTCGAATTAATTCCCTCCCGTTGAGCGCGGCCGCCCTGGAGGTTTACACCCAGTGATGCGGTAATTAAGGGAGTCGTCGAGAAAGTTTAAGAAGTTGAACGTAGGAGTTAATGACCTTATTAAGATGTGTTGTAATACTTAAGTAGGTAGTAGGCAGCTGTAAGGTAGTAGGCAGCTACCAAACAGAGAGGTACTACCGCCTGGGAAGATATTGGAAGCATAATGTGTTGTCTATGGTAGACCCTGCTGCCATATGGCATCACGAAAATTGTGACCAAGTCCCAGGTTGCTGATCTGACTTTCTGCCTCATTTACACACAATTGCAGGATTTTAATTGTTTCTCTTACTTTAACAACACAACATACATACATCGTTTCTCACTATTGATTTTTTTTAATTTTTGTGTTTATTTAATAATAATAATAATAATAATGATAATGATAATAATAATAATAATAATAATAATATTATTATTATTATTATTAATAATTATTATAATATTAATTATTATTATTATTATTATTATTATTATTATTATTATTATTATTATTATTATTATTATATTTTTATAATATATTTTTATTTAATATTTATTAATTTTTTTATTATTATTATTATTATTATTATTATTATTATTATTATTATTATTATTATTATTGTTATTATTAAATTTTGCCCCAGGCCCCGATGTGGGTCATTGAGGCTACTCCGTAAGGAAAAAAAAAAAAAAAAAATATATATATATATATATATATATATATATATATATATATATATATATATATATATATATATATATATATATATATATATATATATATATATATATATATATATATATATATATATATCATTGAATTTTGTTGTATCGACTCAGCCCTGACCAGCAGTCCTTATTTACACCCATAAAATAAAATACGTGGACGTTTGTAGTATTCAGTTGCCTGATGAATGAGACATTTTCAGTGAATGTATTTAGACCATAGACAGTATTAAGTATCAAACATTAACAGTGGGTGAGGCTGCCATAGGCTGGGGAGGAACCTTCCCCCATATGAGAATTTACGGCGAGAAAGAGAAAAAATGTAATGGTAAGTTGACGAATCAGACAAGTGTAGTGAAGGGGAAAATGAAGCTAGTCTCCTGGGAGGTACTTGGTGAGTAGACGGTGGTCACCCTGTCGGTGGTATGCAGACGGTGACCATCCTGTCGGTGGTGTGTAGACGGTGACCATCCTGTCGGTGGTGTGTAGACGGTGACCATCCTGTCGGTGGTATGCAGACGGTGACCATCCTGTCGGTGGTGTGTAGACGGTGACCATCCTGTCGGTGGTATGCAGACGGTGACCATCCTGTCGGTGGTGTGTAGACGGTGACCATCCTGTCGGTGGTATGCAGACGGTGACCATCCTGTCGGTGGTGTGTAGACGGTGACCATCTTGCCCTATCACTGGCTGTTTGACCTATATTTTTTTATGTTGAATCTTAAAATCTTAAGAACTATAAAAATTTATCAAGATATCTTAGAGGAAAAGTATCAAGGAGTTATCCTAGCGACAGTTTAAGGTGAACCAAGATGATGTTAACAGCCGGAGAAATATTGTCAGCAACACAGTGAAGAATTTTAAGTTCCTGGGAAATGAAGATTGATAGACTTACGATGTATTAGGAATCTTGTTAGTCATATAAAAGTTAAGAGGGTAGGAGAAACGAGGATGTGGCAGTAGGGGGTGAGAGGGGAGGAGGAGGAAGTGTTATGTCCGGAGGTGAGGAGATGAGGCAGGAAGCAGTGAGGTGAGGGAGGACGACCAGTGCACGGAAATGGCAGCTGGAAGAGTATGACATGAAGTTTTTTTCATATGTTGGAGTAAGGCGAGACTTTAATAACTAAGGAGATGGGACAGAAGAGTGAAGAAATGTAGATCGTTGAGTAATAAATGGCGAAATAGGAAGGTCATTGTGAGTGAGTACTTAGGGCATTTATCCTAAGACAAAGCAAATCGTGTTTATTCGCAAGGAAAAAGAATCCCATATAAGAAAAAAATAAGTGTGAGAGTTAAGGAACCAACAGATCCGGGATCACGGCAACCATCCATCACGAGTGACGCCTACAAGAAACCTCTAGATTGGGTTACGGTGGAGGTTCTTGCTGGCGTTAAGGAGAGGATAAATAGCGTATAAGTCAGCAGAAGCTTCCAACACTTGACTATATGTTATGGTGAGAGTCAAGAGTTATCTGAACCTCATGAAAAATATAAAGATGAGCAGAGCTACGCCCTTAACTCATGACACATAAGGCAAGCATGAACTTAGCATGCTTCCCTGTTGGGCGCTGTAAACGCTTCTGCGCTTCACCTTACACAAGGATGTAGGGGGGTGTCCCCCCCCCCCAAAAAAAAAATAGATGAGCAGAGGGTACGGAGTAAATGGTCACAGTGGACTACTGTCTCCTGTTATATAACACAGTGTACGGTGTACCATTTGATAAAAACATTGTATTTAAACAAATGATAGTTTGAGGTTAAGGACGAGGCGGCCGCTCAGGAAGTCGGGTGACCTCAGTTGCCCGGGCTACACACTGGGTACCTAACACAACACTTGCAGAAGTGAGAGACAGTGCCGGTCACACTGTCTCCTTGTGTACCAAAGGCCATCAGGCTTATGAGTCCTTTTAACTGTTTTTAAATTAGGTCATATTAAGTCTTATTTAATTTTGCGAAGGTGAGTTTGAATCGGTTTTAAAAACATTTGTTACTGAAAATTAAGCTTGTCGAAGCCCAATATTAGGGAGGTAACACGTAAGTTTAATATAATCAGCATGGTGTTTTTAACTAATGGATACCATCATATTAATACTTGTCGGCAGCTTCGTTGGCTTCCGTCGCTGGCGGTCTCCGAATGCTTGCTAATCGGTAGCACCGGTAGACCTGTGGCTCAGTCCTGAACCAGAAATAAACTCCAACTGGTCTCCCATATTGACGGAATTTTGTCGGAGGTGTCTTGGTTGTATTGTCACGATGTAACAGGTTGGTGTCCAGACCGAAAAGGTTTAAGACTTCCGTGATCTTTGAGACGATTTTCTTATTTTACTTCCTCAGTGATGGAGGCGAAACGATTTGTTTTGAAAAAAAAAATATATATATTGTATTGAACGAAGATGGACTATGTATACATGATTTTACGTAATGGAGTAACATAACCCCCCCCCTCCACACACACTCTCACGTGATTAATGATAAAAAGCATAGTCGCTTGGAATTGTTTTCATTTGACAAGATAACAATGTAATAGTGTTTGAGTATTACACTAAGCAGATGTAACATTTCATGTGCCGGACACAAGCTGACGCTACGTCCTGCAGATATGGCTTCACCTTATTTTTCCCTCCAGGATAAGGGATTTACGTACCTACGGTGAGGCAGTCTCTTTGAGGATCTGGCATTAACATTTATCGAGTTACCGTCTTTTCCCCTGGGAAGATTTACATATGGTTATTTTTCTTTCGGATTGTGTGTGTGTGTGTGGGTGTGCGCGCGCGCGCACGCTACCCCTTGATTAGGAGAAAGTGACTTCACCAGAGGGGATAATACCTTTGACCACAGGAGATAAGTGTTTACCCTCACACCCACTTTCCTTTCTACTGCACCTTCTCCCGTACAGGTCCTGTCCCTCACCTGACTAAACACGTACACAGTCACGGGAGTAATTGCACGGTCACTAATAAACACAGTTCTCCAGTGCAATTTCTGGACTTTGGTTAGTTTTTCCAAACATTCGAGCGCTTTATTGTTTTGCCTCTTGTCTAACTTCATGTATTATTATAAATGAAATTCGTACTGTGAAAAAGTTCATTTATTATATCATGTTAAAAATAATAAGTACATAAATAAATAAATAAATAAATAAATAAATATATATATATATATATATATATATATATATATATATATATATATATATATATATATATATATATATATATATATATATATATATATATATATATATATATATATATATATATATATATATATATATATATATATATATATATATATATATATATATATATATATATATATATATATATATATATATATATATATATATATATATATATATATATATATATATATATATATATATATATATATATATATATATATATATATATATATATATATATATATATATATATATATATATATATATAATCATCAGATGTTCCGAAGGACGCTCGCCAGCTTGGTTCAGTGATAGTTGTAGTAAACATATCAAATATTTGATAATACCTGGAAGTAGTGTCTCGACTGAAAGAGTTACTTATGCTAATTAGAATGTATAAATATGTTTTAATTTGATGTGTCCAATAGTTATTGCTTATGATTTATCAGTTCATGCTGAAAATAGGAGGCACTTTTGAAACACTGAGTCTGAATGCTTAACGTCTCCAATGTGTGTGTCATCTGAGTAGAGGAGGATGAGATGTGGGGGAGGGGTGGAACAAGGATATCATCCCTCCCTCGTATATTTTATGGCTCCCTTGGTCAGCCAAAAATGTTGTCAGATATGGATTTTTTTCTGTACATTGATAATATTTAAGGACACCTGGGACCTGTTGTCTGATTGTTATTAGGTTTTTGCCCAGCGCAGCACACGTGTTGGAGTATATGGATAAGACCAAAGTTACGTATGGCCAGTCTGTTACGCTCCAGTTCATCGTAGATAGTAATGACTGGTTTGGTGATGTGTACTGTGTCGCCTATACAGTATATCGCAATTTGTAAGTTCACTCTCTTCTACAAAGTCGTCACAACTGATGCTAATTTCACTAGCAATGTTCACTGGTTATCCCATAAAGAAATATTTATTACCTGTAATCCAAAAGGCAGTAAAATGTAACTGATACTACATCAAATGTTTGAGCAACATTAGGGCATCGTTTAAGGTTGTATGACATCCTTAATACCCAAGACCTTGACCTTTGACCTGCTGTCCTGAAGATCGCCCTTGAGTTATTGAGAGACCTGTTTACCACGATAGGTTGAGACCTATTGTTTATGGCATGAGGAACCTCACGAAATCGAATGTGTAGCGGATAGATAAACAAACACAAGTCGGTCAAGGTAGAGACTGAATTTTATAGTTTTATATTTATATGTTTATACTGTATAGCTCTGTCAGTTATGGCTAGCTGGTCTCCCAAGAGGTCCAACGAAGGCCAGCCTCCGTAAGTTTAGTAAGTTAAGTGATGTAACAGGGGGAAACCGGACTACCCGGAGAAAACCTACCATGTCCAGTAGGGTTACATTGGACAAAACCCTTCTCACATTTCACCCAAGCGGGGATCGAAATTAGTCATGTGGTGAGAGGCAGGCGTGACACCGCTGCAGTGTACCACTGGCACCAGTGCCACACCAAGTATGCAATGCGGTGCCATAAATATTTTATTGCTTTCTTAAGTTGTATATCTGTAATCTTTGTGAGATCCTTTTGGAAAATAGGAGTAGTGTGTGTGTGTGAGAGACGAGGAAATGGCTGATGTGGAACTGCACTGAGCTAAAAAGAAAAAAATAGGGAAATGTGTGTGTGTGTGTGTTCCCGAAATATTCATTGGTGTCCGTCATATATATATATATATATATATATATATATATATATATATATATATATATATATATATATATATATATATATATATATATATATATATATATAAAAGAGAGAGAGTGCTCTATATCAACATGTTATGCCAATGTTATTTGTCATTCATTTCTAGTTTACGTTCGTCGTCCAGCTCTGCATTTCATTATTTTTGTTCTTACCTTAGAAATTCCATGACTGCCATGATAAGCAAAGATGCACTTGCTCCTTATACCTGCGATCTTGGTGTTTGTCCATAATACACTGGTTAACTGCGCGGCTATGAGGTGTACGAGGTCATTACTCATGTTGGCCTGATGTCACATACCTCCTGCCGGAAGAGCTGAGATAAATACTTGTCTTTGATTGTTTGTTTTTAAGGTTGTTCTTAGGTTCGTATGTATGGGCGCATGCTATGATAACCTGTCCGTCCGTCTGTCATAATGGCTTCCTGGCTTGATGTTTAAAATTGTCTTACATCAGCGTTTCCGTCACACATGGACTTTAACGTTTCGGAGACGTTTTACGGCATGTCGTTGGGTGTAGGAGTATTCTGTCTCAACACGGCTAACAAACAACTCTGCGTCCCCAATGGTGATTCGAACCCACATCAACTCGGCGCAGTGACCACTACGCACCATGCCCATAACATAATACAGTAGTGATGTTCAGAGTAAACAGTGAAATAGATTCTAGCCATTTTTATTTCTAACTGACTGAGTGGTATCGTATAAACTTTCAACCACCGTTATGTGTTTTTAATGTTTCCAACTGATAGTATTCATGGAGATAGGGTGGCAACCTTCTACACAGGCAAAGTTTGTCAGTTTTTTTGGCTCTTCATATCACCTTATTAGATTTCTATGTTAAGAGCCACCCAAGCATTGCAGTAGAGAAGTAGAAATGAATAACACTGTTTTATTCACACTCGACCCTACCTCCGTCCGACCGCCCCGGATATTGTTTGAGAGTGAGTAAACATAAAAATAGTGCATATTATGATCGAACTTGTCTTCGGATTTATAATACAGGAAGATCACCTAAGTAGATCATGTCTCAGTACACTAATTTATAGATCATGTTTAGTCATTTGGTTTTCCACGATTACATGATACTGCACTGTATGTAATATGTGCTTTATTAATTTATTACCTTTACACTACATTATTGTGCAGTTTTCATGATTAAATTTTCAACATATGTCTTCCAAAATATGATTATTATTAAGGAGTTTTATTTGAAGTTACGATCGATTGATCTGTGAAATTTTGCTTGTTCGTATTCACTTGATATTGTCTGGATGATAATTGCAATATATTCCTGGAAAAAAAGTGATTATGGCTGTTTATAAAATTTTTCTCATAGTTAAAGCTCTGTAGGTGACGTCTGGTATACTTAGCATTTCTCTTCTCTCTTCTTCTCTCTCCTCTCCTCTTCTCTCTCCTCTCCTCTTGTGTACACGTAAAACACATCCCCATGCACACACTTGCATATGCAGTATGTACACACACTCACAAATACATTTTTATTGTGTTTCTTATAGAGGTAACAGCGGCAATTACGCTCACAGAGAAGTGCCTTCTGTGTCATTTCACTTTTCCACGGTCTCTCCTTTTTAGGTTAACAGTTCATTGCCTCTGTTTCAGGTTTTTATCTAGTTATTAGTTAGTTGGCTTTATTTCGTTAGTTTCAGCACAGTTGTCTTTTTCCTTTATCTCACCAAGCCGTTGCCTCATCAATTTAGCATTTTGTGTAACAGCGTAAATTTGTGTGCTTCACATTTTTAAGATAAGTTACGTTCATTAGGAGTGCGATGGCTGAATGGCTACTCACTCACAGCTCTTCTACTGTCCGCTGTGTCTTTTTGTTTTCACGTAATCACCTGAACCTTATTTTCTATGAAGATCAATATCAAAGTCTACCGATGTATTTCCTATTTTTGCAAACTCCAAATTAATTATTACAAAAGCTATGTGTGGGGTTGGTGACACTCTCATAGTATAACGGAGGCCAGTCCTTCGGTACTGTTGGCAAGTCATTCACCAGAATCATTCACCAGAGTGAAAGTTTACTCTCTAGTCTTCAATTTTATTTTCCACCCAACTATTATGACCCTCTCACGCAGTGGTTGTTTACGGGGGCGACTGTGTACATGTCCGTGACAGTGAGGGAATTCGACTTTATGGAACACAGCTGAACACAGATACAGTGAAAATATGTTTTCATTGGCCAGACAACCTCGTGATGTAATCTGGTTGGCCGCAAAATTGTTAGGGTGATATTTTATTCGTGTTTCTATAAATTTGTAGAAAAAACAGCAAATTATTATACAAATTCCATATAAGAGGGAAGAAGGCGTCTGACGGCTGAAGACTTAACTAAAAGTTGATTATGCAAAATGGAGAACCTTTGATAATAATTAACTTTTGAGTTTTAAAAAATGGACAGAAACCTCATGGTAAATAAAAACTCTTGTAAGAATAGAGGTTCAGAATTGTCATGACTTTTCTAACAATATGTTTTATAAATAATTCTGTAGTTTAACAAATTTACATTTTGGAATACAAGACCAAGACTAACGGAACAGTCCAACCAAAGTTTGTTCTCGTGTAAGAAAACAAACTCAAAGCTCCACTGATACGTTTGGCTTTGATAATTATTATATTTTTTATGTTTATATTCTCTTGGCCAGATTATTCACCTTTCCGCAAGTTTAGACGCCATACTAAGAGCATATTCGCTCATGAATAAATTGCGAATGGGGAGAGCTGGTGCTGATGTTACACGTAATCCACCTCAGGTATTCTGGACCCATGCCAGCTAGCCCCACTGACCACTCCCCTCTTACTTGCATTTATTTGTACGCTTTATTACCAAGTATTTCTCAACTTAAATAACACCACAATGCAGCATTGAAGTTACTTTCTAGGGTTAACAATTATCGCTCTTGTACTTTATCAGAGTACAGCTGTGTAAAGTAGCTGACTACATTTGGGAGTGAAGGCGGTCTAGTACACTGCCGGTCACACTGCACTCTCTAACCGGCCCCCTGACCTTTAGTGCTCACTATTACTTTTCATAACATATAGTTCACAGCATCATTCCATCCACTTCATCCAAGACTTTAGCTCTTCACTATACTGTACACTCTATCAGCGTCTACAACTATATCATTTACTTCATCCAAGTCTTCAGCAATCCACCTTATCTAGGCCTGCAGCAATCCACCAACCACCTTATATACGTCTGCAACAATAAACGTCTGCATCAATCCACCTTATTTGGACCTGCAACTTTCCAACACCCACAAAATCCGCAATCATCTCCATTTATCCATCCAACTACATCTGAATTATTCATCCCCCTCTCTCCCGCCCTCGTGTCTCCCTCTCCCTCTCTCCTCTATACCTATACAGCATCGAGTATTTTACCTGCCACTTCATAGGACACCTAAAGTATTGAGTCATCATAGCTCTTGCACTACACCACCATATACACACACACACACACACACGCCTACCTTTCACCTGCACCACACCACCATACACACCACACCTATAACCTGCACCATACACCACACCAATAACCTGCACCACTCTATCACCCCCTGTAGTCCCAGAGTGGTTCCCTGGGTCCTGCGTCACTTCCGGCCTGGGTGTCCACTTAATACTCTACGTTTCCCTTCTTGATCCAAGGCGGCATAGTGTGTGGAGGCGAGGCTGCCGCGCCACTTTAATTCATGAAGTATTTGGTCCACGACCCAGTTGTCTTGCTTTGTCCTCGGCACCGCTGTTCAGGTTGATATATTTTTTTTACTTGGCTTTTTCCTTTTCTCCGGGAGGTCTTGGGGAGTCCTCAGATCACGAGGGGAAGTGTGTGAGACGGAGTGTATAAAGGTTGTCCCGGGTAAAGTAAAAGTAGTAGCAGGGAATACGGGGAACATAACTTTTCTCTTTCATAACACATGGAGAAGGGGAGGGGCTGTATTTTTATGTGTACAATATCATTTATTTTAAGCCAAAGGTATGTATAATATAAAGGAGGATTTGTATGAAGGGTCGCGTAATGGAAAACAGGCCGTTGTGTAGCTTATCGAACCGGGCTGACTTGTGGCAATAGCTTCGTAGAGGGGCAGCTTCTTGCTTCTCCTGGTACTGTATTTTTCCCCTCTTGTACAGTATGTCAAGGAGTGTGTGTGTGTGTGTAGTCTCGCTATGTATCATTCATCTCTGCTGATTGATTCTTTTCCTCGGTTGCAGGTATAAACATGTTTTGGAAGTGATGCCCGTGTAGTGATTTTCGGTTCATTATTGATATGTTTTGTGAGTGCGAGCTAGTGTGTGTGGTGTTGATCTAGTGTCAGTGTCCTTTTTTCGGATTTTTCCTGTGGATATGAATGATTATTTGGGCATTTAAAGAACTATATGACTTGTAGGCTGTTAATGTTATGTTGTCCTTAGTTTATCATTATGAAACTCTTGGTGCCTTACGTCAGTCTTTGTAATGCATTGCCTTGTGGACTCTTCGACTCTGATATTTATTGAAATTTTCTTGGTGTGGAGTGTGTAGGTCCTTTGGCACGGATCAGCTTCCCTTTTTTGGTTCCTAAAGTGAAGTCATTTTATGAAATTACATTACAGATGAGAGAACTCCTTCACTGCATTATGAGATTTTTTTTATTACAGATCCTGTAATAGTAACTCGCATATTATTACTTCACAAGGAGTAATGATGCATTTTTCGGTCATGTAATATCACGATTCTCACTTTATACAATTTAGACCATCATAGAGAAGGGAGAGTGATATACTTTTTTATTATTATGTGACAACCACGGTGCTACCTGTGGGGTGTCTGTGTCCACGTAGCCTGCTGGTCACTGGATACAGAAGTTATAGTGTTTGAGGGAACTTTTAAACTCTTTGATATAATTTAATCTTTAATCTCAACACGGGACATAACATATTGGTTATTTAGTTTGACCTATCATACGTTTTACTTTATTTTATACAATTGAATGGTTTATTGGAGTAGGAGAGGGTGGGTGTACAGGAGCACCTCGACACGTGCACCACTTGATGGAGGGCTCCAGACTGGGGTATTTAGAGTCTCGTGAGACGCTGTGGGCAGTGAATATTCCAGCAGGGCGACGCACTGCAACACTGAACAAAGAAAAGGAGAAATGTAGTTATTTTCACTCTGTGTTCAGAATAAAAAAATCTGGTCAGAAGTTTCCTCTCCTGTATACAGGTTTACCTAGAATGCGAGTATATGCCTTCCTACCCAAATATAGCAGCAGGTTTTCACTATTTATCGAGGTCTTCCACTTCAAGACTCATAATACAATTATACAATGTAAATTCATTTTTAAATTATTCAGTAAGACAAAGTTAAACGCTCCAACACGTTCTTGTGTAGGTGCATAACTTTAAAGACAGGAAAAAAATCACTTAATATTTATGAATGTAAGTCAGATGTTAAGGTTGTAGCACAAGTGTCAAGATATGCAGAGCGGGCAGATGAAGGCTCTTATCAGCAGTTCATATTAGTCACTATTGATACGGGAGGCAACATTGTTGGGTTTACACCTACAATGGAAATTAGTTTTCCAAGTGGGGATAATTGGGTTAAATTTGCAGTGTGTTTGAACAGTGTCCCAAGAAGTACTGAAGGTAATCTTGTGTAGTAGCATCAGAAACTTTACTGCAATATCCAAAAAAACTTTCCCGGGACTACCCAGCAATACCTGAACCTCGGTAACACATAGCAAGCAAACCTGTCAATGGTTCTAGTAGTGAAGTGTTCGTCATATTATATTTCAATGTAATTAGTCATAAGAGTATTACTTAACTCTCCATCTTTGTGTCAAGGATTGTAAATTGTCACAGTCGCGTACTTACGCTTGTTATTGCCGTGAATTTTTATGTATTATGATTTACTGTGCAAAGTAAAGCAAAATATTTCTAAGGCCACAGCTCCGGCCACAGATAAAGTTCTCAGGTGTCGTGAGGTTAACATATTTCTGTTGTCAGTTGGTCTAGTAAAAAAGTATTTATTTTCTCGGTGTGAAACGAGGAGGCTGCAGCACAGGGATGCAGATGTTTGTGGGTCTGTTTGTCTTGTTGTCCTCAGACGTAGATGGTGTAAGCATGATGAGTTCTCTGTTAGGAATTTATTGTTGATAAAACTTGTTAGGAATGGTTTTCGTGTTAGATACCTCGCGGTGTTGCACCTGAGTGGTTATTGACCTGCAATGACCTTACTGGAGTGATCAGAGCATTTCAAGTGTCACGTTTATTTAAGGGGCTGGTGGTCACGTCGAGACAAAAACAATATTTACTGTTAAGCTTTTTATGCCCCACCATAGAGCCTGCCTGGAGGAGTTACCGTGGCCAGCAGAAATGTTGTTTCAGTTCGGTAAATTGAGATAGTCTGCGCTGATCAGTATTTTATTTGGTTTACAGCCTCTTATCATGAATATGTAAATACGAAGTCGATAGTGAGCGCTTCCTATGTTTATATACCAGAGTTACATCCAATGGTCGACTTTTGACATTTCGTCGAGAAAACAGATCACCTTCGACTATTGCCTAGTTTGTGTACTTGCTTCCCTCTCGGTAATAATAGATATATGTGAATATTTTTTTCTTCGCTCTAATTCCAACCAAGTAATGATTTAATTTCTTCCTTTCCAAGTATTTATTAATTCTCCAGATTTATGTCTTAGTTTTTCTTTTCTTCTAAAGTTCTTTTCTTATTTCTTTTCGTAGTCTTTTTCGTGTACCTCTCCATGATTACTTATATGAATTTCATGTATTTGTTTTATTTTATAATATAAGATTTTTTACTCGACTTTTACCTACTGTTCATGTATTACGACCAGTCACTTTCATCAATACGTATCCAAACCCACTTTAAAGTATACACACCCACAAACGTACACACACTCACATAAATGTACATACACACCTATATATACGTACACACATCCATAAAATATACTCACACCCCACATATACGTGCATACACACCCACACGAGCATACATACACTCACCCACACGAGCATACATACACACACCCACACGAGCATACATACACACACCCTCACGAATACATACATACACACACACCCTCACGAATACATACATACACACACACCCTCACGAATACATACACACACCTTCACGAGCATACAGACACAAACACGAACATCCAAACACCCGCACGAACATACATACACACCCGCACGGGCATACCCGTACTCCCATAAACGTACAGTACATGCATAGTAACTCTACAGACACAAATACAAGCAGTGTTAGAGAGCTCATTCATAACTTCTCTCCTTCGCCTTGAAACGTGAACTCCAGTACCCGTGTGTTCTCTACCATGGTGTAAAGGCAACGAGTCCAGGTGAACTTGAGTACGGTATGGTCGTGTATCGTACAGTATGTTGTAACGGTTTAGGTTAGCTTGGCGTTAACGTGTTTAATCAGCAGGGCGAAATAAGCTGGGGTGCCTAATCTTAAGGTGATCCGAATATATTGAATGACACTTTTATATACGAACGAAAGTATATATATATATATATATATATATATATATATATGTGTGTATATATATATATATATATATATATATATATATATATATATATATATATATATATATATATATATATATATATATATATGTGTATATATATATATATATATATATATATATATATATATATATATATATATATATATATATATATATATATATATATAAATACTGTAGGTGCGCGTGATCTAGGTATATGCTGATATATATATATATATATATATATATATATATATATATATATATATATATATATATATATATATATATATATATAATTGTTGGTACAGATAACAGACATGAAAATATTAACCTTCAGTGAGTGTTACACAAAAGAATTTAGTAAAGAGCTTTCTTACTTACACAGTATACTAAATGACTGCAAAACAACAGTGGAATCTTAGAGGGAAATAAGGCGAAGCAGACCTTAACCAACATGTGAACCCTCTCCTGAACCAGGTCACGATGACTCGCACAATGACGTGACCCTGTGTAAGGCCGGATAGAAAACCCCGGTAAACATAAAACAGATGCAAAACCCCGGATAGAAAACTTGGAAATACCGGACACATTCTTCCCGGTCTTGAGTCCCCCGGAGGAGAGGCAAGTGTGTACAACCCCCGGAATCTGCCTCAGTTACATCATCAGTGCTTCTCAATTCTACACTCAGTGATATATGTATCCATTGTCTCGTGTTTATTTATACAACTTCCAGTGATTAGAAAAAATATATACACAGTATATATCATTTGTGTGATACTAGATTTAGAACTTTTATATAAAGAAAAAAGTGATATGTAAAAGCTAAATGAAAATATTGTTGTATGTTTCTTATAGACTGCGGTAAGGGTAGAATCCTCTTCCTAAATGGTGTACAGTGAAAATAATTTCCCTGTGGTAAACATGGTATTCCTTGGGTTAAGTTGACGAGTGCCAGGAGTGTAAATCCCTGGAGGATAATCTTACCGGATATTTGTTGGATATTCTTCGTGGATTTGCATCGTGGATTAGCAGATCACCAGTCATGATCTCGTGCAATGCCAACGCGGGAAGCTTTATCAAGTGAGTGTTAACCTTCATGTTTGTGCATGAACAGTCGTATGTTTGCTGTTGCTCTTCTCTCTTCTTTTTCTTTTAAATATTTGTTTTATTTTTATGTGTACAGTATGTTGCGGGTGCCTACGTGTGTACTTCTACGAGTGTATGTATTTATGTATGTTTCTGTACGTCCGTGTACTAGCAATATACAATTTGTGTAAATAGAAGTGTGCGTGCGAGTGCGCGTCTGCTTGCGTGTGCGTGCGTGTGTGCGTGCTCACCTTGAAGCGTACGTGTGCGTTTTTTTGTTGTGTACAAAACATTCCTGAGAACACAAACTACGATGCAGTCTTGTACACAACCTAACCTAATTATTGACATTATTTGTTAAAACTAGCTTGCATAACTTTAATAAACATACAGTAATTTAGTATCTATATAATTTCCCCGTCTTGCCTCTAATGAATTGATGAATTAGTTTCTACAGTAAACAGGAAGCTTGGGTTGAGCGTAAGGACTTGCATGTTACTCAGACTTTATATTAACGGTGATTCATTGACATATCTGGTGATCTTGCTTTTCATGTGTCTGTTTATCTGTCGTCACGTACGTTTGCTTATCAGGTATACTGTGCACACAAATATAGGACTGTGTAAATGTATGTGTATACTTATTAATGACCATGTACGCTATGTTTAAGCTTGCATATACTGTACTGTACACTGTTCAATGTTCATATTCTGCATAGGTAAATTATATTATTTGTATAGATGTCCGTTATTTAATATGCCGTTCATCGAATAGAACGTAACTGCACATCAATACTTAAGCCAGTTTTATGTGCGTGCGTGGGAGAGAGAGAGAGAGAGAGAGAGAGAGAGAGAGAGAGAATTATAATAAATAGCAATAATCAAATATTTGTTTATAAACCATTTGATCTCAGATCACAATAAACAAAACTTCTTTTTTTTATCAGAAGGTGCAATGTAATTCATAATCCCGTACAGTATAGAAACAGGTTAGTAAAGGCACTGGAAACACACCGTTGAAACATCAGTAAGTCGGTATATAATTTAATAGCGTATAGCATTACAGGAATATGTGATGAAAAACACACCATGAGGGTGACAAGAAGACATGGAGAGAGTTGTGTGCAAAGTTGATACTCTGTCTTAGGCATGACACGATTTTAAGTAGGCGTGTTATTTGTGAGACTGTTGACTTACCATAGCAGGCAGTACTGGGTCTTGGTTGGACCAGCAGTTTTATGTCACGTGAGTTGTGTACAGTCAGTAAAAAAATGTTCTGCACCCCTTGGTCTGATGGCCTCTGTAACGATGACTAACTGAGGCCATGTTAATTTGGTAAGGTTGATATTTATGGTTGTGTGATGCATTGTATAACTAGTATGATGTATTTTTTATATCACATATAATTAATACAGATAAATTAACAGGAATCACTCGCGTAAATGTGTGTTCAGAATTCTTGGTACGGTGTGGCATATTGTAACACCATAAAGGTGCAGAAAATTTTTTGTTGACTGTACATTAGTGGCTTTTGCAATGGGTGGTAGGAAATGTTATTGTTTAGGGTTGCCCAATAATGCTCAACAAAATTTAAGGGACTGGTCTTCTTGACGTTGATTAAGTGTGTTTAATTTCAAGGCATAGCTACACGATTCTCTACTCTTTCTTTCGTTAATATATAAACCTAGGGGTCCTTGTAGAGGCTCGGTACTATATTTGTAACTGTGGTTTTGTCTGAGCTGCTTACAACGATTGGTGTTTTGGCTATTTCGTTAGTTATATGTCTAAACATAACCTGTCCATTGCAGTATGGTGAACCAGAGAAATATTATACAGGGTCTATTTATCTTCTCGACGGTCAAATGAACCTAACCACTTTTCTATAGGTTCAAGATCATGTTCACGGACTTGGTTTCCAGCAGTATGACAAAGGATTGTTGTGTAAATATGCACTAAAGTTTAGAGCAGAACTGCGAACACCAGCCATATGTCATCTACAAATTTAGTGGAAATTATCACATTTCTAGGAAACTCAATTCTTTTTGGCAAAGATATAACTGGTACCATTATGGTCTGATGTCTTGTAGTACTTCACAAAATAATATTGCCCCAGTCTGATGAAAGAATTATAATACCTAACCCTGAGGCGGTGACCTTAGATGAACTTTTGAATGAATGGAGGCAGTAAAGGACAATACTCTAGCATGTACGGTTCTTGCAGGACAATATTGTGATCTACATAAACGCCTTTATACCGAAGGCGTTATCAACAACACCAAGTCAGACACAAAAATAATGAGACTGACCCTATAACTTGGGAACCAAGAGTGGGAGGGGAGGGACAAACGGACGATTATTGAACATGTTTTAACCTGTCACAGTGTAACAATTTTCAACTCGATCGCTTCACTCAGTACAAGTGGACACAAGTTGAAGTATAGACGTGTTCTTACGCTCGGTCGGTAAATGTCGGACTGCGATACTGAGTAACGAGTTGACATCAAGTTTCTCGGAAACTTTTCAATTATTGACTGAGGCTTACGGAAGAATTGAATATGACAAAGGTTTGTGCAAAAATAGTTCCAAAAAATGCTGTCAGATGAACAACGCGCCAGCCCACAACGCTTTGTCTGTGAAGCAGTTTTTAGCCAATAAAAACATCACTGTGTTTGAGCACCCACCCTATTCGCCAGACCTGGCTCTCTGCGACTTCTCCCTCTTCCCAAAGATCAAGTCCGTGCTCAAAGGAACCATTTTTTGTCGGTAGAAGAGATGAAAGCAAAAGCGACGGAGCTCCTCAACAGCTTTACAGAACTTGATCTGCGGAATTGCTTTGAACTGTGGCAGCATCGCATGCAGCTGTGTGTCAACTCAGAAGGGAACTACTTTGAAGGAGATCACAGTTGATTTTCTTAATTTGGTAAATAAAAGAGTTATAACACCAATCGAGTTTTTTGTGTGTTTACCTTACTTTGTCACCCAATTTTTTTACTTTTCCTGAGAGGTAGCCTCTACCGTGATCTTGTTGCCTCTACTGTGACCTGTCTTGACGTGAGCTAACACAGGGCTTAACATATGACCTCACCCAGATGGTTTTAACTGGCAATCTATCATGGTACTGACATGGTACTGACTCACCTACTAGGCTCTATTGATGTATGTGTGGGTGGTCTCCACCCCGCCTCCCCAGCAGTTAGCAATATTGGTATATTTCAACTGGGAGGTATTATAACCGTCATGCTGAGCAATTTGTTGAGATAGGATGGCCCACTTTGGGGATATGAAAGACTAGTATTATCTTTGCTGTAATAGGGAGAGGGACAAGTTTATATATGGTGAGGAGGGGGAGTATGATTGTTTTTGTGTATGTTGTATGTAGGAGGATGCAACGGCAAGATCGTTTGTATGTATGGCGAGCGTTAGGGCAAGAAGCGTGTGACTACGTGACTACGGACAGCTGCTGTGCTTAGAGATGGCATGGTCAATTTTCTGATTAAGAGGATTAGTAAGGGTCACTGCCTTATGACCGGAACATTGTGGACCCCTGCTGTCCCCTAGGGACTTGATCTCGCTCTCCTCTACTGTATATATTAGCCTTGTCAAGTATTACTCCTTCGTCTGTACTCACCCCTGAAGTTGTGAATTACACGAAACCGTGTAGCTCATTTAAGGTTTGTGGGCTGGTTGACTTGGACACTGGTTGACCTCATAGAGGTCTTCCAGTCTGCTGGGCATCTTGCTTCGCTGAGAGAAGCATTGATGGTGGAGCAGAGGGTTTTAGCTAGTTCCAGGGAGAACTGCTTGGAGAGTTTCACTGGTAAATCAATGGGGTGGTGGAGCGCCTTAACTTCAGTTAAGCAGGGAGGCTGGTGTGTCAAGCCAGGGGAACGTCTGGCATATAGTAACGAAATGATTGTTTGATTGCTCAGCTGCGTCAATATTATTGAGGTGGCTAAGGAAGGGGAGGGGTGTGTCTTATTGTTTAGTGACGCTAGTTCACAGAGTTCTTGAAGCTTACCATACCACGCTCTCAGCGTCTCTCTTCACCTGCCTCAGCCAGAGCTTCGGAAAACTGGACTCACTGAGGAAATTTTGGGTACCGTCCCACTGACTCGGTTAAGACCCACTCTCCCTCCCCATTCTGTCTTGGTGCCGGGTGGCTGTTCCGTTTGTTTTTCTTTCTTTCTTGCTTGCCCGGACGATATCTAAAGGAACTTCTTGAACTAAGAAGCTGAAAGGATTCAGTAGGGACAATGTTCTTTGCCAATTACGTATTTAGTTTTCTTAATTTTTTTTATTCACATTTTTAGTTCATGACAAGGAATGGAGGCTGTGTACAGTCGTGGTCAAAAGTTCGCTCCCTCCCAAACTGAAGCAATATCGATTCCAATTGAGTTAAACAGCACAGCCATACTAGACGACACTCAGGGTAAGTCAATTCGGAGACTCATCCCGTGACTCAGTTTCACCACGGGGAGAGAACTTTTGTCCGTGACTGCATAATTATGGAACACTCCAATGGTTATTATTTTTTTTTACTATATTTATTTATTTATTTTTACGATGATTCATGTATATATTGTAGATTAAATTGTTGTCGTTATTAGTCATTTTGTTAAAGCATCAGATTCTAAATGTTACTTGTTGTATGAACTAAGATTAGGTGAACGGTTCTTGATAATCCAGGCTGTTGATGAACCTAAATTAAACAACACCACAACACGTAACCCTGTTTCTCCTCAGGCTGCTGTCCCCTAACTGCCAACTTAGTCTTGCAAGTTGTGTGTCGTAAAAATTATTTAAGATGCAGAGGATAACAGTACAATAACAGAGCATAAACGTCCTGCAGCTTGAGACAAAATTCCGTTGTTGGTAGTTTCATCTTTATGGCCGAAATGTTCTGATATCGTAACGCCCGACACTTTACATAGATAAGGATATCGTTATGATATCAATGCTAAGAGACCAGATTCTGTTACTAATAATTAATGTTTTTAACCTTATCGCCAGAACGTTTTATATCGTAACGTTAACCACTTCTTACGGAATAGAACTTCGTGAGGAGATAGGAACATTAACGATTTGGAGGACAGGCAACCTAACCTAACCTAGCCTATTCTTTTAACCTAACCCAGCCCTGCCCTGCCCTGCCCTGCCCTGCTCTCTGTAACCACCAGAAATAAACGCTCGGATATGGTAGCCTTAACCACATCGTTGTTGATAACCCTGAGGCAGTTGCATCACCTGGCACGTAAACAGCAGCAGCTGTAACTAAGTTCCATCTGTTGGGTTTATGAGGAGGTTTGTACCAGATTCTTGGCAGTCTCCCATAACCTGTATAGTCTTAGGCTGCGTTCATGCCAAGGCCGGAAGCAGATATATTCTGACGAAAATATTCCGAACGAGTGAGTCAAGTTCACAATACATCTCTCGCACTATATTCGAGTAAACGCTTCTGCGCTTCACCTTACACAAGGATATAGGGGGTGCCCAATAATAATAAAAAAAAAAAATCACATCCAATTCGAATCTTTCAAATTTTATCCTACAGGGAAGACAGTTTCCCTCTCGATAGAAAGACAGTGAGTCGTGTAACAGGTATTAGCTAAGCTGAGAAAATCATAAAACTCACCGCGGCGTCACATATCGTCTGTCTCCGGACATTTTGCTTCAGAATATGTCCGTTCCAGTCTTGGTGTGAATGGGTCCTTGCTGTTCCCCAAGTCTTACACCAGTGACAGAGACTGGTGGACTATAGCGTGTAGCATTGTACGAATAGTTGACAATGTGTGAAAATGTATGTCATATATTTCATTATTCAGCTTTGTGTGTTTTGATAAAGGGGGCAATTTGTTTATTACTTTGAAAATTTATGTCCATTGAGGTGCCTAATTGAACACTGTTGTTAGTTGTCAAGCAAAAGAATGGATGAAGTAGCGAGTGAATTAATAAATATATCACGTAAGAGTTACGTGTACAGAGCTAAGAGATGGCAGGGCTTTTTCCCATAAACTTTGGGGGCGAAATCCCGCCCTTATTTTTCTTCAAACTCCTATGTGGAATTTGTTTTTAATGTAATTTTACCTATACCCAAATTAAATTATAATTTCCACCCCCACGATGGTACCACTGTCCCCGGACCTCTGATCTTCTCGCTCTAGTGCAAATCCCCCATATACACACAGACAAAAAAGAAACCTGGCTGGCAGTACCGACGTCGTCTTCCCTGTTCTTTGCTCTGTGTGTGTGTTTTCCTGTGTTTGTGTGAGAAATATGTGTGTTTGTGTGGGTTTTGTGTGAGGTGTGTGTGTGTTTACATGAGTTTTTCTCATTATACATTGTGTGTGTGTGTATTAATGTATGGTTTCAGTGTATATAGCTGTGTTTGTGTTTATTTTTATAAGTAAATTTTTTTGGTACACAAATATTACTCAAGCTTCTTCAATGTAGTAATCGAACCTTTACCACAGGGTGTGGGGTGCCACCTCCGTCTCTGTCAAGTTACCTCGGGGGAGGAGAGGACAAACAAACTCTCCTCCTCTTGCCTCGATATATTATATTAGCAGGTGGGTTATTGGCTTGGGACTGGTGGGTGTGTGTGCAAATCACGGTTTTAAAGGCGCGGCTGCCAAGCGATGTTTGTCTTACCTGGGGATTACCATTAATCGGGGAGTTCCATTAAGCAGAAACCTCTATCATCCAGAGATTTACATTCTGTCCCCGGCATTTTCTAGGAGTCAGTCGTCATGGATTTTAATTTCAGGAGCTATTTATATCAGTAAAGAGTTTGTATTGTTCAGATACGTGGACACTCTCAGCAGACACCAGAAATGGAATGAGATGTTATAGGAGAAACTTAAAAATAAGTTACACTGACAGGAAAACAAATGAAGTACTAAGATGAGCAAAAAATTAAAGAAAATCGTTTATTGTGTCTTTGCATTGTTGTTCAAGGGCAAGATACGAAGTTAATGAGAATGGATGCCCTAAACCTTTTCTCGACAGAAGAATAATTAGAGGGAATATAAAAAGTTTGGAATGAACTATAGAGTGTAGAGGTCACTCATACCTCACTCAGATAAAGAATGAGCCCATCATGTTAGATACAGTATTTTAAATTTAGCGGTTGGTAAGTTACTTTTATGTAGTGTTCTCGTTCTTCATTGAATTATCCATTGGAAGTTTTAAGAGTTTTATATGATTTTTTTCTACACTTTGAATTGTCTTTATCGGGAATGCCTTTTATTGCACCTTCCCCTTAGTCCACGTGTTCCCCACTATCACCAATATTACTCCTCATGAACCCCAAGTACCTGAGGTCCTCTACCACTTTCATATCACACTGGGGTGATACATCTCTTTTAGCACTAAACCTTTGTTCCTCGCATGCACTTGCAAAATTCTCTTGTATTCTTTACGATAACGATTTACCTTTCCACCAAAGTTATTACATACCTGAGGCGCCTTCCTCAGGTCTGACAACTTCTATTTTTGTTCTCGTGATTTAGCCTCGACTCACCTATAGCAAATTCTCTCTCTCTCTCTCTCTCTCTCTCTCTCTCTCTCTCTCTCTCTCTCTCTCTCTCTCTCTCTCTCTCTCTCTCTCTCTCTCTCTCTCTCTCTCTCTCTCTAAATTAACTCACTAGCTATTCATGGAAAGATACACATTTACAGCATTACTTGGATAATTTAAAGACAGTAATAAACTGAGTTGGTCTTAACTTCTAGATATTAAGAGAGGATTAATGAGCGACAGGTGTGATCCCACACCTCTAATTACCGTTTCTCGGGGATTTGCCAAGACGTTACTGACAGGGTCCGTTGACAGGGTCCGTTGACAGGGATGTCTGGTGGGATCTGTGTTGAGCCTCTTAAGTGTGCGTGTGTGGGTGGGTGGGTGGGGCGTGGTGGGGTGGAACTGGGGTATATAAGTGAAGAATTTTCTATGACATAAATTTGTAATTAAGTCAGCGTGGTAGGTAAATGAAAAGTCCTGTGCAAGTATTTATTATGTCTCATGATTATCTGTCTACAAATAATTAAACTGAGTGAGTCATCACACCCGTAAGTTTAACTAAATTATTTTGTGTGTTGTGGATGCAGATAATTATTATTTTCATTTTACAAACATTTTCACGTGCCGGTATATTGAAGAGATCAGATATGCTCTAAAACTGTATGTTTTTTATCTCTAAGTGTAAACAAGGCAAGTGTGAATGTTAGCAAGAGCGTCTGACTCAAGGTTGAATACCAAGTTGCTTAAAATTGTCTTCGTTACACATTCAGTCAGCTCCAACTATGAAAATGCATCTATTAACAATATATATTATATATAAATATTAATTTATTCATCAACTATCAAATTTATCTATTTAATCTAATCTAATCTCTAACAATATAATATAATATAATGTAATTCAAAATTACAATCCACAACTTTGGGTAATTTTCAGACCAAAGCTCTCCAGTACTATATTTAGTCAGCTCCCAATTTTGAAAAGATAAGAGTTCAGGTATTCTGTAGTTGAATTATATTTACAATTTCAGAATTCTGCTGTTGGTAGCTATAGAGAAGCGCCTATTGAAACATGTACAGTAGATGGGCACAAACACATACCCAACATTGATTTTAATATTCCTCTCACTTCTCGAGTCGGGTGTTTAAAAGCAGTAACATGAGTGAGTGATATTACTCCCCTCGGCTAAAAAAAAAAAATGAGCACTACCTAACTGGAGGTTATACAACAATCCCACCATAACGTTATTCTTCAACCTGTGTGACGATCTACCCAGAGGGAAATATTTGAAGCTCGACCTGATGGGAAATGTTTTTTTTTTTTTTTCTCTGGATCCAAATTATAAATGTTTGACACACTACATGTTTACCTGAAATGTGTATTCCAGTGATGAATATTTCAACATATCCCCATCATGTAAAAACTTTTCGAACATATTTATTGATACTTTTAACTTTCAGAGAAATGGACACCGACCGTAAATTGTGGGCCTTTAGCTGTGCGAGCTAAAGAAATGTTTGGCAGGATTTTGACTTCATATAAACATGCACAGTTGCTCACATTTCCACCTAGTACAGTTAGCGTTGCCAGTCCTCTCGGTCCATGATGTGTGAACCCAGAGAGTATCGAACGAAGTATGATTCCGAAGTGTTCAAGAGTGGGGGTGAGACTCCCGGAGTGACCCTAAGGAACCTCTTAATAGTAGCTAGACTAAGAATACTAAATAAGTATTCCACCTCTATCTCTGAACGCAACCATTTCTTGCATGGTTATAGTTGTAATACAGGTTACAAAACAACGTTATTGTCTTCTTTCTGCTAGTCTGTGACAGGTTGTTGTGACGTAAGGAGAGGGCGGGGTGGCGGGGTTTCAAATAATATCGGGATAAACCAATAAATATTATTGCAAAGTCATCTTGATTATGTGGACAACGTTCATACTCTCCTTACTAACTGTTTTGCTAAACCTGGGCAAGACCAAATGTGCCATTGTATAAGTATAAATGTTACATATATGCATGTGCTGTATACCATAATTTTGCTATATCATACTGGTGGAATAGATATGCGGGTAATGGTAATTGATAATTCAATTGCATCGCGTAAGTCACAGTTAATTCGTTATTAATATGAATCTTTTTATTTTTAGTCCTTAAAATGGAAATGTACTGTATTTACCTTTGAAAGTGTATTAATTACAATGCTGAAAAGTTAGTGATCTTTGTATATTAACTTAGTTTTAGGAGTAACATGAACATCGTTATCAATAGCAGCGCCCATTGTAGGCTGCTACTGAACCCTGTTATGACTGGTGTTAGGTGTTTGTTCGTGTGTGCGGAGATAATACCAGATACATGAAACACGGAAAGTTTTTATGCATAAAACACTGATAAGGGAAGAGTGGTTGTCCTTTATGTTTTAATTCTAAGTTGTTTTCCTAATATAATTATATAAGCCTAAAGGATATTTGGGGTGTTCTATAAACATTAATAAAACACTGATGCATGAACAAACTTTACACTGCTGGTTATATATTATATTTAGGTCCACGTGGGATTCCATTGTTCAACTTTTCAGAGTTTTCAAGCTGTCCAAAACTTGTGGTAATAAAACAGTTTATGTTGTATTGTAATACTTTTTGCTTAATACAAAAAAAAATGTACCGACGCCTCTCGACGGCAACTCTTGAATAGCTGTCCAGTTTGTGGTGTGTAGATCAAATTTTGAACTACTGACGCTTTTGTATGGCCAGTAGCCAGTGTGTACCCCAGCCTTCCACACACGCCGCTGGCAAGTTATTGTATTGTCAAGGACACAACTTAAGGTAGGCGCTCAAAGGCTTTAGTTGTTGATTCACAGTGTGACGTTACAGCATCAACATGCTTCAGTGAACAGAATACATATCTCTCTCATAATAGTGCTAATGTTTATTATCAGAAAGAAATATCTTGATTCAGTTTTGATACCTATGTAGTGTATTAGTGATGGATGTCACATAGGCTACACATCCGTGGAGTTCGAGATTTGTATAATATTTATAATTTAAATATTTTATAATTACACACACAAAAAAAAAAATATATGCAGCTAGCCTAATTTGTGCCGGGGTGAAAACTTGAAACCCTAATATTTTAAAAACGAAGGTGTATTTTGAATAATTTTTTCATATACGGCAAATGACAACAGCTCAGATAGCCGATTGGCTGCACTGTTGCTGTTTTTGTGTGTCTGTGTGTGTTTTAATAATAATAACAAAAATAATAGTTAACGGTTAGTTGAAAACCACAGCAGCCAGAGGCTGAAAATATACAATGGACAAAAAATGACGGAGTAATTGATATCGTGGAATGTTTAACAAAAACCTTCAATTCAAAAAGGAGATATGGAGTAAACATACAGGTTATATATGAATTACTGTTAATTTATTGTTGTGGAGAGAGGAGGAAACACATGACTGTAGAGAGAGAGGTTTTTGAGGAGGAACGAAATTAAGAGGTAAAATGGGTTTGGCTGCTGGTTAATGAAGGACGGGAGGGGAGCAAGTGAGAACACGCAGGGGTTCCTCCTCAGAATGAGAGCGTGCAGGGATTGTGCTGGAGTAGTATAAGCTATTACTCAGAAAGGTAAAAAAATTCCAACGTATGTTTGAAGTTATGAACCGCCAAACTCCAACTTAATGGCGTATAACTATGTATGGCTGCGTTGTAATAGTTGTGTGTTAAAGTATGAAAATATTTTCGAAATTGCTTTAAACTTAATCATTAAAACGCAACTAAAGGCCTTGCCATAATAGTTGTGTACTGGATGTTCTTTGGTCTGAATAAACTGTAATGGTAAGAGGATGAGATTTCTAAAGGGCCGTCCCTTGTGATAAGGAAACTGCGGATGGAAGCCCTGTGTGACGTCCCTGGCGTGACAGTCAGGAGATGAACAGTGTTGTCTAGGTGGATGGAGCCTTGTTGAGGAAGTATGAACTAGTTGTGTACAGATTCGTGAAAGCATTTTAAAATTTACGTATAGGTAATGAAAACGAATTGATTTTGACAATCGTTTTCTTGAGCAATTGGAGGGAAACTTGATTGTTCGAGAATTAATTTAATATTTAATATTTTGTGAAGCACTTGAAGAGTGTTAACAAATATTGATAAACTAATTGTGTCAACATACTTAGATTTTGCTTGTCACGCTTCCGTTTTGTCTTGGCACTCTTGGAAATTCAGGTAATTTAGGAAAATATATTCAGAATAACTCCTTCTCAGTAGATCCTTAACTCGTTCACACCTGAGGTTCTCGGGCTTCACGTTGACCGTTACTGTTCTCGGTAACCGTTCCATTCTTCTGGAGATTGTGCCAACTCCATTCAGTGGCATGTTTAGCATCCTTAATACTACTCATCCTCCTACAATCCATTGATTCAATTCTTTTTCAGTGTTTACTTTCTATATGGTCAGTCATTTCTGCCTTTGGGATTCTTTCTATCCCATCCCCCCCCCCTCTCTCTCTCTCTCTCTCACAGACAGTATGTAGATAAAACATTTATAATTCTGTGGATTGCTGGTGCGTGTGAATCATTCTGTTATCATTGAATGGTGTTCAGCTTTTCACACCAGAGGCAAATGACACGCAATCTTATTCGCTGACCTTACTCATTAATCAGGTTGGTAATTGTGTACACGCAGTAAGGAAAGTGCATATATCTTTACAGCTAGGTATGCTGGATTCGAGACTGAGCATTATGGCTCTTGCATCAGAAGAATTGGAATGCCTGATTGAGAAGTACAGTTTCGTTCAAGATTCTTCGAACACTGCTACAGACAGCTGGCAACTCAAGGCCGTTTGTTTACTATAGTACGTAGTATTATATATAATACGAAACAACAAAGCCCAACCATTAATTAAGCAACGGGGAACTAAGTAACCAATCACCCATCACTTTTACATTCATTCATAATTTTTGCTTCGTACTATAGTAAACAAACGGCCTTGAGTTGCCAACTGTCTCCAGCAGTGTTCGAAGAATCTTGAACGAGACTGTACCTCTCTTACTAAAAATGTAATATTATTTTTAGCTCCTCGTTATGGTACTTTTGGAATGAAATGAGTAAGTTGCGTTATATAGAAACATCCAACACTGGAGATACGTTGTCGTATAGTAATATAGCAGAAGAAAGGAGGCGAGTTGCCACTTAAGAATATAGCATGTGAAAAGAAGGATGGCTGCAACGAAATAGTTAAAATATAGGCCTATTACAACCATTGCATTTGTTTGACTGTGATGTACTGAGACTCTTATTCTGGTTATAAGAAAAATACTTATCTAATGTTTAAAATGGCAGGATTCAATGTTTACAATGCAGCGCTTATGCGATCCTAAACCTAATACACATTTCAGTTGTCCTTATACTTGCTGTTACAACAAGAATCATGTTTCGAAATACACGTCAACTGCAAAAAGTGCCGACTCTACTTTTAAGAGTCAGCAAACCTCAGCCGTGTTCATTTGTTTGAAATATCGACCTTTATTGATTACAAAGACTGTTTTTGTTTTTCTAAAGTATATCCACATGGAACACCGTCCTTGTTGATAATGTAAATTTCTGTCATGATCTTCGTATTCACTATGGAGAGTTCCGAAGCATTGCGAGCAACTATTATCACTATTCTCAGTGACTGCCTAAGCTTAGTTACGTTTCCGGTCACGCCACTGGAACCACCATGACACATCTGTTAATTAGTTCCATAAGTTATTAAATTACTAACAATGTTTGTTGTTTGATAACACGAGTGACAGTCAAATTGAGATTATAGTATTTATACCTATTCTAAAATAGGGATACAAATAAATGCGAGTCACTGGCATAACCACATTATCCCCAATAAGAGGTAATCAGGGTTACCAACATGACACGATCAAAGACCTTTGTTCAGAATATTTCGTCCGTTGTCATATTGTGTGACACCATAAATATAAAGATACGTTTTCTGCTGTGTGTACATTGTCAGGGATCCAAGGTCTTGTACTTCATGCGTGCATCACCATCCATTAAGGCTGTAAAGGCAGTTCATATATTAGTTGTTTAGCCAGTGCTGTACCCTGGACGTCTTCCCTGACTCACTCACTGAGACAGGTGTGATCTCCCTCTCAGCCTCGCCAGGTAGGCTACAATAATTACAGCAACAATGAAGTTCGTACTTTTGGTTACAATCTTAACTATTATTGTGAAGAACACTGAGTTATATTCGTATCGTATCGGTTTCATGTTCTGGTTGGTACTGAGACAGTTTCATATTTGTATTATTAGTCATATTTTTTATTTGTTGGAACTGGACCGCGTCAGACTAACTGCCATCCTTTTCGCGTTAGTGTTGATTGAAGTATAAATCGAGGTAGAGTGTACAGCTCTCTCCAGCCCAGTTTTAAATTCTGCTAATAACCAATTTTTGGTCAGACTTGTTTCTACATAAACTAGGTTAAGCATTAACTGTTTTGACAACCCAAGACAACATATGTAACAACACAATCTTTTTTATTTTGACCATTTCTTGCACATCTATAGTTTTGAATCTTTATTAGCAAAATAATGTGTATCTTCCCTGTCTCCAGTGGCATGGAAGATTTGCTTTCTGTAAATAACCAAACTGTGGGAGCTATTCTGATTCATCTTTTTTCACCAAAAGGAGTATAAATAGCTGCACAGTTTTATATTTTTAATTTCTCCTCCCTCTCCATGCGTCAAAATTATTGGCACCTGAACAGGGCGGGGGACGGTGTACGGTGTCATGAACTTTTCCCTCCCCTGACGCACACTTGTTTAAAACATTGTCAGGGCTTAAGACATTATTTTAGTTAGTGTGTCAGCGACGAGGGGGGGCAAGGTTTCTTTATTTATTGGCTGGAGATGAAAGACTGTTTGGTGATGTACTCTGTAGGGGAGAGGAGACATTGTTACAGTATACGTTGAGTGGAAGACGAATATTGACCGTTGTAGTGTGTGTTGCCTGGTGGCTGGATTAGTATTGTTATACTATGCGTTGACTGAACGATTGTCACGGCGTAGGAAGACTTAAGGGGTGATCGAATCTTTTATTGCTCCCTGTCATGATTGTTGGCACACACACACACACACACACACACACACACACACATGACTGGCAGATATATTTCAAAATTGTTCATCTGTAAAGTATTGCTAGTCTCAGAGTCCGAGCTTCATTAAAACATTTTTGACAATCGATCGAAAGTTTTATTTGCATAATTTTTTATGTGTTTAGCGTATTCACTTACACTTCTGTAATTATTAAAGGTATTTGCGGTTGGAATGGCTAAACATTGTTTATAGGCCTTATCTTTATTAACTACAGCCGTGACACAAGATCAACTGCATCATAATATGGAGTTGAGGGGTTGTTGGAATGTGTTATAAAGTTTGAATTCCTTCATCCTGACCTTGATCACCAGTAACAGTGGTTGGCAGTAGTTCAAGGATCATCAGTAAAGAAGGAAGACCAAAGAAATGAGAAATCCAAACCAGGTAGTCAGTTTCAATCTGCTAAATATGATGCCAGTTGTGCATTTCATAAAATTTTCGTTATACGGGTTTTGAGAAAATATTGGTCGCAGAGATGATGGCACGAGAGGGGAACTACGAAGGAGTAAATGTTGCAATAGTTAGTAAAAGGGATGAAGCAGATGTTACCTGTATCCAGTAACATTAAGTATCTGTATGGGAGTGTTGATTAAGTGTGCAAGCTTTTAGGCTGTGAGATCATGTTGAATGTTATGTTAATGGTCAGTGAGTGTCAATTGGAGTAGGTGCCAGACAAGTGTTAGGTGAGCGACACCAGAAGTATATATCAGCAGTAGGAAAGACGAGTTTATTAGAGAAGTCTAAGAGTATAGGAGAAGTTAAGATCGCGTTGAACATTCACAGATTTACCTTATCACTTCCCAGCTTTTCCACTTCCGCAGTCACTGTTTTAACCAACTGCACAATGGGGTGTCTGTATCTTTGTTGTCAATATTGCACCTTTAAAAGCCTTTTCCTACTAAAAGTCACATATACATCCGACTAGCAGCTTATAAAACGCTTTATTATTATTTTGCACCACATTACATTCCAAGTTCAAAACCTCCTCCTTCAAATATCTTCAATAGGGGGACGTCTTGGTGAATAGAGTTAGAAAAGACAAATATCAGATCTATTCCTTCAGTAATTATTTGTTAAAAAATATATGCTCTAACTAAAGGATAAACAATTATATTTACGATATGTGTTGACTGGTGGATAAAACCGTCATTTGTTATGGTGGATAACTTTCATGTAATATTTTATCTTACTTTACACTCTGGCTAGATGATAGACGCTGTTAATTTGAGTATTGGATAAAGGAGAGATACTACTCCTTTATATGTTGAGTAGAGATTAGAAACCTTTATTTAATATGTTAGTCTGACATTGGACGTTAGATTTATTAGATGGTTGGAGAAGGAGAACTTTTTATCAGTTCAGGTGAGAGGAATAGGAGGAAATGCAACTGCAATCGTCGTTCCCAACTGGATTGTAGATACGTAATTAAGTTCATTAACTGTAGCGTCTTCTCGAAACTGCCTCATTCCCTGTTCACGATTTCTTACAGTAACATTACTGTTAGGCTTTAAGTAGTGATTGATAGATTCAAAAAATACAAAAATACATTTCAAAGGGATGAAGTGACATAAGTCATCCCCACCCCAGTCCAGGAATGTCCCTCTCTGGACTCACATAAATCCCTAATACAGATATATCTCATAAATTATAGTACATACAGTTATATTCTAGATGCAAAATTTATATATTTATTTAATATTTCATCTATTTTCATATTTTTAAACATCCACTCTATTTGCTTGGAGACATTATTTATCTGGACATTTCTATATCCATTAAACAATGGGCATTCCGGTATATAATGTGGCAGGGTATGGGATCTGGATGTTCTACAAACTCTACATTCTTTATGCTGTTCACTTCTCTCAGCTCCAAGTTCCCAGTAATATTTATATCCTAATCTTAACCTCATATACACTGAATCCTTCCACCTGCTTTTATCTTTCCCATATGTAAAATTTGTATTCGTGAGAACATGATGGTAATGTTTCATTGTTTAACTTTCCTCATATATTTCATTCCTTTTTAAATTATCGTCTATTGATTGTATTTTTCGTAATTTGCTCATTAATTGTTTCAAAGCGTGAATACATAATTATTATGTCGATCTCGGCCTTTTCCGTGGCTCTTTTTGCTATTATATCTACTGCTTCATTAAGACCAATCCCCACATGTCAAGGGACCCATACAAATCGAACACTGTGGAACTTTTTTTCCATATTGTATTTACTAATTTTCTACATGAACCAATAATGTGTTCAAAGACTGGATCCCTCTGTTCAAAGAATCCAAAGCCGCCCTACTATCACAAAAAAAATATGCATCTTTATTCCTCTTTATAACATTTTCCAATCCAACTAACATTGCATATAACTCCGCTTGTGTTGATGATATGAAATTGCTCAGCCGGAGTCCAATTATGGTGTCATCAGTACCTTGTTCTGTGTACTGTCTTATAAGGATCCCACACCCTGCCCTGCCACTTGACACAACTGAACCGTTACAATATACATGCAATGTGTTTATTTTAGGCAAATTACTAATCTTATTCCCATATAAAGCCCCTAACCGTCCTGGTTCATGTAATTATTTCTTCATTGTGAGAGGCACTCTACTTGTCGTTCTTCCCAGGGTGGATCCTTACAACTTTTCTGAACAGCTGTACACCAGACTGTCAGATTACATTTTTTAATAATATTTACTAATCCATTCATGTATCCTCTCTTGCCTTGCCTCCAGAAGGTCCTTTTATATTTTACGCCATTATTTATATCTTGTACAAATTCATCCCCACTATTCCCTCTCATTAATTGAACTGCTGCAACTGTATTAATTTCATTGACCCTCTGTAAAATGCTCTGTAATCCTAGTTCCATTTTTATTATTTCAATCATTGCATTCTTTTGACATCCTAAAATTATTCTCATTGCTTCATTTGCCCGATCTCAAGCTTCCGTAGCCTTCCTTCACCAGTACAAGAGAGGACAGGTGCTGCATAGTCTATAAGTGATCTGATGGTAGAAATATACATCATTCTCAGTATGGGTGCCCCAGCACCTTTACCACAACATGCTAGAGCCTTCAAGGGCTGTAATCTTGCTCTACATTGAGTAAGGACATGATATATTTCTGCCTCTTTACTCTCACTAGTAAAGCCAATATACATTCCTATATATTTATATTTTGACACTTTCTCAATATTTTTTTCTATTTATGAAAAGAGATTCAGTTCCTCTTCCTTTACATTCACACTTGGTTTTTTCTTCATTGATAACTAAGCCCATCTTTTGAGAAAGAACACTAAAATTATCTAAAGCAATCTGCAAATTTTTGACAAGAGTTTCCTTGAAATATGACGTCATCTGCATAAATGATGGTTACAACTCCTTTAGCATATTTGTGTGAGGCTATCTTGTTCGCTAACACATTAAATACTGTACATTGGACTCAATACTCCCCCTGGAGGGGGGGGGGGGGCTAGTTCAAGTGCTCTTTCCTCAGACAAACATCCTTGATACCATACACAGATTCTCCTTTCATGCAAAGTAGTCACCTATCCAGTGTAACAACTTTCCTGATATCCCTAATGCAGCCAGTTCATTCATAACTACTTCACTGTGAACTTTATCAAATGCTCCTTGTCAATCCACAAAAACTCTACATCTGTCTTCATCATTTGATAAACATATTATAACACAGTCTGAGGTATCTTTCCCTTCCCCAAAAACAAATGAATTACAAGATAGATTATCCTCCACAATATATAGAAGCCTGTTAACTATTACTCTCCATCATCTTGGTAAAACAAGATGTTAAAGACACTGGCCTGTATCCACCAGTTGCCTTAAGGACAGGATTGACTGTAGCTTTCTTCCATTCTGTTGGTAATCTACCCTCTGTATAGCCCATGTTGAATAAATAACAACTCATCTTGAGTAATATCAACACATGTTACATCACAAAATTTTTTTAAGTAGTGGTCTGAGATGTTGATCCTCAGCTTACTAACATAGTAAGAGATACGTTGGTGTTGTCGTGTCTTACCGACTGATCTACAGCTTCTCACTCTTGAGTATTTTTAGGGAGAATTGCTGTTAAATGCTCCTGAATTGCTGAATTAATTTTGTGAAGCGCAGCGGAGCCAAGTCGACTGGTAGAGATTTCACGATGTTTTTGTGTTTGCATGGTGCAAGTAAGCCCGTGGCAGAAGGACCCAGGTCATGCATGGTCTGATTAGACTCGAAGTCAGTACACTAATAGATCATTGACGAGGTGATGATTCTCAATTTTGTTTAATTTATTGTTTCCAGAAGTTTGCATTTTTTTTTACAAAACTTCAGTTTGGGAGAGAAGGAGGCGTCAGAGGGTAAAAAAAAATTTAAATAAGGATAGATCTCCATGCAAACTGAGGAAACTTTTGTGGAAATTAGGTAAAATTATTGCTAAATATCAATTTTTGTGGGAAGGATGCATCGACGGCCCCAAAAGGTAAATAAAAGCATCACTGTACCAATAAGAGGGAAATGCAAAAGCAATATATTTTTGAAGAAGGTAACTCACGACCAGAAGGAATAGTAAATGTAACTACAATCGGTGCTTTAAGAAAACCTTACAAACACAACATACTCAGTTGTGATTTTCCTCGTTTCATTCTACCTTTACTACTGTTGTCGTCTAGCCTTAAGCTTCAGTTTTTCTTGAACTTTAACACTGGCAATCCGCCGGGCCGACACACATACAGCGCAGTGTTGTGCCTCCACAGGGAAGCCTCTGTCGCACATGCACGGTGTAATTTTCAGTTTGGTGAGGTGGCGTTGCAGTTTTAAGTGTGACCTGATGCGTTGGCTTCACCCCCGGTCGTTATTTAGTTAATGATACTTGACAGGTCGGATTCATCTGCGGTAGGTGACACGATGAGTCCGGCTACAGAGTTACTCGTGAACCCATCCTTCGGTCTTTATTTTTACAATTAGAGTCAACTTCGATACGTTTTAACTGATTCAGTTACACAGCAATAGTGTGAAATTTATATTTAGATTAGCATAGTAATTTGTGCCCACATGTGGCCATACATAATATCAAGACATACAGTTGATCATACCAGATTTTTAGTGGTAGGAGAAAATTGGTGCAAAATCGAAGGTCACTGTTGGTGCGGCAGTCCACAGCCTCTGCATAAATACTTATATCTCAGTGGATGTAAGCGGCGAATGTTTCCCTTTCTTTTGGCTGTACCAGAAAGCTGACTTCTTTTGCAAATGTTTGGAACACTGTTGTCGGGTTCTGGACACTTGACGGTACTTTCCGCTGTGTATGAGTATGGTAATACATGTAACTTTTTGTTTTGTATATGGGAAAAGGCTGAGACACGTTTTTTTACAAGAAAAAAGAAAGTGTGTTACTCGTGTTTAAATCTTTAAAATATAAGATCCATCACTGCTGTATTGTAAACCGAGAGCAAATTATGCTCAGTGAAGGGTGGCCAAAACCAGAGCAGATGTATATATGCTCATCTACGTTTTCCCTTCATTTTATGTTCTTTATTTATTTTTATTGCAGCAGAAAATGTGTTTTGCTTTGGCCATTCTCTTCCAAATCTGGTTAAGACCTCTCTCGTCCCACCTGCTGTCGTCACCCACCAGCAGCACGCCCTTCCTCAAAAATCACTTGATGCCAGGCTTTCCTCGCATTCATACACGCTGCTGTATCCTGGATGTCTTTGTTCACTACACTGTGTTGCTCGCCCCATCCTTACAGCTTCGGTTTGGTCGATCGTCTCTCCCTCCGACCGACTCCTCAGAATTTTGCACACAGTTACCAATCTTTTACTTTCCAGTCTCTTGATATTTTTATGGCACCTGAGCAGAACCCTGAACCCGGTGTTTACTGTATCATTTTTTTATTTCTTGGTTTATTTTTGTCTGCATCCTATGTATCCCACGTTTTGTTATGTTTTTAAGCGCGTATTTTCTTTGATACGGTTTTACTTTTATACCCCAAGTCCATGTTTCTCACTTATATGTCCGTTCCCTTCTCCAGTACAACCCCATCTTTCCCCCCCTGACACGTCTCTTTCAAACTCTCTCTCTCTCTCTCTCTCTCTCTCGGCCTTGTTTCCTCCATCATCAATCTTCATTCTTGACACTCCATGTTTCCCTGTAGTTCCTTGTCACTAAATGTTGCATAATATATCTATTATCACAGTCACTCTTGTTGTAAGTTTTCAGTACAGTTATTTAGCATTTCCCTGAATCCTCTCTCTCTCTCTTCGTTCTTTCCATTCCCTTACTGTACATATACGCAATTTACTACATCTCGTTTCTTAATTTTAATTGTGATCCATAATATTCATCAACTGACTCTTATTATATTCTTGGCACACAACACCGTTTCATCACTCAACAACAACTGACATTCTCGTTTCGCTCTTTCTCTTTCAGATACTTGTGACTTTACTCCCCATTCTTTTCCGTAATTCATTATCACTTCTTTGAGTTCCAGCTTTTGTTTCTCTCTTTCATGCTATTATAATCAGACATTTCTTGTTATTCTATTTAAGTCCTTGTATATTAAAACGCCCTGCTTTTATTTGTTCATGCTTCTTTTAAATAACAGAATGCAGGGTGGAATTAGGTGTTCAATGATAAGCCAAAAATATTATAGGAGTTTAAGATTCTACTTTAAAAGACTGATATTTTATACCAGAATAATCACATCCAGTTATCTGTACCTTTTCAAAGATAAATTCTTTACCAAATTGTAAGTACAGTACTCTTATTACTCGTACAACTCATAAATGAAGCTTTGGTGGTTTTGTATTCAGCATTTGAACAGTCATGGCGCGTTTAATTCTTCATTCATGCATGGAAAATCCCTCGGGCATTTTGTTTTTAATATTCTGACAGAACAACGTTGTCAAGTGTGCGAGTCAAAGGCCTTTATTCTTTATGAAAAGTTTAAGTACACACCTAGCAATTAGTTTACTTGGTGATCTTTATATCAAAGTTGAATTTTCTCTCGAAGGAAGTTCTTAATCATTGTTCGTTGAGAAGCATTATTTACATCGAATTGCTCTTTTACGATAAAATAGGACTCTATAATTATTATCTGGCACACGTTTGGTTTAGCTGGTGTCTGCGTATTAGAGATGGCTCAGGACACTTGTTCCGATACCCATGTGTGTCAGGATGTAAGCGACCCCGTCAGTAGTGTGACAAGCGTCAAGTTACAGGCCTCTCGTATTTTCAGGGATATATTCTTTATTGTTCCACCACTGTGGTGAAGTTTATTTTTCCGTCCTCTATATGTCATCTCTTAGAAATATGGCGATAACATCTACTGCTCGATATTTGTTTACTTGTTCTTATTCTTCACTAGTTGGAAGTTCCTCTGTAGTGATGCTGTCCACATTTTAATTATTATTTCCTGAATAAGTGTTATTTCTTCATAATACCGTGATCGTGATAAGGACTTTTTGTGTGCGTGTTTTAACATCAATAATGGCTGGTTGTTGGTAGAAGTTGAAGAGGAAGGTGTAGGCAAGATTGATACCCGTGAAGGTTCACTTCTCGCCCCTACCCTCCTAGGAGACTCCTCACTGTATATTTAATAGGACGACTGACTGGTGTGTGACCTTTTGCCCTTGTATAGTTAAGTGGCCGTCGAGGAGCGTGTATCTCCTGTAACAGGAGATTCCCCTGTTAAATGTCTACGGTACAATACATGCACACAGACATACAGCCATAAACGGGCAGCTATTATAGCCTAGTTATATAAGTAATAAATGGCGAGGTGAATAAATTCCACAATTCTTGGAGGTAGGGAGTAAGGATTTAATTCAAAGAGAATCAGAATTTTCGTATTTATTTTGTTCCATGTTTCATGTTGCCACTGTTCAAAGGGCTCAGTGTAAACAAGTCGTCGAGCTTATACTGTATAGTCAATGACCTTCCTGTTTCAGTCTTCATGCACGGGTGTTGGGTAATACTGTGCGTTCTTGGTATAATGCAAAAAAACATTGTTAATTGTACATGTAAGCGCCTTCTGAGTGTTTAAAGGTTAATCAGACTCTTCATGTTAAACTCGAACTTTATAATTCGGTCAAACCTGTTGAATACAATTAATTTTAATATTTCAAATAAATCACACATAGGCAATCATACATAAATGTTTAATCCAATATATATATTCACATAACAATCATACCTTTGCAATTAGTCTAATCTTAACACTTATAATGATTACTTAATTTGACATATTTCTATGTTGTCATAATGATAACTGTTGCAATGGACTCAGTCTACCTGTGTAAACAATAAGTACAAATTAAACTTACGTGTTGAAAGTCTCAAGAGAAACGGGTTAGGTGTTGACTCTATGATGGGGGATAGCTACAGTGGTAGTGCCCTGCCCGGCGTCACATGCCCAGTTCTGGCTGGCCGACTTTGCTGCGTCAGGCGTTTATACGCAAACAAGCTCCCCTTACTACCACCCAACACCCCAACCTCCTCTGGGTCTCTCCATCTCCACCATCTCAATACTCTATATACGGGCAGGTACGCCAAATAAACATGACATGACTTACAGTCTAACATAATGTTTGTTTGTGTCATCCTACTCATTACTGCTTGTGGTAACAGTACATACACAGAGAAGAGACCTTTAACTTAATATAACAGTGTATACGTGACCCAGTAATTAAAGTGTTGCCAACCGGAACTTGGGTGTGGGATGTTGCCACGCAGAAGTAAATAAGGTATTGTCTCATATACCACGGGAGTGTGTAATAAGTGTATCAACGGCCATACTAAGACACTCGGCTACCTGTACAAGTGCACGTAGCTAGGATGTGGATAACAGCGCTCTTTAATTTATTTTTGTTTTAATGAAAACGTTTAAATGGGTAAGGTATAGTTTTCATAGATTTAGTGAGACTTACTACACTAGTTTAGGTTTGTGCAGTATTTGATTTTGTGATGTGTCTAAATGTGAACAATATTTTACTTATTGTAATAGGACACATCGATCCACATTTTACATAGCTAAAGCTTATGTTTGTATTATTAACATACGTCAGGGTATGCCTCTCTTTACTTAATGTGTGGGATAGTGAAGGTGGCTGAAAAACTGAAGGAAGAACCAATGATACTGACGATGTCTGAGGAATGGTTTTAAATACTGTAAATTGAATAACATACTCTAGTAGTTCATGTGTTAAAATAGTTAATCTTGCTATTTATGAACATTGTTCTTACTAATGTCGTCTTTGTGTGTGTGAGGGGGGAGGGGGGTCGGAGGTGAAATCAATCGGTGCTGGGACCATCTAATTTGTTTAATTGTACACCTCATGGATCAAACGGTTGTCCACGGTCTGGCCGAATGTTTTTTTTTCTTATGTGTGAAACCAACTTGTCGGGTCTTGATGCTGCAACTTTCTAGTTTATTTTCATATAGTTTTTCTTCTGTGTTAATGCTCGAACCTCGTCGCGCGCACACACACCACACACACACCACACACACACACACACACCACACACACACACTCACCACACACACACACACACACCACACACACACACACACACACACTGCACCACCAGACACTAGCTTAATGCGGTGATACCTCACATTCCACCGGTTGTATATCTAACTTATGAAGCTGGTGAGAGCATTTCTGTTGGCCTGGGTGATATAGGTATCATTAGAACGCAGTTAAGATCCCGTCGGTTGTGTTGTGCACTGCCGAAAATAGTTTCTCGTGACCTTCGACGTACAGTATGTGTCAATAACAAAAGGTCTGGCACTGTTATTCTCGCTGGTTGTAACTCCTGGGCGCACGTGTATTTGATAATATATGTATTCAAGTTGTAGGTTTGCTTGTTATTGTTAATTAGATCGCACGAGCGTAACTGATCAAGACCAAATTATCCATGAATATAATCATCTTTCCTCTTGGGGAATATAGACGTTTTTTCAGTTGTGTAATATGTCTAGCCTCTACCCCCCCCTCCCCCCGCACACTCTCTCTCTCTCTCGCTTGAAAGAGGATGTGTTTCTTAACTTCTTATGCTGAAAAAGTGTGGGATCCTTCAGTGAAGTATATCCTGTGGTTAGTGACCGATTACATGTATAATACTTGGGATTCATATGAGCTGGGTATTAGAGGGTAGGTTAGGTGAGGTGAGGTTAAATACTGTTAAATAACACTAAAGTATAGCTGCGGGCTCCAGTCTGGATTAAACCAAGATAAAGAAAGACTTGATAATGTGTGTGAGAACGCATTTGCTTTTATATTTTACACTTAGTGTTTTGTGTTGGTGACATTAAATCGGCTTAGAATAATGAAATACGGATGAATCTTAAGCCTCTACCATTTTGTTGATTTTCATGCCTCTTAATTTTAGCATGGCATCGCTCGGTATGTTGCTCCTCCCAGTGTGTCATGTTCAGCGTCACCTAGACCCCCACCACGCCCTCTGCCCCTAGCCACACTGCCCCACACTTCCCACCTTATCATCTTTTAACTCATGGTAATTCTTCTTTCTTATTCACTTCTCGCTGCCCACCTTCCTCACTTCCTCCTATTCTGTACTATGACCCACATTCTGTACTCTGACCCACGGTAAGTGCCTCTTGACTCACGGTTTGTATTCTGACTCGCATTTTGTGAAGACTCAGTTTTTTTTTTTAATCTTGCCCACTCTTGTCTCACCGGTATTCTATATTCTGACCCATACTGTGTAATCTGACCCATGCTATGAACTCTGACCCACGCTGTGTTCGCTGATCCACGCTGTGTACTTTGATCCACTTTTGACTTATTTCCCACATTCTTTACTTTGACCTACGTTTTCTACTTATGCCCATGTACTCTGACCCATGTTTTGTACACATACCCACGTTCTGTATTTAGACCCGTGTTCTGTACTGACCCACGTTTTGTACTCAGACTCATCTTCTGTACTAACCCACGTTTTGTACACATACCCACGTTCTGTACTTAGACCCATGTTCTGTATTGACCTACGTTTTATATTTTCTGAAACCCGATCCAATACAACCAGCCGACAGTCACCACCGACCAAACTTCATTGAAATCTCCCGTCCGGTCTCCCTTCACCAGCACTTATGTATGAGATCCTTCATTCTCTTTATCTCCTCCGTCCGTCCATCCGCCCGTCCGTCCAGCCGTCCGTCCAGCCGTCCGTCCGTGATAAATTTGGTTTCCGCTTGATGAATATTCAGAGACTCATTGGATTGATATTAATTTGGTGTTAGAGCGTAGAGTTATGACAGGTTCTCGTTGGTGTTAAAACGTAGACTCATAACAGAGTATTGTTAGTCTAAGGTGTTTTTGGTCACTGTTACAGGCAGGTAAAGGGACACTTGACATTTCTGATGGCTGTCGTTTCACTCCAGCCGTCTTTATGTTGTATTAATTCACTTCTCGCTTTCCCTAAACTATTACTGAAACAGTTTGACCCACATCCTCATCACTCCTCCTCCGTCTTCCTCGTTTCATGCGTAAGAGACTCTCGGTGTGTGTGTGTGTGTCTGTCTCTCCGCTGTGAATAACTGAGTCATTGTCTCAGGCGGTCGGTTAAGATTTGCGAGCTTCGAGACACAACTTTGGTCATTCCTTAAATTGCGATAAGGCTATATTGGACGGGTTGAGCGCTCGTGTTTTACCGTCAATCACTCAAATGTCTCGACTGTGTGGCTTCCTTGTCAGTTTGTTCAGTGGGGGGCGGTATGAGGGGGTCGGCTCCTCATACCTTCTAGCGGGGTTCTGTTGTGGTCGCATCTCTGTCAGTTTCCTGGGGGGTTTGTTTGCCAATCTCTCCTCTGTTCCAGCTGACATACAGTATAATCATAAGCCTTATTGTTTGCCCTAAAGTAGGCTATTTCAACTATCAACTCCTTCACAGTCTGTCTTTGTGACCCGTCAATCGTGCGCTTAACCTTACCACACACTACATCCCATCCCGTGCCTATGTGACGTACGCTTTATCTCTCGTCTTGATGTACACACCCATTAAATATCTTGTCTCGCCGCCTTACTAGCAACAATATTTACGGTCTTATCTTCTGACACTCACTATGTTGCTTGTCGTATCGTAAGTTAACCAGTAGATCTCATGTCTTGATCGCCTATCCCCCACAGCATTTCAGTCCCTGTACTGCTACGAGTCAAGTATTTCAACTTATCCTGTCACTCACTGTTTCTCTTATCTTGTTTCCTGTTATTCACTGCGGCGTCTTCTCTATTGTTTGCTCCTGGCCTTTAAGTCCTCCTGTGTGTTGCCCCAGACCTCTCCCTTCCCACTTCGTCTTAAATCCTTCGTCTTATCCCCTGCCACATATTGAGTTATCCATGCCCTCTGCCACCCCTTCAACCCCTGTCCAGCCTCTGTCTTCCTCACCTCCCCCGGCCAGCCCCCTGGCCAGCCTTCGTCTCCCTCACCTCCCCCGGCCAGCCTCTGCCTCTCTCACCTCCCCCGGCCAGCCTCTGTTTCCCTCACCTCCCCTGGTCAGTCTCCGTCTCCCTCATCTCCCCTGGCCGACTTCCGTCTCCCTCACCTTCCGTGGCCAACTTCCGTCTCCCTGACCTCCTGTTCATCCTCTGTGACAGCCCGTGTGAGGACTGGGATGCCGGACGTTCACCATTGATGAGCGTCATAATGAGAGTAACACCGTCGCCTCGGTCAATATAGGGGCCGCGTACTCCCAAGGCCCTCTATCATCTCCCCAGTACAAGCCACTTCCACCCGTGTTATTGACTCGAACATGGTGAAGTGAAATTTGATCTTCGCTTAATAGTCTTAGATAAAACCTAAATATACCGAAGATTGATGTGTGTGTGTGTGTGTGTTGGGGGGATATCTTTGACGACAAAATAGGGTCCCCGGAGAACCTTTTTATTCCTGCGTCGGAGGCAGATAACCGTTACGAATGAGCGATCATTTGTGGACACTGCGGCGTATTGGGCATGATAGAGACGCTGGGCCTCGTCTTTATTGCCACAATGGTGTAGTCTTGTTGCTGGAGGAGGAAGAGAAGGAGGAGGATGGCAAGGCTGGAGACATTTAGGATAAAATAGGATGATAATGTTAACACTAATAAGTGGGAAAAAGTTGGTGATGTTGGAAAACTCTTAAAGAGAAAAGGGAAAAGTAATGCGAGATAGAGAGAAAGGGAAGGAGTTAGTGGTGGTTGTTATCGTAAATTTTATACCAAAGGAGGAGAAGGAGGAAGAAGAGGAGATAACGGGAGACAAAAGTTGGTAAGATCATTTAAGGTAATTGTCTTTGTGTGAGAGAGAGAGAGGACAAGATACCACACGAGAGGATGAAAGTAAAGTGTTATAGGGAAAGTGTAAGTAAAGTAAACATCAAGTAACAGTTGGAGCACATTGATGTATGGGCCGTATCGTCTCTACCATCACTCGTGTTGTTTGTGGATGCGACGAACCAATAACTCTCTCCTGCAGTTGATGGCAGGTCGTTTCAGCGGTCACTCAACATTCACCAGGTACCTGCACACTGTAGCCAGGCTGAAGACGGGATCTATTGCCTTCTGTTCTGTGTGTCTCAATGCATGTGTGTGTGAGGATGAAAGTAAAGTGTTATAGGGAAAGAATGTACCTGAAGCTCCAGTGTTGGTCAAGTCTTCTCTTGAAAAGCTCACACTCGGTGCCGTCACAACAGTAGACAAGAGTTTACAACCCTCACTCCGAAAAAGTTTGCCCTCACGGTTTTCCGGACTTGCGGCTTCTTCAATCTTGAGCTGTGACCCCTTGTGGGGCGAGCGTCCGCCAGCTCCAAGTAAGGACACTCAACTGAGTAGTGCCCCCTGAGATGCTTATAAACCTCAACTAGGTCCCCCCTTGCCCGTCTGTAGTATAAGCTAGGCAAGTTCAGGCGCTCCAATCTCGCAGGGTAGCTGAGATGCCGAAGTGCAGGCACCAGCTTGGTGGCCCTCCTTTGAACATTTTCAACCAACTGACAGTCCCTAGCATATCTCGGGGACCAGATGGGGTGACAGTACTCCAGATGGGGAAGCACTTCACTCCTGAAGATCGTCACGAGGGACGGACCGTCTAGATATCTGAACGACCTTCTTATAAGACCCAATAATTTATTTGCCTGATTTACCTTCTTCTCACAATGGCCCGAGAACTTCACATTGTCAACATACACACCAGGTCCTTCTCACACACAGTCTCAACTAGTACATTTTCTTCACGTTGGGACATATGTACGCCTCCACCGTTGGTACGCCCCAGGTGCATCCTCTTACACTTCGTGACATTGAATCTCAGCAGCCATTCCTTCGACCATTTGGAGCCCACAGAGGTCCTTCTGCAGCTCTTCACAGTCCGCGGTTCTTAATTTGAAATAACTTCGTCATCGGCAAACATTTGTATGGAGGAGTGTACAACGTGCATATCATTTATGAAACAAACAAACAACAGCGGGCCCAATACACTACCCTGCGGTCTACTACAGATGACGATTTCGTGCCATTAATCACCACACATTGCTTGCGGTCATGTAGAAAGTCTTCTATCTTATCGTCCAGTTTGATTTTCAGCCTAGTAGTATACTTTTTTTTGAAAGCTCAGACTGGTTTATAAGTAGAAACGATAACATAGATAAATATAATGCAAACTAAATAAATAACATCAATACTAAATAATTAACTTTGCCGAACCTAATCAGTTTACATATAGTTTGGTTGTATTCTGATAAGAAACGACTTCTTCAATATTTTACCAATGTGAATTTTTTTCCTTTAGTTAGAGCAATAGAAACAAAAATATTGCTATATAATAAAAACAGCAGGTATATTTCAAGGCTTAATCGAGCGATAACCCCTATTTAGCGTGTGGATATATACTGTATCCAGAAGTTGAGTGTACCTGTTCTTGTTTTTTATATATTTTTTGTTTAATATAGAACTACTGTTGCTCTTAACAAAAAAAACTAGGTCATTTTTATACATCAGTTAATTTCATTATTTATTGATTCTCTACAGATAGAGTGTAGATGTTAACATTATATGAGAGTATATCCGGGTTACACTTTAAGCGTACTCACAACGAAATGTATAAAATAAAATTCAGAATGACATAACTGGATTATTTTCTTTTAGCTTGTAAAACCTAAAATCATAAATGCAGGTCACATAGACATACTATGTGACCTGACAGGAATCGCTGGACCCCGCACTGAGGGTCCGCACGTTAAACGCATCAGAGTCCCAACAGGCTGGTTACGGGTCAAATATAGAGTGAGGGAACCGGAATTACAGCCGCGCCCTGGGTCACTGCCGGCTATTTAGTCTAGTTCGCACTTGATATTTTTTATCTGCTTTCTTTCCTTTTATGTTATAACGTTTTGTTAATGTTCTGGATAAGTTTGGTTGGAGGGCCTTGACGCGACACTGAAACTGTAGTCTTGGAGGCTGGGTGCTCAGAAGGAAAGACGAGGCCCCAGCGAGAATATGATGATGAATGTTACTAAAAAGGAGACCATAAAGGAAGCCCGAGTGTGTATAAATCCACAGTAAAAATTAGAAGTGTGTTGTAGTAAATTTTGGGTGAAGGTGGAGTGTGGGAGGTGATCACCATCACCGCACTACACTGCATAATAAAAGCATGGCTGTAGATGATCTCAAGATGAACGTCTGTCCGCGCTCAATGTTAACGTCCGGTGACTGTGTGTCTTGAAAAGAGATTTAGACCTGCGTTCACGCCGTGCTGATCAAACCGTCTCCCGAGGCTGCTTAATGTAGTGCAGGGTCGCCACGAGCTTCGGGATATACAGATTATCCTGGAATGCCCGAGAGTTGTCTAGGGATATTATTTATACGTTTTGTTGGGTCAGGTAGGGTTGTCTGCAATTACCTCCCCTTGTTCGGGTCACTTAATGTTCCCCAGAGTAGGAGAAATGTCAGTGAGCTAGAAAAATAGAAAATCACTTGGTGTAACTTGTGTACTGGATTTACGCGTTTTCATTTTCACTCTTCGTCGTATGCTTAGAATTTCAGGACATGACGTATGTCGATTATAGAATTAATTGTATCCTGAAATACAAATATATCTGATTTTTTGTTCATATATAATGGTGCAGACCAAGTTGTCAGACAGATGCAGGCAATCACATTAAACAAACTTATTCTACAATGTCACACAAGGGAGTATTTCGTGGCAGGAATAAAACAATATGGATATCATACATGTAGTAAACAAGACTCCAATACATGGTTCTTGGGATTGAAGATAATTATGATTCATTGGCATAAATCTTGTTTTATAGTTTCATGCCATTCTTTTGTCAACATGTACTGTAATTAAATCGAATGGTTTAGGAAAAGTTTAAATAACAATACTGTACAAACATCACCATTGACCTGGATAAGTCATTCTTTCATCATTGAAAATATTAGTGGCGGATTGACTTAGGTATGTGACGTTACAAGGTCACCTTTTGCTTTACCTGTGGATACTTCACCTCCTCCCGTTTGAGCAAGGGAGGCCTCAAGGCTGATGATATGAATATACGAAAGCACTTAGTTATATTACTCTTTCGTTTTCTATCGTGGTTGCCTACACATATATATTGTTGGTGTAAGCATTGTATATCTGTATAAAATCAAGGTACCAGGTGAAAGATACGCAATCATTTGAATAATTCTCGAACAGTTTGGTTGTGGTTCCAATTATATCCACACCCAACAATACACCCAGCCTTGCAGATGGGTGGTTAAATGTTAGATATTGTTTCATGTACAGTAGCTAAAGCAATTATCTGTGCAGGTGGGGGCCGATATGCTCCGAAATTTTACGTGTGATTAGTGACAGCCCTCATATACTAAAATTTATCATCCATGTTCTCATATTGTTTCCCACAAAGTATGCATAGATAGTTGTTTTAGCTACTGTACATAATTTATCTAAAGGAACGTCTGTTTTATTCAAAGGTACAACAGAGAAATAGTTAAGTGAATCATGCAGTTAGAAGATGTTGCTAACTTTATGACGTGACCTAACATTCTCAACTGCGCAACAGTACAGTCTGTCTCCCCCCCCCCCCACACCCACACACGTCAATCAAGGCAATAATTCAATGAAAAAAAATCAGATGCTGTAGTATTTGTGATGAGTCTCCATTGAACTGGTCACGAGGGTCAGTGATTTACAATGATCCACACTTATATTTAACTTGGTCTCAGAAGTAAAAGGTAAATATCCTTTGGTTGATTGGTTACGTTGGTCTTCGTTTAGATTACTCGGGCTCTTAAACTATAACAGGCGATGCAGTACCACCAGAGTTTCCATCAAGTACTCGTCTCATTATTCTCCAGCTGCAGTAATCCCGCCTGAATTTGTTTCCGCCAGTGTGTCTGACTGACTACTAACTTGTCTTATGTTATTTGGTTGCTTCTGTGTTTCATGTTTCACCATAAGGTTGGAAGTGTCTTATGTTATCTACAACTGATTATTTTGGACTCACTCTACTTTATTTCCCTGGTAATATTGGGCTTCAACAGGTAAGGTCAACACATTTTTTGATAAGGAAGATGTAAGCTGACTTGTCTTGTTTTTATGTATCCATAATGGTTTCCAACACAAAGTTCCCTTACACTACTGCCATTGAATAACCCAACCTTTATTTACCTCTTAATGATTAATTCTTTGTGTTTTAAATAAATACTATATCTGTTAGACCACTACTACCATGGGAGACTCATTCTGTCATGTCATGTTATGCATTCCATGTAGTCCCCTTCACTTGTGCGTTTACAGTGGCTCGTCAGGTTTTGTGCAGAGTGGCAGCCCTGTATTTGTTTATATTCGACAGAAGGAAACTAGCAATAGTAAGCATAATATGGAATCAAATTAAAACAAAATTAAGTCTAGTGTCTCAAAAGATAATGATTTGTGGAATGTCTATATGAGGAGCCCCTGTAAACAACGCACTATTGAAGGGGATTGTACGTACGTTAAAGGGATATATATATATATATATATATATATATATATATATATATATATATATATATATATATATATATATATATATATATATATATATATATATATATATACCCCTGTATATGGTTATAATGTTTATAAATTTTTTTACTCTTAAATCATTGCTTGATGTTAGATTCGGATGTAAATAACCGATGTATTTGGAACAATTATTCTATTGACGAGTTATGAGCCATATAGGAAAATTAATATTCAGTCAGCTTTTATAATATGTGAGGGTACATATTTTTTTCCTGATGCAGATTTTTATTGGAAGGTTTTAGCGCTATATACTAAAGGGTTCTGGTGCTATACTCTTAAGGAGTCTGGTGCTATACACTTTAGGATTCTGGTGCTATACACTTACGGATTCTGGTGCTATACACTTGAGGATTCTGGTGCTATACAATTAGGGATTCTGGTGCTATACACTTAAGGGTTCTGGTACTATACACTTAACGGTTTTGGTGCTATACACTTAAGCATTCTGGTGCTATACACTTAAGGGTTCTGGTGCCATACCTTTAAAGAATACAACCTCCATACATATTATATCAAATTCCTTTGTAATAATCAGAAAAATCACACCAGAAATAAATAATAAGGTAAGTAAATCCTGACCAATAAATGATGGAACCAATGACGAAGATTGAACACATTAAATCACAATATCTGATCATTGTTCCCCTGTTAAGCCATGAAAACATAATGATAGCCCTTGTGGGGTATAATTAGTTCATAACCTGTAAGTAAACCAATACATTATGTTGTGAGAGTCCGAGTGGGGTGAGGGAGGCGGCTGTTAGTGGCTTACACCCCATCAATTGTCACTTGCTTCTTCCACTGGTAAAGTTGTTTTCTTCAAGGCAAGTGTCTAGCAAGTTACCTGTGGCTAATATAGCACAGGTACTTGAATGTGTCGATGATTTTATGATTTTCTACAGTTTTTATACAAGTTATATTTCCTCAGAGCCTTCATATCTTTTGACAATATCATTGAAAATTTGGCTTTATTATACACCAAAGATGAATTAATTATTTTTGAAATTTTTAACTTAGTTGATAAATTAGAATGTTTATATCTCAGATGATGTTCTCTAACGATCTAAGATGTATTTTGAATTTTAGCTGTAACACACATCACTAAATTAGGAAGTGTTTATTGTGTCACACTTCATGGCTGTTAGTGGCAGCTATCGCCAGCGTCATTTCTATTATCATTAATTTTATCTTGTATGAGACAAGAGGCATAATTATGTACTATTTATGGTAAATTATTTATATTTTATTTTCAGGTAAGTGACGGGGAATATACCACAAAAACCAGGCGGTCTTGTTTACGCTTGAGTAAGTACCAAGTGTAGTTGTTTATACACAGAATAGATAATGTTTACAAACTAAGTGACGGGTGGTTTGTATACACATTGAATACCGAATATTTTTATTCACAGTTAGGTAATGAATGGTGTTTTATGTTAATGTACGCTTTTTCTTTACTTGCCATGTGTGCCACAAACATCGAAGTACAGTTGTGCTGATATTTCGTTTTTGAATAATAAAACAAACTGTGTAATGTGTGTGTGTGTGTGTGTGTGTGTGTGTGTGTGTGTGTGTGCGTGTGTGTGTGTGTTTCCCCGGGCGCCTTAATAGATAACTATGTTTGGAGGGTAGTTGGCTGGGTTAGAGTCCACTCCTTGTCACGTTTGTTCAGAGTTGTATAGTTAACGTGTGAGTGTAGACACAACATGTAGCTAGACTTTGAGTAGCCCAGTGTTTCTCAAACTGGGGGCCATGGCCTCACGGCAAGATTTTAGGGGGGCCATGGCAGGGTAGTGTAAGTAGCATATGTTTGGAGAAAATGTGGAAACCCTGATTCAACTTTTTTTTTGTTACGTTGCCTTGTTAGGGGAGAAATCTTTTTTTTTCTTTTTTTTTGTCATTGTGTGTAATCATAATACCCATACGGTACAGCAGCTAGTTTTTCATTTCCAACGGATTCGCTCAGATTGTACGATTCTAGTTCCTGTTCAGACGAATTCCTTGATCTCAGAACGATTCTGCTGCCAGAGACCTCTATGAAGAAATATCTCTGACTGTATTCTGGTGCTCAATGTATCAGTCATATCCAAAAGTTAGTGAGATCGCACTTCGAGTCCTCTTGCCATTCTCTACTACTTATTTATGTGAATCTGGTTTCTCCACCTTCTTCAAATAGAGAATAAAAGCCGAAACCGGTTACATGTGGACCCAGACATGAGATCTACTTTATCAGCGACTCAACCTCGAATCAGTCGACTGACTGAAAGGAAACAATGTCATCCATCCCATTGAACTGTAGCAAAATATGCATACTGTTTGATGATTGAAAACATTAAAATAAAGGAAGAGAACCAAAACAGTTTATTTTCATCATTATTTGTGAGGGGCTTGGGAGAGAACTGAAGGGGAGCCACGAGGATGTTGAGAGTTCCTCATGGGGGGAATGAAGTGAAAAAGGTTGAGAAACACTGGTAGCCGAAAGTCAAGGACTGCGTTCAGTTGCGTGACTTGGAGCGTTCGTAGTTCTACTTTTTCAGTTGAATGGCAGCGTAGTTGGCGATTCGAAGTTTTCGTAGCACCACGTAGACTACGGCCCGATGAGGTGGGTAGTTCCGTAGTGCCGAAATGTTTATAAACAAGAAAGGTGGCGACTAGAGAAGAAGCATATCATTGCAGTGTCTGATTTTATGTATCCAGACCTCCAAGAAGTATGTGCACACATACAGACCTGCAGCAAGTATTACAAAGACTATTAGGCATATTTACGGCATTGCAATAAACAACCTACGCTGCGTGGTCAGCCATTTTCCCGCAGGGGATCACCAAAACCCACGCCGGGATAAGCGTAACCTAGCAACCACCCAGGTCTGTTTATGTGGTGCGCAATGACGTCACAATCGTTCAATCTACAACTTTACACCGTAACGCACAATGAATTCACATACCTTTCATAACGGCAGCGCGCATCTGGTTAATTGTATAGTTATTAGTGTAACTCGATGTGATCCCCACCATCAACACCCTGTTTTGTATTCATGTACAGGTATGTATTCTGTGTAGAGGATAATTAATCAGGAGCTTTGTCGGAACTAAAATAATAGTTGTCCACATTGAACTTTATATACAGTATACAGTATGTATTATTTTTTAAATCGCACTGGGATTGGTGTGATGTCTTTAACACGAGTGAGGAAGAAGTGATCTCAACCCCTTTCGCCTACAGCTCATACTTAACACTCCATTTCCTAATAATATTCTGGTGAGGAAAGGCGTTGGGCTTACTTCTGTATAGTACCTCACTTACTTGTAATTCTCAATTTAGAACAACTGTGAACTGTCGGATAAACCAGATTGGCTTCCGTGCTTAAGGACAGTGGGTGTCACCGAGAGCTGCCAAGTTCTGGCTGAGCCGAACAAATCATTGTATTAAATAACTTAAAAAAAATAATAAGAATGGATTAGAGCAAACAAAGGTTTTTTTTTTCAGGGGGATAAAAAGGTTGTAGCGGGACATTTTGAGAGAACGTTAATTGGAGAGGTTCAAATGGCATTAATGAAGAACAGTATCACGTTATATCGTCGCTGTTTTCACAAACCGGCGAATTTGTAATTTTCTAGTTTTGAGGAGATTACATATTCGCCGGTTTGTGAAAACAGCTGCAGTATGTTCAGGTGAGATAGGTGTACTGTAAACTTAAAAGAAAATTATAGGTTGTATAAAGGAATAATTGACAGTCTGATATTGTTATTTAAGTTTAATGTTATATTTATTGTCTTGGCAGTAATTCATGATTTTGCACCAGCAAATGATAGCGGGGAAATGATAGTGTTAGAAAAGTTTTATGCAGACTTAAAGAAGACAAAAGAGGGCTGGGGGAAGCAAGAGATTTGGATGAATGAAAGATGGTGAAAGTTGAGTCCCCGGAGCTATACAAGATCTGGGAACATTCGTAAACAGTTCATAACGTTAGTATTAGAATGTCATCGTCATCAACCCTTAGATTCAGTAGATGAAGAAGGATGTTTGTTTATCCTTCTTTTATTACCTCAATTAATTTCCTTCCTGTGTTCCTCAACCTGAGAAATTGGTCACTCCTGCCTCTTACTACCCAACAAGTCTCGACATTCTTATCTTATACCAGTTCTTTGGTGCTTTCATTAACCACTTCTTACATTGATTGACGATCCGAGTTTCACACCCATAACTGACAGACCTGAAGTACACCTATAAAATTCTCAACCTGGTGTGAATGTTTGACTAGAGACTTGCAGGTAAACTTCGCGTATTTTGGGTGGGTGGGTGGGGAGGGGGGAAGTTGTCTCAGTATTTGTAAAAAAAAAAAAAAAGAATGTTATATTGTATCTACTACCTCATGAACTTTTTGGTTGTCCTAATTTTTTGTAAGACGGCTTCAGGGTTCTCCATTAATCTTGCGGCCTCATTGTTTTTTATGTTTAAGATCCCTCTTCTTAGGTTACTATACTCATTCATTCAACGTACATTTAACGCTACAGTATAGTTATATCTGTAATTAATACTGTGATGACATATCTTCCACATATCTTTTACTCCTTCTACGTCATCGTCGCTCTCCTCCGTCTGTTGCAATTCAAATAATTAATTTTCTGCGTTTAACTTTCACATTTTCTTCCAATTCAGTTTTGTTATCAACCACAGGACTTTTTCCATTAATATGTAATTTCTTTTAGTGAAAAGAATTCTAAAAGTCAATAGTTATTATTCGGGAACACTTATATCTTGCTACCTCTTGATGACATTACGGCCCTAACCCGCGCCTAGTAACTAAAGTTATGTAACAGCCTGGTTGAGATGTCGACTGTCATTCTCTCTGCTTAGGTCTGCATTGCTTTGCCTCAGGGGAACGACAGCATAAGCTCCAAAGCCAACAACAGTCGCAGATATCGACTTTGAGGCAACAGTCACTGAATGCCACGTAGATCTGCGGCTCAACTAACTCAACACAGCTAGGGTAACTACTTATGTACTGTAGTAGGATAGTTAATTTTAAGGTAATAAAATGGCGGCGAAGGTGTGGCTATTGGGGGAGGCTGGAGGCCACGATAAAAAAAGTAGTAGTAATATTATTATGATGACATTTTACATTAAAGTTTTTGTTGTGGCGCAGACGGATGAGAATGAATGATGGTTTACTCTGACATACAGTGAGAACGTGGTGAACACCTGGATTACCTGTTATAGTACACAGTGCTTGGCTATATGTAAAATGTCTTTTATTACATTATGATAGTTTGCCATGAATTGATGTATAGTTTTTTGTGTGATGGCGCAGGGACAGGGAGTGTGTGTGTGCACGATCAAGGGATGGAGAGTGTATATGGGTCTACGAGAGTGGGGGGACTAGAGGGGGGGTTGTTAGAGTGCAAGTGGGAGGGGGAGGGAGAGAAAGAGTGAGAGAGGAAGGGAGAAATGAGATGTTTTCCAAGGTATTATTTTTAAATCATTCTTAAAGTGCACTGCATTACACGTATTTTATTTTATTTATAGGTAATATGAATAAAATCGAATGACGCATTAAAGTGTAAACCTTCCACAAATATTACTAATAATCTCAACATCCCACATGGGGTGAGAAGAAGACACACGTAAGGAGAGTAGTTTGCCGGGCGTAAAGTGCAGTTTGGGTAATTAGCGGTAGCTATTTGCTCTTTTGGACACGTGATCAACGAGACCATGACGCGAGGCTGGACTGGTGGTCACTCTCCCACCTGACTCTGACGATGGTGTACGTGTCTGTGTTCATCCAGGAGAGAGATTTTATTTGTCTTGTTAAGTGTTTATTGAGACTGAATTGTTCATCGTGACTACGTATAAACTCAAGTGTTGAACAGTGTTAAAGTGAAGCGTCAATTTGTTCGTGTGATGGAAGAAGAATCCTGGATGATTACGTAACATCCGCCAACATGGTAGGGCTCAAGTTTTTTGTTATTCCTGTACAATGTGGATCACTTTTTATTACAAGTAAATAAGGTGAAGCCTCGACAATAAACTATGGAAGTGAATTAGAGTGACAGGCAAACTCTTGACTTATTAAAGGCAAGCGGCGAGCAGCAACAAAGAAACAAAGTAATGTTTCCTGTGTTTTAATAATAAGGTCACACGGTCCAGGTAATATCACCTTAAGTTTGACGGTTGTGTTGTGTAAACAGTGTAAAGTTGTCGACGTGAAAGCGAGAATGAATGGCTGATCTCATTAACTATTTATGCGATAGATAAACTGCCCTGTCATCCAGCCAAGTCTAACCTGACTCCTTGTACAGTTTCGTGACTTCCAAAATTATACTGTACTATCCCCTCCCCCGGTACCGCGCGAAGCCCGTAAGGACTTGGTGGTTGTACGTTTTTTTTTTTATTCATTGTGGGGCAACTAAAGATGGAGTTCGGACACAACAGTAACCAAGTGTTTAAGCAGAGATGTTTTGGGGGTAAAATTTCACTTGTTGCCACTATACGAAATCTAAGTTGAAACTTTGCTTTTCCGATGCATTGAATTGCATTATTTTAGGTTTGGTTTGGTAAGGCAGGTTGCTTAGTGTGTTATTTGTTATGGGCAGTTCGTAGGAAAGTTCCCTGGGCAGGTTATAGCGAGGTAAAGGAAATTACAAAGATCAAAATTTATTAAACAGTGCATGGATATGTGTGAGAGTCGCAATTCTTGTATTCACCAAGAACAGTAAGTTTTTAGAACAAGCTTAATTATGCTGCACGGACGCACCAAATCCTCCCACGACCAAAAACTAGAGAATGAAGTTAGCAGCATGTCACCGTATAATATGTTGAATCTGCAATATTGTCTTTCCATTGTGTTAGCGGGAGGGACCTTGGAGATGTACAGTTGGGGACTTTAGCGACTGTTACACTCAGCGTTGCCTATCCACCCTCTGTGAGGTGTGGACCCCGAGAGAATCAACTCGTGAATCCAAAGCATTCACGGTGGCCGATGGGTGAGCGGGTGATGGGTTATGGGGATTGAGGGGAGGGTGTGAGTGCACTACAGGGGTGGGAGAGGTTTAAGGAATTACTTGTGCAGTTACAATGCACTATGTATAAAGCAAGGATATAAATATGTAGGGTTAAACACAAATTATGCTTATTAGAGTGTGTTACCACACGTTAGGGTGGTATTCTCAGCTTGTATTACAGGTCTGAGCAATATATGCATATTTATGCAACTCGCTTATTCTAAGGGTGATAGAGGAATGGGCTGAAGCCTCAATATGGTGTCCTTTTGTTACGGGGATATTTTCTTGAACCAATGAATAACGGATGTATTTTATTCTATTTATATAAGCTTAAAATTATTAATATTGTATAATTTGTGATAAAAATATACTTAGGAAGTTTGCATACTACGTTTATTATAAATAATATTAATAGGTGAATGACAATGATGAATCAGTCGGCAGCAGTTACACCTGTTGCTATCATTTTCTGTCTGATTATATAAAGTTTTAATACAGTCTTAACTGATGTGTTATGGTTTTTATATAATGTTTTGTCATTTTACACAGCACTTACAAATAACAGGAGTCCCGGTAACAGGTCCCTAATTAGACTCGAGGTGCAATTCAATTGTCAGTTTTCGATCAAATATTGTTGTCAGCAAAATCAATGTCTGACGCTTATTCGTGAAGTGATTTACGCTTGCTCTTGCGCTCACAGCCGCTCGAGGTGTGGAAACATATGCATAGTTTGTTCTAACTTCTTCGGTTTGTTCTAATTTCTTTCACCTGTTTCAATAATAAGAAGTGGTGTTTGAGAATTCTTTTTTGAAAATTTGCCAGTAACTGTTTTATGGACGTTACAGGACTGGTATGATAGTGTCACGTTGTTATTTGTAGTTGGTCGTGGCAGGAACTGAACGTTACAGGTAAGCCAAATTTCTCACCATCTCCAGAAGTGTCCGCTTCGTATCCTGGATGTGAATCGCCTTTTATTAGTTTTATAATAGGTGAATATTAATTGTATCCTAAACCCCGCTTATGGTTGTAATAATTAATCACTGAGGTATATAAAGCTTTCAGCACCAGAGTATAACGTACCAAATTTTTTATGCCCAGGATGAGCAATAACCTTTGTCTCGTGTGTACTGGAAAGAAAAAACTACCGTAGGCTTATTATAATTAAAACACGTCTGAAAACATTGTTGATAGCTTGATATTGTAAACCATCTGATTTAATAGTCACCTCATTCCCCTGTAGCGATGATATTATTTGTATAGAGGACTGAGGGAAGGGGAGGGGTCATATCTTAGTGACGGCGAGTGATAGATTTATTGTTGTTATATTTTATTTGATGTGTAAAGTAGATTTAATTTGCTATAAAGGGGCGACAGAACTAACCCCGGCAAGGGAAGAAAAAGATGCAGAGTTGGAGTGCTTGGTCAGGCGAAGAAAACATCAGTAAAGGTCAAGAACATTCCGGGAGCTCAGAAAAAGGTCAAGAAGAAGAACGGGAAACATAATGTCGAACGTGCACTATTATAAGTCAATGAAGTCGGGTTCACCTGGAGGAGGTCAGAGAGGATGGTAGAGCAAATGCCATGAGGAGGTAGGGGGACATCAGGTCAAGGTCATGAGGAGGTTGGCAGACTTCAAGTCAAGGTCATGAGGAGGTTTGGGACATTAGGTCAAGTTCATGAAGAGGTTGGGAACGTCAAGTCAAGGTCATGATAAGGTTGGGGACATCAGGTCAAGGAGGGGATGTCAAGAGGAGGTCAGGGGTGCCAGGAAAGGTCATGAGGAGAGGAAAGCCGTCAGGGAAAGTTCAAGATGGGATTAAGGGTAAAGTGGAGAGGGGGGGTGGGGGGGATGGCACTTCCTCCACGACTACATCTCACTTTGATGCTTCAATCTACCTTCTCTAACATTTTGTAAAACTTATAAATTATTTTTTGAGGGTGAAATTTTCTCTCATCCTTGTCTGAGTAGTAGAGCGAGGGGTTACGCTTTGGATGTGAATAATAAATTATGTACGGACTGTAGAAAGTGACATACTCTATCAGGTGTAGCTGTATTTTGTAACTGTCAAGGTAGAGTGGTGGCGGTACAGCTTCCAGTATGATACGACGAAGATCTCGGAAGCAGCGTCAAGTTTTACATAATATCTAGTGACAATTGTGACAAACAGACGTCAAGTAGTGTCTGATGCTGACCTCCAGGCATCGTTTCTGCCACCAGCACTCTCGTGTGTATGGTTCTTCTTATGTTTTATCAACCGATCTCTTTCTCTTGGATGACACCTTGTAAGTCGGTACACAAAGTTTGCAAGGCGAAACTTCAAGAAATCCTTAAATAATGTTTATTACATTATAGTACAGTCCATGGTTCCCAAGAATTTCCGTTCTGTGGTCCTCCCGACAAAATATGATAACCTCCGTGGCTCCCATTTACAGTGCACCTTTCTTCGACGAGGCAAACAAAGCAACGTCGCTGGAATGAGCAGGCTGGATATGAGATTTTATTATTGTATTGTTTTAATATTTTATTATAAGTGGTACAGTACCAGTAGCTACAGTGACAACATAAAATAGAACTGTCACACAAGAAAACAGTATGCAAAGGTTCCAAGTCATGGATATGTGAAAAATAAAAACCTCTTATGTCTGCAGTAAATGCAGTGTATTAAACTCTCATAAAAATAAATTCAACTCTACAACGACGCAGGTACTGAAACAGCATCGAGGGTATGAGATACTCCGGCAGATTAACGCTGTGCTAGTATTTACTGTATACTGCCATAAGGTTCAAGTTGTATTTAAATTTGATTATTTTAATTAGCATCATTAGTTCTTAGGGTTTAAACTCGGGCACTCTGCTATGAGGGTCAAGCCTTACTTAATTGTATTATGAACTCACATTGTTCAAATTACCCCCATGGCCCCGCGAGAAATACACCATTCTGTAATATAGAATGAATTCATTGAGGGCGTTTGTATGGTGAACTTTAGTCATAAGCACATAAGAACATTATTTAGTGAAAATGCAGCGGGCCTATTGGCCCATGCTGGGCAGTCCCGTTTACACCCAACTCCTATCGCTCATATATCCGTCCAACTTATATTTCATGGTGCCCAGCGTGTTCGAGTTGATGATGATGTTTGATAACTTGTTCCACTCACCCACTATTCTATTTCCAAACCAATGTTGAACTATCTTCGCCTACAGTAAATCGAA